>NC_135767.1:14540701-15010701 GCF_052425735.1 Oculina patagonica
TGTTCCCCTGGGCAGTATGGCTGTTTTAACAAAGGATAAAATTGCAAATGTTAATAAAAATACCATTATTTTCTGAGTTAAATTTGCAGTCCGTGTTTCTTTAGGAACAAAGAATCGTAACACGAACGAACGAATGAACGAACGAACGAACGAACGGATTTGTGTTTTTTCGTGGGGGGCCCCCTCCCCGACCAAATAATTAATAATTAATAATTAATAATTAATTAGGATAAGCTGATAAAGCTAAAGTTAACACTTTTTAGTCCCCCTTCTAGTTTTTGGTTTGGTATTTAGGGAAAAGTATATTTAGTATATATAAAGTAACAGGAATTCATTTTCTTTTCTATATTTATATTCTATTTATCCCTTTTATTGCTAAGCAAGACTTTACAATCAACAGTCTATCTTTTATGCTTTAAAAATTTATCGTATACAGAAGCAACAGACTTATACCCTTGTATTCTTATTCTCCTCTAGAGCCCTTTGTAATGGTCTTCTGCTCGTGTCCAGTGGTATTTCAGAAAAAAAAAAAAAAAACTAAACCCCCGGAGGCGCTCAGCAAAGTTTTTTAACCTGACAGGGAGGCTCCACCCCGTACGAGCTAGCGGTCCAAAACCTTCCCCGTTTTATGCCATTGAAGGTAAAGGTTACCCTCTTATATACCTTCCTAGAAAATGGTACCCTCGTTACATTCTTACAATAGACACACTGTATCCCTTTTCTATACCTTTGGATTGTATAATCCCTTAAATTATTGGAGTAACTGTCTGATGCCTAAATGACATTTTGCCCTACTCTGTTCTATACTGCCAACTTGTGAAATCCCTACCACTTAAAGGCTAAACCTTCCAGGCACGATCTGCGCTCTGCAACCAAACGCTCTGCGCTCTGCAACGCTCTGCAACCAAACTTGCAAATCACCAAACGCAATACAAAAGCAAACCGGCGCCTGAGTAATTTTTGACAGCGCAACAATGTTTAATCTTAGTTTACAATAACTGAAGCACAGTGGAGTCTCTAAGGGAAATGAAAATAAATCCAGAAATCGAAAGTTCGAGAAAGCGGGGGTAAATTGCTGTGATCAACTGAGTTAATATATTTCAAAGGGAACGATTAACGACGTTTGATTCGAGGTTTCGGGAAGTTTGGGAAATTGCGGGCTTGAAAAGTCGGGATTTGACTAATCGCTTACATTCTGAATATAGTCGAAGCCTTCCTTTTGACTATACTGTCGTAAGCGTCCTGCTCTAGTTACTAGTCAAGATCACTATTGTGAACTCCCGTTTAAATTGTTTCTCAAACTTCATGATTAAAAGCACTCGCAAGTGACCCTGACCACCTTGGTGAATTATCAGCTTGTCCTTTCCTTTATTTGATGCAAAAAACTGAAAGTATCTTCAGGGGCGATTCCAGACCTTCATGTAAGTGGGGGCCCGATCATCCATACCCTGGAATAAAAGGGGGGCCGGCTCTCCAAAAAAAAATTTCTCGGCCCTTCGGGCCTTAGTTTGACCTAAAAAAAGGTGGGTCCGGGCTCCCTTATCCGCCACTGATCTTGCATTAAAAATCAAGTTCTACGGTTTGGTATATATACGGCCGGCGAAAGGGTGTTTGTTAAAACTGAAGTTAAAAGCTTTATGCTCTGTTAAGCTACCAGCTTATACTGTTTCAGGGTGCATATGATCGCTTGCGAGAGCGGTTCATCGTCATAAACGACTGCAATCTTTGACAAAACTAGTTGAAAAAAAAAAAACGCATTTAATGCATTTTTCGCAAATGTCGTGGCTTAAAAGCGGGTAAAAATAGTTTATCCCCCTCTCCCCCAACTTAATGTTGTTTCATGGGGTTTGTGGTTCGCCCGACTTTGTTTCCACAATATGACAGCATTAACAGCACTGAAATGGGGGAGGGGGTAAAAAACTAAAATGTGGTACCTAAATTTGTGGAAATTTGTGCAATTGTTTCAACACTTTTGTCCAAGATTGTATCACTATACTAAATGCGACCACTTTTTTTTAATTCCAGAGGCTGTCGCTATCAAGAGAATTAATCGACTGTACTTCCAATAAGCCGTTGACGGTCTTTTGCTGCAAACTGCGACAATTTATTTCCGTCTATATGTTACGCTTAGGCTAATAAAAATAAGCATACGTGTTATCGTCGAGGAGAAAATTTAACATTTTCTTTCAGGTCTAAAGGAACCTAGTCAGCCACGCCTTTGATTTTGTTTACATACGGGAATTTCGGTATTATATTTTACGTGGAGCGTTTCTAAACGAAAGAGATCACTGTGAAGCTGCTAAAAGTGATTAAATAAATTTCCAATAACACGACTTACAGCAGTGCAGTGAGATTTCTCTTCGCCATATAGTTTTCATAATTTCGATGGCATCGAAAATGGCGGAGGCTGACTAGGGTCCCATAAGAAACGTCCTTATGCGACCCCTTGCTAAATTTTTCATCCCAGTAACATTGGGAAACTAAGCACTAGCTTTCGACCCTGGAAAGTCTAGGGGGCATCGCTTAAGTAAGTAGCGTGGTCAGCGCAAGTCTTAGCTTTTCGTTGTTTGTCTTTGTCCTCTCTGCGGTCCCATAAGTGTTCATGAGTTCTTTCATGTGGCCATAAGACCAGGGCCGGGTTTTTGAGGTAACATTCCAATTCTCTTGTAAAGAAGTATTTTTCATTGCTTATGTTTGGCTAAATTAGAGCTTACTGACATTAAAACGCGAGAACAGAAAATATCAACAGAAAACCTCATTGAAAAGATACAAAAACTGAAATCAAAATTAACGCTGAACCTGGAATCATCATCATCATCATCATCATCATCATCGTTATTTATCAAATCATGGAATCACATTCTTTCAGTAACGGTTTTCAAGTGAGCAGTGAGCTCTAAAACCCAATTGAAGCCAAATATAATTATGCTACTAAAAGCAAATTATTACTATATTCCTGGAATTAGACCTACTTACAAGTTAAAATTTAATTTTAAACACTACTTACTAATTACGACAGCAGATTAATATAATTGTCTAATTAACAACCGTGTAATTGATATTGGGTCAATGCCAACTTCCTTAAAGGGACACTGTCACGGAGATTTTAATGCTTTTCGGTTAAAAGTACTAAAATCGGCGAAGAAGACTTCTCGTGCATGAAATGCACCTAGTACATCAAGATGGAGATATAAAGTAAAGTATTGTTTGAAAGAACAAGAGCCATAATAATTTTTAGATGTTTTTCCAGTCCACAAGGACAAAATTTGAAAAAAACTTTTTCAAGTTGAGATCTAAAAGCTCCTGATGGCATTCCAATAATATCACTTGTTTATCACTTCCGTTCGCTTGCATGGTGATTTTCAGAACCAAATTACACCACTGTAAGTGTTCGTAGTTTCCATATGTCTTTAGGCTCGAGTTTTTGAATTAAACTGGTGACAGTGTCTCTTTAAAATGAGCTATTCATGAAATGCAGCCTTTTGCCTAACCCTCTGAATTGACCACAAAAAGTCTTATCACCTGTGAAACGATCACACCAGACGACTGACCCTTAGCAATCAGAGTTACTATATTGGTCTTACGCACATCTGCAGGGCGCGTGGCTTTGGCGCGAACGAACACAGTAGTGCATCGATCTTTGGCGACATATTTGGGTCGCTGTGAGCCTGCACTTTTGTGCACGATATAACCCATTCTGTCCTTCTTTACAGCTATTTGGAACAGCTCAGTAGCGCCGAAGTTGCAGATTTGGAAATGAAGAAACGTGATCTTGTTTAACGGAAGAGTGAAGTCGTTGCTTGCGTATTTCGCTCTGAGCAGAGCAGTGGTTGGTTTTATTTTGCGGCGCGATATTCTCTCAAAAGTATGCCCTTTCTGAGTGGTTCCAATCAGCTTTAGTTTGAAGGGTGTGGTGGGCGGAATGAGACTCGTTTCATAATGAACGCTGTCGTTTGTCACAAGGTCCAAGTTGCGTATGACAGCACCCGACTTGGTGACGAGCTGAAGGCGAAGAGAGCCAGTATCGACTTTTCCTTCCCCAGCCAACAATGTCAACACCATTTTGTTTAGTTTTCCTGGAGAAAAAAAAAACATAAAATTAAAATTAACGGTTACACAGCTATTGCAATTAACGTTGTCCCGACCAAAGCTTAAAGACGAGACCGATATACTGCTGTATAGGTAGTATATATTGATCGAAGGAGAGGGCAACTGCACGTGCTGAATACTGATAGATATAATGATATGATGGTGTTACAGAAATGGGTATTGAAAACTGACAGTGCAACATTTGCTGCGTTGCAAAATTAGGTTGCAATTAAGAGAAATTGCCTCGCGTTATATGGCCTTTATCCATCATAAAAACGCAGATGTTGTACAAACCAGCAATTGGATTTGGAAACAGCACTTCTACTTTCCTTCGACCACGCCCTATAGGAATCACGAAGAAATGCTTGAAATCGATGTTGGTGCCGCTACTTGATTTGACGTAAAATTCGTGCTCCCCAGTAGTGCTCCCTGATATCTCTAGAATCCAGTTCCCTTTGACAGGGTTGGCGATCTGGTAGACAGAGACCTGGGAAAGAATGACTTTCTCAGCCGTGACTAAAGCACCGGTTGGATCCCTCAGAGTTATTCCATGCCCTGTCGGTTAATAAGTATACATAAACAATGTATTCATTTTTAACAGTTTATGTACATAAGGGATTAGTTTAATGTGGGGCTATGCTGCGATGTATTAGCCACTGATGACTCAGAATTAAAGATGTTCCAAATTTCCTTCTATTTGAAGGGAATTGTCTTTGAAACAATACCAAGGTATGAAAACAAAACGTGGAACCAGGTTGGTTAAGATTGCTGAATATTAAGACGATTAGTAATGATGAAATTGAGACACTAAGGCTTAATTTTCTTAGTAATTCAACAATGGCCAGTTGGGTTGTCCCGGCGATTAACTCTGCAGGATTCTGTAGAATGAGTCAACTATGAGTATTGTTATTCTCCCAGGACACGATGCCCACCACATGTAACCACCCGGCACTTTTGCCAGGTTATCCTGACAGTTTACGGGCACTCATTTATACTCCTGAGTAGAAGAGGCACTGTGAGAACAAAGACCCCACTCCGGGACTAGGGTCCCGGTCTGCGCACTTACACTAAGGCCTCCGCGCCTATTTATCCCCAAGCAAAACCAGCATTGCTCGCAGACCACCTAAGGGGTGTTGAATGGTTAATGCGAGACTGTGCGAGACGGCGTTACTGAAATCTTTTCTGCGAGCCCGAGACCTTATTAGCCTTAGGAAGGTGTCAAAGAAAAATTCGAGACGATGAGACCTTTGAAATTTGGCTAAAAATTTGCGAGATACGCATTTTTTGAAGGACCATCTATTCACCACCCCTCACTTAAAATTTAGAGTAGCAAACTGCACAAACCGTTTGTACGTCGAGTAGTTTTCACGGATATCGTTATTGACTCCATGGAATCGTCGACTGGGAATCTGTACCGTCTCTGTCCCCCTGAGCTCCGCTTTTTCCTAGCTGACATGGTCGACCCGAAGCTAATGATGGTGGTTCCTTCCAAGGCTTTCCTGATGGCGTCTTTAAGCTTCTCCACTTCAGCTGCGTCTTTCAGCAACAAAGCTTGGCCTGAGGTGAACTCGGCGAGTTCGAGGAAAGCTGGATGGATGTGACCGCCTCTGCAACTTCCTGTTGAGGTGGAAAATCCACGAATATTGTTATTGGCAACGACGTTTAAGCTGTGGTAAGGTCTGGTAGTGCTGGTGGCAGTGGTGGTTGGTGTTAAATAACCCAGGGTGGTACTCGTAACTAAAGATTAGGAAGAATCTTTAAGTGCATAGGAGGATTTTTTGGGTTTTTATTGTTGTATTTGTGGTCTTCCCTTTGTATTTTGCCTTGGGAAAAATTGAAGTTCACGTACGGTTACCACCTTTAGACAAATGCAAGTGAGTGTCATGTTTTCCGTTTTAGGGTTGTAAGTGGGGCGAGCAAAACTTAACCCCTTTGGGACCCTGACAGCTTACCAGTTGTAAGAAAGTTGATTGTTATTTCCGATCCTTCCGCTAAAAGCTTCACTTCTTCTATGTTCTCTTTTGTAGCGTCTTTAGGACCAGCATCAGTGAACACGTACATAGGAGAACCAAAGAGAGGATCTTGTCCAAGAGCATTCAGCATTCCTTCAAAAGTGTATTCTGGACAATCACCTCCACTGTGTGCTCTTAGGGCATTGATCGCCTGTACAAAATCCCTTGCTTCACCATCTTCTTTAATTACCAGTTGTCCTGCGCCTGTAAAAGAAAGGGAATCACAATAACATAACGACGTAGTGGAACGTATAGTAAGCGTTGATTGTGCGAAGGTAATTAAGTAAGTGATGCTGATGGTGACGATGATAACGAAGATGACGGCTATAATGATGATGATGATGATGATGATGATGATGATGATGATGATGATGAAAATAGTAGTAGTGGCGGATGAAATAATAACTCCGCAGCTCAGTAGATAGAGGGCCCAAACGGTGTTTAAGTTATTGGTTCTCGTCCCTACTCCGAAGGTTTTTTCCGGATTCTCCGGTTTCCACCCGCCACAAAAACCAATACTTCTAAATTCCAATTCCAATCAGGAATCCGAGGGTCACATGTTTCTTAGTCGAAGTGCAACCCTCGTTAAATAAAATCAATTTAATTTATTCAATTTAAGTAGGAAAGTTTTCGATTCCCGTCGGGAACTTAAATTTTTTTCTTTGTCCCACGCTCGTGACATGATGAATACTTCATCTTTC
Source organism: Oculina patagonica (assembly GCF_052425735.1). Classification (NCBI taxonomy): domain Eukaryota; kingdom Metazoa; phylum Cnidaria; class Anthozoa; order Scleractinia; family Oculinidae; genus Oculina; species Oculina patagonica. The sequence goes on from NC_135767.1 coordinate 14,547,504, forward strand.
TCAATAACTGCATTCAAAGTTGATGATCAAGCACAGATGATCAATACATTCTTGTTGCTCATGATCACAAAACGAAAGTAAAGGAAACACAAATGCAAATGTACTTTTGAACCTTGCTTGATGAAAACAAGCGAATATATCCCCTTTAAATCCAGACATAAGCTGACCCAGGCCATCGCGAAGAACAAGATGCGGGCGCGTTGGCGTTCCTATGCGACTTGCACGATGGACACAACGTGATGATCACGACGCGCACTCCACGCACGCGTTTGTTTTCACTTACACAAAACGCTTACTGTTTTGCAACCTACAACGAAAAATTATTTACTACATACCTGACATAGGGTCATTGAAAGGTGACAAGATATACTCCACTGGTGCCTTACGTTCAAAATTAATCACAGAAATGGCGATTTTCTTGACAGCTTCGATTACACTGCGCATACTTCCAGTATCATCAATAACAAAAATTAAAGAAACATCTCCATCAACAGCCATAAAGCTATCGAAAGTCTCGTTCCCGAGTGTTTCACGTAATCCTTCAAGAAAGCTTTTGCCTTTGTTTCCGGCAGACCTTTTACGGCGCGTTGAAGAATCAGTGCTGAGCAGATGTAGGACTTTTCCGAGGACGTCCCTGGCATATTTGTAGCTCTTGCTTTTAATGGAGTCTGCTAATAGTCGCGACAGCGTAGCCTTTGTTTCATTATTGTATCGCAGCCGGCTATCAGTCGCTCCTGCGTTCGCAACAGCCTTTTCAATCTCGTTGATAAGTTCGAGGAATTTGTTTGAAGGTTTGAAGATCGTACGGGTTTGCGGTTGTTTCGCTGGACCCCTTGCTCCCAACGATCGGCCCAGATCTAATTCAACCACTGGCGTCTTCCTCGTAGAATTTGCAACAACTCGTGAAAATCCGAATAGGGCACCACGAGTGAACTGGAGTGAGCCAAAGAGATTTCCACAACAAACACTGGCCGACAAGAACAGACAAAAGAAACCAACTTTGAAAGAGAGTGTAAAATGCATCGTCACCATTACAGCTCCGCGATTTGTGATCTGCAGCGAAATACCACAAACTGGTATTAGCTTACCCTTCAGCTTTAATGCAATACAAGTGTCTGCTGTTGAAAACATTTTAGACAAACTGGCAAAGCTTCAAATGTTTTCGTTAACCTTTAAACCGTACCATACAGAGATAAATAGAGAATCGTATGCTAAATATGCTTTTCGTGCTGCGATATAATAAAATGACTTTAAAAACGTTTGGTTTTTATCTATCAGCTCCAGTAAAGGAGGTTTTTACCGCACACGAAAATTGCTCAGCTTACCTCAGCTTCAGTTTTTGCGGAATACGAGTTCCAGTTGCTTATAACATTATTACTCAGTATTTTAGACAAATTGGCAAAGCCTCAGTTGTTTTCGTCAACCTTTTAACCGTACCATGCAAAGATAAATAGAGAATCATATACCAAAAATTCTCCAAATCTTACCGCGCTGCGATCATATAAAATGATTAAAAAAAACCCGTTTTGTCTTTTATCTGTTATCCAGCGCTGAACATACCGCAAAGGAGATTTTAGCTGCATAAGATGATTGCTATCTGCGCTGAGATTTGAGGTGGGCCAAAAGTTGGTTTCAACTTACCCTTCAGCTTCAGTGAAATACGAGTGCCTGCTGCTTAAAACATTATTGCTAATTAGAAAAATTGGCAAAGTTTCAAATGTGTGTGTTAACCTTTCAAACCGTACCATGCAGAGATAAAAAAGATAATCTTATATTAAACATTCTTCAAATCTCACCCTGCTGCTACAAAATAAATTTTAAAAACGTTGGCTCTCATGTGTTAGCTAGCCCTGAACACATGGAGTAGCCGGAAATTTTATTACACAGGATAAAAGATAATACTCAATTTTCAATTCTTATTACCTCTGTATAACAATTTAGAAAGGCAAATTGTGGGACCTGATTAACTTAGGGAAATGTAAAGAGCACTGATATATGGCGAAAAAGGGGCAAATCGACAAAACACAACAACAACAACAAACAAACAAACAAAACACCTAACTACCAAGTCTTTCATTATCCCTTTTTAGCTTTACAGCAGCATTATGTTTTCTTTTTAACCTATTAAATTATATCCAAGATTTTTTGTCAATGGCGTTTTTATGGTTTCAATCATGTTTTGAGAGCTGGTGACCCGAACTTCTCTAGGTTTATTTAAAAAAAAAACAACAACAACAACAACAACAACAACAACAACAAAACAATGACAACTCTTGTTGCTTGTCTTGTTTAATATTTATTCAGTTTTATTACGCTCTCGTCCTTTTCTCATTCTACGTTATTTCTAATCTGGTCTGGTAATGTTAATGTTAACCACATGTAACATTATTGGTATCTAAAAAGGCAAAGTATTACCAGTACATCACTGTCGTTTCTTCGCAGTCGAGTGGACATGACATGCATATGCAAATTAGATGGGAACAGGCTTGTTAAAATTAAACTTTGTTAAAAATTCCCAGTTGTATATCAAAACGAAACTTTTTCGTTTTCGTGGGATGAGAATTACGCATAATTTTTTAAGGAATGTAGGCAGGAAAAAAAAATTTCCTCTTGATTCCTTGAACACACGATCGAGGTCGAAGAATGAAAGTGGTTGTTGAATTAATTTATTTTTACAGAATAGCGACTGCCCTTGCCACATGCCAACTTTCTCGCCTTGCTCGGACAGTAAAATGGACAAAGCCGAAGTCAATGAAGTTGATCGAACGAAAATAAAAAGGGCAGAAAGTTACTGATATCATGATGGAAAGTGAAAAAAAGCCCACGACACGGGGTATTCCACGTTTAAACGAAAGTATATAGATAAACTGAAATGTCCAGAGGTGTTGTGGGGGCGGATTATCAATATTTTGAAACTGGAAGGCAACGCTTCTCGCGTGACTTGTCAGCGAGCCAATCAAAAGCCGCGAGGCTATCTTCCTTAAAATGAGCTATTCATGAAATCCAATCGCTTGACAAACCCTCTGAATTAACCACAAAAAGCCTTATCACCTGTGAAACGACCAAGCCGGACGACTGACCTTTAGCGATTAAAGTCACTCTATTCGTCTTATGTACATCTGCAAGGCGCGTGGCTCTGGCATGAACAAACAGCGTTGAGCATCGATCTTTGACGACATATTTGGGTTGCTGTGAACCTGCACTTTTGTTCACGATATAGCCCATTCTGTCCTTCGTTACAGTTATTTGGAACAGCTCAGTAGCGCCGAAGTTGCAGATTTGGAAATGAAGAACCGTGGTCTTGTTCAACGGAAGAGTGAAGTTGTTGCTTGCGTATTTCGATCTGAGCAGAGCAGTGGTTGGTTTTATTGTGCGCCGGGATATTCTCTCAAACGAATACCCTTTCTGAGTGGTTCCGAACAGTTTGAGTTTGAAGAGAGTAGTAGGTGGAATGAAACTCGTTTTGTAATGTATGCTGTCGTTTGTTACTAGGTTCAAGTTGCGAATGACAGCACCCGACTTGGTAACGAGCTGTAGGCGAAGAGAGCCAGTGTCGACTTTTCCTTCCCAAGACAACAATGTTAACACCATTTTGTTATGTTTTCCTGGAGAAACAAAAGCATTTCATGCAATTAAAATCAACGGTTATACATAGCGAACGAAATATTTCAAACCACGCGAGTTCGCTAAACCGGGTTAAATGAGCCAAAGTTATATTTAAAGGCTTAGTTACACTAAGCAGTTTTCCTTGCAACTTGCAACGCAACGATGACGACTGCAAAACATTGCAAGTTGCAGAGTGGACGTCACACGTTTGCATTTTCCTTTTTGCAAATTGCAATGCTCCCGTTATAAAAATCATCGTTTTCTATCGTGACTTACAGTATTAGAGATTGTAAAAGCTTTCAACTTTTGCTTTAACAAGCCAATACGGTCCTTTTATTATTTTAGATTTTTGCGGTTTGTAAAGGTTTGTTGCATTGTGCAAAGGTTAAGCTTTATTATCTCAGAATTTCTGGTGTCATGTTACCTCGACTCTCTACAAGGCGGACACCTCTCTAAGACGGGCAGCTGCGGTCGGTCCCGAAGGTGTCCGTCTTAGAGAGAGTTGACTGCAGATAGAAAAATTGCCTCTTGTAACATGGCCTTTATCAAAACGTAAATCTTGTACAAACCAGTAATTGAATTTGGAAACGGCACTTCAGCTCTCCCTCGACCACGCCCAATAGGAATCATGAAATAGTGCTTGAAGTCGATGTTGGTGTCGCTACTTGATTTGACGTAAAACTCATGCGCCCCAGTAGTGCTTCCTGATATCTCTAGAGTCCAGTTCCCTATAGCGGGTTTTATTATCTGGTAGACAGAGACCTGGGAAAGAATGACTTTCTCAGCTGTAACTATAGCACCGGTTGGATCCCTCAAGGTTATCCCACGCCCTGCAGGTTAATAAGTGTACATAAATAATGTATTCATTTTTAATTTTTTGTGTACATGACGGAATATTTTAGTTTAAGGTGGGACTATGCTATTATGTTTTAGCCGCTGATGACTCAGAATTATCAATGCTCCAAATCTCCTCTTAGTTGAAGAGAGTTGTCCTTGAAGAAAAATCACTAAAGTTGTTCATTTTAGTGATTCCTTACCTTGGACTCAATCAAATGGAACACGGATGTTTTAGATTGTTGAAGATAAAGACGACTATAGATGATAAAATTGAGACATTTAGGCTTCAATTTTCGTCGTATTTTAACAAAAGCCAGTTGGGTTGTCCCGGCCAGGATTCTGTAGGATGAATCGATTATGAGTATTGTTATTCTGCCAGGACACGATGCCCACAACAAGTCACCACCCGGCACTTTGCCAGGTTATCCTAGCAGTTCACTGGTACCTGTTCAACTCCAAAGGAGAAGGAGGCACTGTGAGAGCAAAAACCCCACTCCCGAAGCACCAAAAATAGCAAACTGCACAAACCGTTAGTTTCCCGTCGACTGGTTTTCACAGATATCGTCAAAGTCTCCATGGAATCGTCGACCGGGAATCTGTATCGATGTCGTCCCCCCGAGCTTCGCTTTTTCCTAGCTGACATGGTCGATCCGAAGCTAATGATGGTGGTTCCTTCTAAGGCTCTCTCGGTGACGTTTTTAAGCTTCCCCACTTCGGCTGCGTCTCTTAACAATAGAGCCTGGCCTGAAGTGAACTCGGCGAGTTCGAGAAAAGCTTGATGGAGTTGATCGCCATTGCAGCTTCCTGGTGAGATGGAAATAACAACGAATATTGTTTTTTTTGAAAAAATTTTTAAAGTTGTGTTAGTGGCGGAGAAGGTTAAGGTTTTAAAGAACCCAGAGATGTATTCGTAATGAAAGGTGACGTGATGTGCAAAGGAAAAGATTTTTTTAGGGGGGGGGGGGGGACGTTAATGATTTTGCTTGTTGTTGTTGGTGTTGTTGTTGTTTGTCTCCCTTGGAGTAGAGCCTCGCGGTGGCGTGAGGCTTACAGTTTAAAAACCTTTACGACTTTCAGAGCAATGCCAGTGGTGACCAATCTTTTTACTATTTAACCATAAAGAATTAGTACGCAGGAGGTGATAAGACGAAAAGACAGGGCTATGAAGTAGGGCTGGGAGTAGGGCTAGCAAAAGAGCTGCATTGCAACGGAAAGGGAAACATGGATATTCACTGCTACGCATGCAGAGAAGGCAACTAAGTGAATGAGGGAAGTAAAGATCAATGCCCAGTTTCATTTATAACAAGCGCCTGCAGGCAATTATGGCATTTGTATTCAACAAAACAGTTCCTGGACTTGGCAACGATAAATACAACTACAATGATTCCCTGTAAGCACGTTGCATAGAGGAAGCTGGGCGTTACATGAGCGATGAAAGATATAATGCTGGTGACCTGGCTGTGGAATCCGAGACAACCGCAAGGAAAAATGACATGATTACCTGCAGCAATAACATCAGCGAAAATGTGAGTTAAGACTATAATGCCAATCCAGATACACTAGTGAAAAAAGGTCATTGTTTATCCGGTACACGTTTGTAGTTACATTGTAACTTCCGTCTTTATCAATTATGTCAGGCAATAAAAAGTTAAAAAAAAGACTTAATGTAGAGACCCAAAGGGAGTGAGGGGATTCCATAGCCCTGGAGTCCTAAAACATTTTCTCTTTTTGGAAGTCGAAAAAAGTTCCTTTGAACCCTATAAAGGTAATTCAGTGGAGCTCTGGAGCCCTTATCTTTTTTCTAAGATCGCCGGAATCCTAAACCTCCTCGAGACTCTGTCAGCTTACCAGTTGAAAGAAAGTTGATTGTAATTTTCGATTCTCCTGCCAGAAGCTTTACTTCTTCTATGTTCTCATCTGTCGCGTCTTTAGGACCAGCATCAGTGAAAACGTACATAGGCGAGCCAAAGAGAGGCTCTTGTCCAAGGGCATTCAGCATTCCCTCAAAAGTGTATTCTGGACAATCCCCTCCGCTGTTTGCAGTTAGGGAGTTGATCTCCCGTACAAACTCCTTTGCCTCACCATCTTCTTTAATTACAAATTGTCCTGCGTCTGTAAAAAAAGAGACGATAACATAACGGAGAAGTGGAACGAAGACGTCGATTTTGCAGACGACGACTACGATGATAATGATGATGATGATGATGATGATGATGATGATGACGAGGTTATTATAATTAGTTGATAGTAAGCTTGATGGTAGTTACTGTATGTCTTTTTGGGTTAAGAGCTAAATGGACGGTAATAAGGGGTAATCGAAGATTTTAAGTACAGTTATGTAATGTTCTATTAATGCTTGAGGCCACAAGAGACCAAAAGCAAAGGAGAAACGAATGCTTGCCTCATTTTCTTTTCTTTTCTCTTAAAAGTGCATAGTGTTCAGGTCTAACCACGGGATAATTTACTATCCAACGGATAGATTGGATGAAGGGCTGGCTGGTTGATTGATTGACTCAGCTAAATGACTGAAGAACGAACGAAAGAGCGAACAAACAAACAAACGGAAGGACGGATGGATAAGTGAATGAGTGAATGGACGGAGTTATGGAGGGACGGTCGGTCGGGACAGACGGACGGATGGACGGATAGATGGATGCATGGATGGATGAATGGATGGATGGATGGATGACCTAATCTGCTTAAGACAGAGGAAAAACGGGCATCGGACATAAAAGACCCAAGCCATTGCGTGACGGACGCATGAACGCGATGCTCACGACGCACACACCACGAACGCGCTTATATGTTGTTTATATTGTTTAAGAAAAAAAAAAACTCACACAAAACGCTCATTCTTCAGCCTAAAAATACAATGGAAATTTGTTTACTACATACCTGACATAGGGTCATTGAAAGGCGACAAAATATACTCCACCGGTGCCTCGCGCGGATAATTAACCACAGCAGTTGCGATCTTCTTGACTGCCTCGATTTCGCCACTCATACTTCCGGTATCATCGACATCGAAAATCAATGAAACGTCTCCTTCGACAGCCATAAAGCTGTCAAACGTCTCGTTTCCAAGGCTCTCGCGTAAACCCTGAAGAAAACTTTTGCCTTTGTTTTCGGAAGACCTCTTTCGACGTCTTGAAGAATCAGTGCTAAGCAGATGTAGAACTTTTCCGAGGACATCTCTGGCATATTTGTAGCTCTTACTTTTAATCGAGTTTGCTAATAGTCGGGTCAGCGTAGCCTTTGTGTCATCGTTGTATCGTAGCTGGTTGTCAGTTGCTCCTGCGCTTGCTACAGCCTTTTCAATCTCGTTGATAATTTCGAGGAATTTGTTTGAAGGTTTGTAAATCGTGCCACGTTGCGACTGTTTCGCTGGGTACCCACCTCCTAACGACCGGCCCAAATCTAATTGAACCACTGGAGTCTCACTCGTAGGATTTTCCACAACTCGAGAGAACGCGAACAAGGCATCGCGAGTGAACTGGAGTTAGCCAAAGAGATTTCCACAGTAAACATTGGCCGACAAAAGCACACAAAATAAGCCAACTTTGAAAGAGGGCGTAAAAAGCATCGTTGTCATTACAGCTTCGTGATTTACGAACTGCAGTCACATGCCACAAATTAGTTTCATCTAACCCGTCAGCTTTGGCGGAACACGAGTGCCTGCTGCTTATAACATTAAATTTGCTATTCTAGACATATTGGCAAAGCTTCAAATGTTTTCTTTAACCTTTTAAACCGTACCACGCAGAGATGAATAGGGAATCGTATATGAAACAGTTTCCAAATCTCTTCAGCCTCTTCGTGCTGCGATTAAATGAAGTGATTTTAAAAAACGTTTGGTCTTTTATTTGTCAGCAGGCACTGTAGTTTAATTGCGATCTGCAGTTACATGTAAGTTGGCACCATTTCAATTTGTGACGGGGCTACATGCTCGTATCAGCTAACCTTTCAGTTTTTGCGAGATGCGAGTACCTGCTACTTATAACATTATTACGCAGTATTTAAGACAAATTGGCAAAGCTTCAAATGTTTTCGTTAACCTTTCAAACTGTACCACGCAGAGATGAATAGAGAATCGTATATGAAACATTCTCCAAATCTCTTCGTGCTGCGATTAAATAAAATGATTTTAAAACGTTGGGTCTTTTATCTGTTAGCTAGAGCTGCATTACCGTAAAGGAGATTTTACCTACACGAGATGGGTGCTCTCTGCAGCGAGTTGTGAGATCACACAATTTTGTGGGCTACAAATCGGTATTAGCTTACCCTTCAGCTTAAGCGCAATACGAGTTCCTGCTGTTTAAAACATTATTACTATTTTAAACAGACTGGCAAAGTTTCAGTTGTTTTCGTTAACCTTTAAACCGTACCATGTAGACATAAATAGAGACTCGTATGCCAAATATTCTCCAAATCTCTTCGTGCTGTGATAAAATACAATGACTTTAAACACGTTGGGTTTTTTTTATGTATCAGCTCAGTAAAGGAGATTTTTACTGCACAAGATGATTGCTATCTGAAAGTGAGTTGTGAGATCACACAATTTTGTGGGCTACAAATCGGTATTAGCTTACCCTTCAGCCTAAGCGCATTACGGGTGCCTGCATTTTAAAGCATTATTAATGCTCCCAACCCATGAAATGAAAACAAGACAACAAGTTCAGTGGGAGAAAAGGAGTAAGGGATGAAGTGCTCGAGTTGCCAAAAGGAATCATGCAGGGTATCACAGGTTAGTTGGTTGGCAACGAGAGGTTGGGAACAAACATAACCACATTTCCTGGTTCCCAAGAAACTGGGGTTCTTATCTCCAGGGCCCTTGGGAACAAACACAACAGCCAACAACAGCAACACTGGGGTCCCACTCTACAGGGAAAGCTTGACCCTTTGAGGCTATGGGGCAAAAGGGCAAATTGTATGGAGCACTTCATCCCTTCCCGTGGTTTATTTATTTTAAGAAAAACAACACTTAGGTAAGATGGTCTAAACCTATTGAAGAAGATCAGAAATGAAAGTCAGTAAACAAATAATAGAATGGTCGAGTTAGTATATGCCAGCTTAACACCTAAGGTAATAGTTATATCAATGTCCTAAGAAGAAGAGATATTTCTCAAGGCCAACAGCTGTAAGCTTGAGTTGGCAAACAAAATGTTAACAATACTAACAACATCTTAATAAGCAGTCATGCTGCTTCATTTTATAAGCTCTAAGCCTGAGTTAGCATACAAAATAGTAACAATATAAAAACAATGTCTCTATAAGCAGGCATGCTGCTTAAGTCCATTAGTTCTACTAAAACTTGAGTTAGCATACAAAAATGGTAACAATTATAACAGTTTCTATATAAGCAGAATTGCTGCTTTAGTCCATCAGCTATGGCTAATGTTTAAAAATAATAATACTCGTTATCATAATAAAGGACAACCCTCTACATAGCAGTATTTGTGTGTAGAATTTCAACATTGCCTAAATATCTACGAGTACTGTGCCAAAAAAAAAAACCAAAGAGGGTTGGGTGGGTGGGAATTATTGTGAGAACCATTTCAGAGCTCAGAGAATTTGAAGTAAAATTAATGATGTCTAGATAAAACAGCATGGCCTTGATTGACATGATACTGTAGAATAAGGGCAATATGATTGGTCAGCCCGAAATTGCGCATCATACTGGTACAGAAGTATATTTGACCTTTGAATGTAACGCAAGAGTGTTAGAGTCTTGCAGCCTATTGCGTGATATATCTATATATTTCACTGGAGCAATATTTTTACTTCTTTAAAATCCCTTCATGGTTATCACATTAACTTAAATTTATATTACATAAAATTGGCATTTATATTCCATATAAATTCGCTTTATTATTATTATCATTATTATTATTATTATTATTATTTTAAACAGAGCTTCCGTTTTTTTTTTTCGTTAACCTTTAAACCGTACCATGTAGACATAGATAGAGACTCGTATGCCAAATATTCTCAAAATCTCTTTGCGCTATGATAAAATACAATGACTTTAAAAACGTTGGGTTTTTTTTTATCTATCGCATCTCAGTAAAGTAGATTAGTACTACACAAGAGGATTGCTATCTGCCGTGAGGTGTGAGATCACACAATTTTGTGGGCCACAAATGGGTATTAGCTTACCCGTCAGCATTGGCGGAACACGAGTGTCTGCTGTTTAAAACATTTTTACTATTTCAGACAAACTGGCAAAGCTTATTTTAAATGTTTTCGTTAACCTTTCAAGTCTTTCAACCGCACCATGCAGAGGTGAATTGAGGATTTTTTTCCAAACATAATATAAACCTCATCGTGCTGCGATATAATTAAATGATTAAAAAAAAAAATGATGGGCCTTTTATCAATTGGCTAGTGCTGTACTACCGTCAAGAAGGTTTTAACTGCATAGGATAAAGGAAATTGCTGAAATTTTCAACTCCTCTCATCTCTGTTTAACAGATAACTCAGGAAATGTACGTGGCGAAAAACAGTTATAGCTAGCAAAATAATAAAAAAAGCAAACACGCGCAAATATATTTCATACTTTGCTATTGCGCACTCCATTTATACGGAGAAGACGGGGTACTAACATTAAGCTGAGAACAAACAAGAAGACAAACGAACAGAAGTTCTACAGTTTTGTATCAAACAAATGTATGAAATATATAAGTCAGTATCAAACTCAATTTCGGCAGACTAAAGGTGTTCAATTGGCATCTGAAAATTCGGCGGAAATTACCTTCACGTGATCACGCTGAGTTCGGTTACACTTATCTACCAATGCTGTTTGAAAACAAAACCAACAGCACAACGGGTTTAATAATAATTATAAAAATGATGATGATGATGATGATAATGGTGATGATAACTTATATCCAAATTCTTTTTAAAGGGGCAATGTCACGGAGTTTTAGTATTACTTGAAAATCCAATGAAAGGTGTTGGTTTTAATAGGAAATCCACCAATAGTGGCCTGGCTTTGCTTTGGTAAAAATTGGTGTGGCAATGGATGGGTAAGAAGAAAGTCCCTAAAAATTGAAAAAATAGGGCCGACGTTTTCAAGTTGACAATGTTACTTGGAAGAAAATCACATGAAAAACATTGATTAGGGTTTATTGGCATCTTGGGGAATGAATTTATGCCTTTCTTTTATTTATAAAGGTTATTTTGTTGATCAGTGAGTGTTCCCTCGTAATTCTAGTATAGTTTACACAAAACATAGATGACGTCTCGTGACAGTGTCCCTTTAACCCTATTCAGACCGGGGGGGGGGGGGGCTTTTGAGGCCCGCGCTGACTTTGAACTTTTTTAACTTTTTTAAGATTTAACCAAACGCTGCCAATAATTCGGTAGGGTTGGATGATGTGTCAGGAACTTGACATTGAAATCCAAGATGGCGGATCCAAGATGGCGGCTGTTTTGACATCATGATGTAATTGTCACGTGATGTGACGTCACCATCCCACGTGACGTATACCAAAAGAAAGAGTTTCGGACATACAATACATCCTATAAGTTTCATGGTGATTGCTTAAATATTCTGGAAGCCCCCCCCCCCCCCGGTCTGAGAAGGTCCAAAAAAGCCCGGTCTGAATAGGGTTAAGAGCTATTTGGCCGACCTCCAGTGGGCTTGGCTCGCATTCGGCAACAGCAACAACAACTGGAGCAACATCAACAAAACGACAACTCATCCTACGTTTTATTAAAAGTTTTATTGTCCATATGAAAATATCCTACATCAGTTTTAATAACTGTTTTTTTTTTATAGTATTTCTTTATAACCCTCTCGTCCTTTCCTTGTTCTACTTTATTTTTATCTTATCCGCCTAACTTTTTCCCAACCTGTTAAAAATCTTTAAGGTAAAGCATTACTGTTACAACGATATAGATCCTCGACAGCAAATACACTGAAATTAATTGTCATATATTATTTAGATATCAAAACATCCATTAGGAAAGAATTAACAATATCAATTCTCTCTTCAGAATTTTCTAAACTTTATTAAATTTTAGCTCTAAGAATATGTTGGTATACCATTTTGAAGTCGATGGTTTTCTGAATTCTCGTCACCAGTCCGCCTGGGAATATAACGTATGTTAATTCAAGAGGTAGTTGGTCTTTAATCTTGTTCTAAGTCGGCCGTTTGACTGGTACTAGTGTCGGCTATAATATGTATATATAATATATATATAATGAATTACTTTTATTGCGCCATTAGCAAACTCTATACAGTAGAATCCCGATTTCTCGAAACCCTCGATTTCTCGAGACTTCCGATTACTCGGACCAATTTTTTTCCCCTTGGATAGTACTTCTATGTAATTTAACTCTTTGATTTCTCAAACCTTCCCATTTCTCGAAGCAATTTCCGTTTCCCATGGAGGTTCGAAAAATCGGGATTCTACTGTCTTAAGAAAAGTTGAGTTAAATTAAGTTTTCACTGTTGTATCAAGAGGGTCTCAATGGGGTTAACCGTTAGCCGTAAAACGGACAAAAATTTAGCCGTTAGGCGTAAAAATTAGAAAATTTTAACCGTTAGCCGTAAAATATGATAACCGTAAAAAATCGGTCAGTATTTATAATTTATCCCTTTGACGCCCAGCGTACGATATATCGTACGGCAGATGCGACTTCAAATTTTCATACAGCGGACTCCCTGTTTTTAGTACCCAGCCTTCCCCCGGTCATATTTCTTGCCCCAATGTTGATTTTACAATTCGTGTGCAGTTTTGCAAGGTTTTGACCATTTTTGAACGAGTTTTTTTCGAAAATTTTGTTCATCACGTGAGCTGGAGAATTTAAAAGGCCTTCGACAATATGGCTAGCGCCCAAAATGGGTGCACAACCGACGAATTCTTTGAACCTTTGCAAGAATTCGACATCTCCGATGAAGGAATGAATCCTGATCTTGAAGGATGTAGGATGACGAAGAATTTACCATTGCGTTAGATGCTCTACCTTACGAACCAGCAATATTTTTTGTTGATGACCTAGACAAAAGGATACAACTTCGAACGATCAATATTGGTGAGGAGGAGAAGGATCATGATCAGTCAAATAGGCATCTGGGCAAAGTTAGTTTCCAAATAAGTTGCCGCGAGGCCTCTTGATAGTAAATTCCTTTTAAAGTTAGTTGCGTGACATGTCACGTTGTTACAGAAAAAGTGAATTTTCACAACTTTGAGGCACTCAACATAAGCTGTGTTTGGTAACAAAATGTTCAGTACACAATAATCTTTGATTCTAAAGCCATTTTATAATTTTCCTTTTAAAGAGAAAGTAGCTACAGAACTGAAATTGTTCAAGTTTGTTTATTAATTATCTTTGTTGTTAATGTTTAACTTGATATGACAGGTGTCAATTAGTGTCACTGTTTCAAATAGACCATCAAAATGTAGCTCCATGTCTTGACAATGAGGTGTGCAAGTTTCACTTAGATAACTGCAATAAAACATTTCCTACTAATTTTTCAGTAGTTATGACTTAAAATTGCCCAAATATAAGAAAATTAATGTGGGCTTCACATAAAAGCTTATAAATAAACAAAAATAGTCCACTTCATCGTCCCAGAATGGCCCTGAGACCTAAAATATGTTTTTCAATAATACAAATTAATTTTTAATATTTTAAAACAATTAAAATTAACTTTTTACTTCTGTTAACCGTTATGGAAATCAATTAACCGTTAGCCGTAAAAAAGCCAAAATTTTAACCGTTAACCGTAAAAGCCACCACTCTATCTTGAGACCCTCTATCAAAGCGATAATACCCGGTTTCCAATGATCGGAAGCATAAAAATTGAGCAAAAACAACGTGGTTAAGATAACTGTCTCCTATTATGCTAGAATACTACGTAAAAAAGTAGAAACAATAACGATGAAGACAAGACAAATACTAAAAAAAATAAGCTTAGAGCAGTGTACCAGTGAGGCTCGCGAAATAGCAGACTGGAATGTTAATTAGAGACTTATTTTACTCTAAAATGGCCTAAGAAAACAGATGTCTGTCGTTTGCGTTGGTTTTCATGCCATGAGGAGTTCGTATTTCCGTCGGAGAGGAAAAATGCACACTGTTTGGACTGACAAAAAATCGGTGTTGTGCTTCTAATTGTGTTTTTTCCAGTATAACTTAACGGGAGTAAGACTGACTAAGCAATGACCAGAAACGTCAGTTTTCTTAAACCATTGTACATAGAGGTTATCGAATAAATTGAATAAATGCCTTTTGAATAAATGCTAAGGGAGTTAAAGCAACCACAATTTAGCGGCCGAATCTCCAGACCTGAGTTCATGAATAAGTAAAGACAGCTTTCCAATCTGCTTATAAAATTTATGAGTTGAAGTTCTCCTAAAATAGCAGAAATGAGTATTTTACACTTTGCTCTTCTGCAAAGGACGTCCAAGAAATGACCTAACAAAATACATAACAAGTAGATACCTTGTTGAAGATCCTTGTTCGCATGTCATAAAACCTCACGTTCAATTTACTTGGAAATTTGGCGAAGTTTTTTGTTTTGTTTTTGTTTTTGTTTTTTTGTCTTCGTTGCATTCGCAGTTGCTGTTAACGTTTGCTCTAACTCCCCGATTACACTTTAAGCTGCGGCGTTACATTCGGCGACACGTTTTCCTTTAAGCTAAGACAACGAAAAGGCGCACTGACTGCGAAACAACAATTTCAGATGTTCGACCCTTAGCAATTAAAAACACAGTATTTGTCTTTTCTACGTCTTGAGGACGAGTAGCTCTGGCGCGAATGGGAAGAATTGTGCAGCGACCCTTGTAAACACGCCTCGCCCTGACATTGCTTGTAGTGACGTACCCCAACTTGTCTTTAACGACTTTCACGTCAAAGTATTCAGTGGCGCCAAAATTACACAGTTGAAAATGAACAACCGTGTCAGTTCCCAGAGGGAGGGTGTAATCATTACTAGCGTACTTGCCCCTGAGCACAGCCGTGGTTGGTTTGATCGTTTGGCGCGAAATCCTCTCAAACGAGTTCCCGCCAAGTGTGGTTCCCTTGAGCTTCAGTTTGAACGGTTCGCCTGAACGTGGCGTGATACTCGCGGTGAAATGGACGTTGTCACTTGTCTGTAGTGTGACGTCACTAATCCGGGTTCCTTCTGTAGTGATAAGCTCCAGGCGAACGGAACTTGTGTCGACCTTCTCAGACCCAGCCACAGTTATAACCAGTTTGTTTAATTTACCTTTGAGAAATAGAATAGAATGCACTGTTAACACTGTAAGTCCAAAGAGTGACCAACATCAAATTTCTCCTAACAATAACAATACTTCAACAAGGGATTGGTTATGAGAATTTATAAAATGATCACCAATTGAAGTTGCTTTGATATTTTAACAAATTCTCCGAACCACTGCTACACGAAAATGTATGGAGATCAGTCAGGAGAAATTGTATGTGGACACTGGGGCTTAAAGGTTTGTTCTGGGCGCAAGGACACTCTTTGACTTTAATGTTGCTTGTAAAATTTATTAACTATTCATGAGGGTGCAAACCAATCCCAGCACAGTATTCAGATCACATGTACACAACTGTAAAGCCCAATACAAATCAAACAATATAATCAACTTTTGATACGGACTCCTGCTCAGCTAATTAGTATTCATTAACTTTTGATACAGATCTCAACTGATTCGCATAACAAAACTTTCCATTCAATTTATTGTTTTCATTTCACAAGTAGAATAAAATATTCCCGTCCGATCTGTATGGGCGTTTACAAAAAAAAGTATGAGCGAGAGATCTGTATGGGCGTTTACAATGGCTCGCCTATTGGCTCGCCATTGTAAACTCCCATACAGATCTCCCGCTCATATTTTATTTACTACATAGTATTGTCAAACCCGATGGCGCAGTAGTGAGAGCACTCGCCTTCCACCAATGCGACCCGGGTTTGATTCCCAGACCCGGCGGCATATATGGGTTGAGTTTGTTGTTGGTTCTCGTCCTTAATCCGAGGGATTTTCTCCGGATTCTCCGGTTTCCCTCGCAGTTTTACGCGCTGCTTTAGGACTTTTTGAACGCCTGGAACAGGATATTTCCCCACAAAAACCAACACTTTAAAATGTGAATTTTATTGGGAATACACGGCCTCACGCGCTTCTAGCTTTAAATACTACTAGTATAAAAAACAGAAATTTTGATCCCAAGCAAGTGCTCTTCTCGAGCCGGAACAACACACAAAAAATGGAGAAAAAATTGCTGTCAAACTTGGACTCTTTGGATGCATAAACATATCTTTTTTGCCGGTAGAAGGTGTAAAAACAAACTTAAAGTACACGCTGCGTACGTTTATAGAAAAACGTCTTAACTAAAGTTTATAGTTGCAAATGTTTGATGTTATATTTTCAATGTATTTGCTTTGCAAGTGCTTTGTAAGATATTTTAGGTTGTCTTTTTGTCAAATGACCTCCCTGAAAATCGCCTACTGTGCGCGAAACATCTTACCACAAATATTGCTATTGTTATCTAAATATTAATTAAAAACATACTTAAAATCTTTTAGACTTACCGATCACAGGATTAGAAATAGGAACATCAACAGTTTCTCCTCTGCGTCCTCGCAGTGGAATTATAAAATACTGCTCGAAGTCAACATTCGTCTCACTGCTGGACTTGACATAGAATTCGTGCCCACCATTGTTGCCAGACACGACCAGGGTCCAGGCCCCCTCTTTAGGGTTGTCGACCTGATAGACAGAGATCTGGGACAAACCTAGTTTTCCAGACGTTATTTCGACGTCATCGGGATCCATAAGGGTGATTCCTTGCCCTGCAAGGTCCACAAAATTATTACAAATGTTTAGTTTGATACATTTTCCTTGTTTTCACTGACTGCTATTTGTCACTCGATCATAAGGTAAACCGTTAACAGTGACACGCGACAAGACCGAAAAGTAGTATGGGTATTCACTTGAATTTTGCATATTGGCCTAGAAAAAATGTACAAGTTTGTAATTTTGCACGTAAAGATTTTGTTTTTCCTATAGGAGGCCTTTTTCTGTAGCTTAACTTTAACCGTCGTATGTCTTTGAGTTTTGAAAGTTCTTCTAATTCAGAAAGTAAAAGTACTTTGTTTTCACATGTCTGAAGAGAAAGAAAACGGCTAATTACGCGTTTGTCATGTCGCCGTCTTATTAGTATTCAGCACATGCAGTAGCCCTCTACCCATACCACCTTTTGGTCTTGTCCCGGGCACTTTTGTGCTTTTTTCCGACAACCTTTTTTCGAATTAGCTGTATTTAGGAGTAGCTCGGAAAACTATGTTGCGGACGCATAAACCTTTTTACGATCTTTTTAATGACAAGAGGAGGTACGAAGAATCGTTTTAGTTTCGAAATGTGAAGTAGTGTTTGCAGACTCCAAACTTAAAAAAACATTAGTAAAAATAACGCGAAGAGATTGCTTACCCAATCACTCCTTACCTCTACACAAGCAGAAAGTTTTCGGAGGGCCTGAAAACTTGCATTGTAACTAGTTTATTCTTCCGCTTCCGCTTGCGACTCCGACAGTTTAGTTTTCACTTGATTACGCGAGACTGACTCAAAAGGGGAATCGGAGGAAAATAGAACCGTTCTGATTCTTTCTACTATGAGTCCATCTGGCCGATGACTTCGCTTAGACTCCGGTTTTTGATTTTCACCAGGTCGCATAAGCGCTCTTGCCACAACGATTACGACTTTGTCGCAAGTGAAAATCAACCTTAAGAACTTAACAGTACCAATAATAAAATGGCCAACTAAAAGTTTCAGAATATTCTTTTTTTGTATTTCAAGGGGAAGTAATGGACTTTGTTACAATAACATTCTTGTACGTCGAAATTACCACCCTTTGCCGGACTACAGTGCTCACAGGACACCATCCTCCGTTTGACGAGACAATCAACTGCTTTCCCACAGGATACCCAATCTTCACCTAACTAGACACACAAACTACGAGTAACAGGATACCTATATAAAGAGGAATGACTGACAAGAGCAAGGAAGTACCCACCTTCTGTATTTTGCCGAGTGGTGCTAACCGTAACAGTCATTTTTTCAATAGACTCGTCCACGGGAATGCTATATCGACTGTCGCCAGCGCTTGCAGCCCCTACAGGCAATTTTTCCATGTTCCTGTTTACTGGAAGGCCATGTCGTCTGTCTCCAGCGCCCCCGGCTAGTCTTACGCCACGCTTCTTTCTTCCAGACATGTTCGAGCCGATACTTATGACATTTGTTCCTTCCAGGACCCCTCCCGTCAAACTGTCCAGCTGCTCCAGTTCCCAGTGATCTTTTAGCAGAATGGCCTGACCAGAAGTCAACTCTGCTAGTTCTTTGAAAGCTGGATGAAGATTTCTTGGATCGTTGCCCGAGTATCCTTGAGATCGGCAATAACCTAAAGGGGTCGTTGGAAAAAGAATTAAAGTTAAAAAGGCTCTTTAAAATAACTATGAGGGATGTCACGCAGCTTCTTCGCAGCTGTTATTTGCGACGCCAAACAACTTGCGTGACGACAGCGAGGCAGCTTTTCTGCCTTTTGAAGGTGAGTAGAGATACGCGTCGTGTTACCAAAAAAAACAGCTTTGAAGGAAAGCTGTAACGCTTACAGCAGGCGGCTTTTAGTTTTGGTTTTATCGGCAAAAGACAATTAAGTTAAGGTATTGAAAGGATGGAGTAGTAGTAACTGGGATTAAATGATCACTTCTCGGATTCCCAGAGTCCAACGCGGTGACATAAGGCCTTTACGCCGACCTAAATAGATGACTTGAAAATTTCGTCATTTTTGCTAAAAATCATGCGAGATTTTGTTGACCAACTTTCGTAACACTCCTTACCTGTTGTAAAGAAGTTAATCGTCACACCATATTCCTCAGGACTAGCTAAATGCTTCACTTCTTCGATGAATTCATCTGAAGCATCTTTTGGACCCGCGTCTGTGAACACATACATGGGAGACCCCCACTGGGGCTCCTGATAGAGCGCTTCTAGCATGCCCGTAAATGCATACTCCGGGCAGTCCCCTCCACCATGGGGCGTAAGATCGTTTATAGCTTGCACAAACTCTCCCGCCTCTATTTCGTCTTTGAAGATCACTGGTGACTCATCTGTGTTGGAACAGAGCAACGTTAATTTCCTGGCGATGACAGCCTTTCTTCTAGCCCCCTATTTAGATTTGAGGTTCTTTTGGATTGTCACGCAATCTTTCCTCCCTTAAAGATTGCGTGACGAGAAGAAATAACGACTGCGTCAACCTCATCCCCAGGGTCTTCTACGTTTTCAAAATTACGCCATTTTAAAAAGCGGAGAAGACCCTGGGACAAGGTTAAGAAAGCGTTTGGTGATTTCTCAGCTATCAGTTAAAATTTGCTAAAAAAACAGCGTTTCTTTAATCTTCCTCCTCGAAAAAAATCGCTCCTTCCTTCTTTTGGTGACAATATTTGAAATCATCGAGAAAAAGTTCCTCACCCCCATACCTCCGTTGAATAAACAATCATGCCCCTCTCTACCTTCCTTCGTGTTAAAAATTTCAATACAGAAACAGCAACAACAATAACAAAGACAAAAAAACAAACAAACAAACAAACAAAAGCAAAAAAAAGAGCCTGTTTCCATTCGTCGTTCTTTATGCTAATACTGTTTTTTGCGTTGTTTCTAAGAATAATCGCTCCTGGCTGTTATTGAGGTAATACGCTACCCAGAAAAGACATCATTGCGCCATCCCCCTATCCAGAAGTCAGAAAGCCTCAATTCGACTAGCCTCCTACAAGACGTTCTTTTGGGTTGTCATGCAATCTTTCGTCCCCGTGACGAGATAAAAGAACGTTTGCGTAGGAGGCTGCTGTTCAACATGACACGATATTTACGTACAAGCTAATTTTTGCCATAGATATCATATTTAATTTGTTATTAATCTGTAAAAGAAAAGAATATTTAGAACCGCTGTAAAGGTCTACTAAGGTAGCAAATCACAAAAGAAGTGTTGCATAAGATTGAGACGGTTTTGCGAAAAGACAAACTCAAAAAAGTATTATTTTCTCTTTGATCTAAAATTAAAAATGTCAAACACACCTTGTCACATTCTTCCATTTTGTCTAAGAAAATCTCCAAAAAAATATTTACAGTTTCTTTCGTGCATTTAATAGCGACATGTTGACCAATCTCGTGAAATCGCCCCCCGAAAGATCGACGTGACAATTAAATAGATTAGAATGTTCTTTATAACATACCTGGATAAGGATCATTAAAAGGCGATAAAATGTACTCCACAGGAGCTTGACGCGGATAATTGATAATGTCTATCGCGATGTTTTTTGTCGCCTGAATTTCTTGCCCCATGCTTCCGGTGTCATCAATGACAAACATCAGTGAAACGTCGCCTTGAACTGCCATGAAACTATCGAACGTCACACTTCCAAGTTGTTGACGAAGGCCCTGAAGAAAGTTACTTCCTTCGTTTTGCGAGGTTCTCTTTCTGCGCCCTGGCGACGATGATTTCGTACTCAGTAAATACATGATCTGTCCCAAAACATCCCGCGCATATTTATAGCTTTTACTTCTGATCGCTCGCACCAAAACCCCTTTCAGTCTTGTCAAGGTAGCGTCGCTGTAACGGACTCCTGAGGCTCTTGCGTTTGCTACGGCTCGTTCAATGTCGTTTATAGCTTCAAGAAATTTGTTGGATGGCGAGGTTCGTGGTCTGTAGGTCTTGCGTTTCTTCTGGTATGTGATCACAGTTTGCGTCACTGGTTTCTGCGTTGCTCTTGGCCTTAAGGGACCTTTATCCACTTCTCCCGCAGTTGAGGCTGGTATTACAGCTTTATCTTTCCCGAATTTCTTTACTTTGTGAACACCATGTTTACCCTTTGTACTCGAGGGATTGACAACCGTCTTCGTGGTCTTTTCTGGAGTAAGAATTTCCACGGTTCGCTCGGAGCCACGCGAGAATCCCATCAGCGTGTTGCGGGTAAACTGTAGCGACGAGAAAAGTTGGTTGCTAGTTGATGTTTCTACAAACATCGACAAAAGCAAGGCAGTCGCAGCAAGGAGTAAAATAACTCGTTTGTCCATGATGTCGAAGTTGAAATGTGCGCTACTATTGTAATCACCTTCCTTTTGAGCAATAATAACCGGAAGTTATCGAATGTTCAGAATTCTGCGCTATTGGTCGCTGGAACGGAAGTATTAACGTCATTCAGCACGTTCGATATCTGTTCGTGACAGTTTCCTGGCCCCCACTGTGGAGAGCAGAGGCGAATGGGAAAGAAACGGGATATGGCATGAGGAAAATAGAAGGAAGCGTTTCGGAAAAATACAAGAATCGAACAAGAAACACAAGATGCCTGTTGGTTGTCGTGATGGAACTGAAGACTATTCACAGGCTTCACAGCCTCTCTATTTTTAATTTCCACGCAAAAAATAGCAGCGAGCGAGAAACCCGAGCACGACTCACGGGGAGTCCCTCGCACCTTTTGCTTTGCGCTGGCGTCCAGTTCTCTCGCGATTCGTTTCTTGCGTTCAAAGATTGACTGAAGAACAATATGAGAAATAGAGGCCAGTGAACAGACTAATGAAGCTAATATCAACTGCTGAAATGATTTTAGTTTTTGCTGGTTTTATTTTCCTAAATGTCAAATAAAGTTTAGATTCTTTTTTTTTCAGACCATGCGTAGTCCATGTGTTATGTTTGTTGACGCTTTTTGTATTTTATTCCTGGTGAAATTGAAATGGCCAAGAAAAAAAGAGAGTTAATGGCTTTATTTTTCTCTACGTGCATGCAACAGAGCTTGACAACCTTCTTCCTCCTTCACGATTTAAGATGGTGTTAGCTGTTTATATGCTTAGTGCCATTGTTAAAATCAGACCGCATTTTTTTTTCAAACCGACATGCATGACTGTTGACATCCGCTCCTTTTATTTTCTTTTCTTCCCTTTTTCGACGTTTTTGCTTGTTTACAAGCTAAAAACGTAGAATAGGGGTTAGTGGACAAAATTTGGAACCACATATTTGTAAACTCTCAAGGGACTTTTTTAATTTATCAAGGGACTGTTTTTATTTCTCAAGGGATTACTTTCCGCTGTGGGTGATCACTTGCGATCTCGTGAAAAAAACGTGACTTGTCACATTTACAAACGTTATATAACAATTTTAAAAGTTACATGTCAGCTTTCTTATCTCAACGCACGTGTGTCTGAAAGGCGATCTATAAAAAGCGTCGCACAAACAATGGATTGCGTAACTAAAACACGAATAAATAATCATTAGCACTTACATCGTTTAAAAATTACAAACGTCAAAAATAAACCATACCAAAAAAACTCGCTCGTTTTATTGAAGTTAAAACAAATGCAAGAGATGGGGGCCTTTTTTAGCTTAGGAGCGGTTAAAAATTAGGCCAAATTTGGTCGCTACATGTAAGCGCAACCCTATTTCGTCATCAGCCTAGGTCGTTAGGGACGTGGTGACCTCGCGTTGACAGGGAATGACAGCAATGTTGCATGAATCGGCTTTACAACATGCGATCGTATCTACGCAGTTCGAGTGGAATTTCAGTCAAAGACAGCAAAATTCTTTCGTATTTCATCTTCAAATATAATTCGAAAGCATTCACTGTATATATGGCTTTTGTTTAATCCTGGGTCTTGATATCCGACCCTCGCAGAGCCTAGACAAAACGCAGCTTGAGTGTAACGATTTGTTTACGCCCCAATTATATGCGCAATGTTTTCTCCGACAGTAGTCGGAAATATCCGTATTTTTTTTCGTGCTTTTTCGTGGAGCAATCGTAACGATACGGCCTTCAACACATTGAACAGCGGTCTACCCGGCTATAACAATTCAAATATGGCGTCGCAAAAACAAAGCGTCGAACGCATATTTTGCTGTTTCATTTGCTAATTTCGCTGCCGTAATCGACTGCCTCGAAAGGTCCTTGCAATTTTAAAGTATAGAATTGTCAGATCTCGGTGAAATTTGCACTGTTTATTTGTGTAATGTTAAGGAATATGTGTATAAATACCCGTCGCGGACAAGCCATTTTTGACAAAATTATATGGCTGCATTTCCTCCGCGAAGATAGGAAATTGTTAAACTAAACTACAAAGAAACTGTAATGATAAGTTCGAAGAACAATGCACAGGATAAACCTTCGACTCATACTTCATGCAAAAACGTCGATATCTCGAAGAGACTTTGATATGGTATTGGCTTTCGAGAGCCTGTCTACAGTCCTATAAAAGGAAGAAGAGTGTAACTTTTATATCGAGTCAGAAATGGCCACACATATGTGACACTTATCCGCCGTGTGTGACAACTAGCGTGACTTTAAAATAAAAGCGTTAGCATCCGCGCGTAGAAAATTTTTAAGCCGGATTCGCTTATACTCATCTAGTCGTGGCGTAAACAACACAAAACAAGCAAATAAACAAAAAAAAAAGAAAAAAATAAAGAGAAAAGAGAGAGAAAATTGTATCTTGAGGCAAACCTTAATCAGACAAGACGTTTATCGCAAAGATCAGTAGATATAATTGTTTACTTCCGTACTTTTTACTATTGTGTCTAATGCGAAGCATCTACACCCTATGCTGAAAGGGAAACAAATCGGATAAATACTTAATGTAACCTTTAAAGTTGCCTACGGGAGTATTTTTAACAGTGTAGCTGAACAAAACTAGAACGTTCATATAGTAAAAATAAAACCTAGAATTACCTAGACTGTTAAAAGTCATATGTTTGACCAGAGCAAGTTTTGCACGCCGGGACACACACTTTTCGCGATCCGCGTCTTGCCATAAGTAATTAAAGAGAAACATAAAACGACTGTTGGCAAGATTTTCCTGTTCATCTGCGCTAAAAATGACAAAAAATATCAATTTGCGGATTTTGTCGTCTACGTGCGAGGGAAAATAGATCTCGAAAAGTACATCGCCTTACGTGCAAATAAACTCGCCCATTTTAATTTTAAGTGGAAAGATTTCTTTTAAATAATTATCACATCATCGGTAGCATGTCACTCTCTTTGTTGTTGTTGTTTTTTGTTTTTGTTTTGTTTTGTGTAGTATTTTAATTAATTGTCGTTTGCAGTAAGTAAGTAAGTAAGTAAGTAAGTAAGTAAGTAAGTAAGTAAGTAAGTAAGTAAGTAAGTAAGTAAGTAAGTAAGTAAGTAAGTAAGTAAGTAAGTAAGTAAGTAAGTAAGTAACGTAGTGTGAATAGTGTTTTGTATTGTAAGCTATTAGGGATGAAGTGTCAGTAATCAAAGATGTAAAAAAATAAAGGAACCGTTGTACTAATAAGCTATGTATTTCAAGTTAGTTAGTAATTATTTAAAATGTGTCTCGTTGTATTAATGTAATTAGCGTAATGTATTGTACTCTAGCGTTGTATTGTAAGTAAGAATTATATTTTAGAAGTAGTCATAATTAGTTATCCTTATAATTAACAATTATTTATTTTTCCTTCTGAAAGTGTACATGTAAAAATTACGTCTCTTGTAAATAGCCCGTTGTAAATATGTATTTATCTTTAATCTGTAGTACTTATATAATTAGTGTTGTGTGTAAATAAAGTTGCATTATTTAAAAAATAAATAAATAAAAATAAAACGACTGTTTACGAAATGTTCTATCTTATTCTTACTAACTTTTGCGCGTACTTAATTTCGGAAGCTGACTTTCGCGGGTATGAATTTTCGCGATTGCAAGAAAAATTAGAGCAAAAGTGTATTAAATATCACGCTTTTACGAGTGTTTTATGGATTAGTTGTCATGGTCAAAGACTAAGGAACTACTGAAGCTATACGAAGGTCTGGCACCATGTATCTACCGGAAGCCACCAAGCCGAGTTTAGCCGAGTTTTAAGCAGAGGAAGGGTGCTAGTCAAAAACAAGACACCTTTTGAACAGTAGAAAATTGCAGTTCCAAACTTAAAACTTTTACTGATATGAAATCAATATGGTATTAATTTTCGCGTGTTAAAACTACGCGCAATGTTTTTTTTCGCGTGCATTAAATTTAGCGATTATTTTGAAATCGCGAAAATTAGTAAGAAAAGGTAGATACATTTCTTTGTAATCCCCGAAGTGTCTTAATGAAGCTTTAAAAGACAGATGATAGTGTTAAAAGGTAAACCGAGAACTCCAATAAAAACTTCCTTAACGAGGAAGCGGGAGATTGGTTTAGAAAATCAATTTAAAGATGACAAAATGAGTACGTATGTTAAAACATCAAATAAAACTTTTTGATGAAGTCACTGATGTTTACAGCTGTATGTTAATGATCAAATATATAATTCAAACTTTTAAAAGGAAATTTTGCAGTCATTGCTTGTGATATTAAAGATTTGCCTCTGTTTTCAACACTGTGCATTAATTCGTGATACTATTGATATGGTTAAACATAAACTCGGACAAGAAATACGAAAACCAGTTATTTGAACTTAATGTGAAGCGTAAAAGTCAAACAGGCCAATTGATGGTTGCGCTTGCGTCCTCGCTGCAATTGGTTGGAAGCTAAGAAAAACCCATGAAAATTGTCAAACGAAGCATGTCACAACGTCAATCAAGATCTTTAATTCGTAACTGATGTTTTCAGCTTGTTGACATTTAAGTTTAAAACAAAACGAACCTAGACGTCATTACGCATCCCGATATGTTGTTCGTTGTAGAAATAATATTTATCAGGTCTTTTTTAAAAAAAAAAAAAAAAAACGAATAGACGATTGTCTCTGTTATAACAATGTGATTTTCTTATATTACTAAACAAGAACTTAGACAAGAAATGCGAGGACAACTAATTCCCTGAATTGAATGGCAATCATGATAGTCAAAGAGGCCGGTTTGAGTTTGCGTCATGCATCACCCTTTAATTGGCCAAGAGGCTTAGAAAAGCAATATAATCAAAGGTGCTTTGTTAGCCCACTCGTGAATGAGAATACTAAATGTATTGGTGTAGAGCTATGAAATGATTCTGTCTTTTTGTGAGCGGCATGTTAGTATAGAAGTTGTTTGAAGGGAGATATGATCACGTTGGTTCCTTGTGTTTACAGCGGACGCGGGTAATCCATTCCTTTTTTTTTAGGACAATCTATTTTACAATTTTATACGACGTCTTTTTTTTTCTTCTCCTTTTTTATGAATCTATTAGGGATGCAAATCAAGTACTATACAGTATATTATTAAAAGGCAACAAAATTTGTCAGTTTGGCGAGCTTTTTGACGATAAATTATTTACGTATCATGACTATCGATTATCGTACAATACGCTTGGAACTATAAAACATTCAGAGACTGCTAAAATTGGACTTTATTCATACAATTGTCCTGAAATCAACCTTTTAATACCCAACACAGTCGCAGTCCACAGTTCGTGCCTGCAAAATCTAAAAATTTCATGAAAACACGGAATATCACTAGTGCTTCGAAGATTTTCATATTTTCGCTAAGATTATTTCCTCTATTTGTCATGTGAAATTCTTAAGAGCTATAAATCGAGCCATTCGAATAGGTTTTATACATACAAGCCATTAAACTTTGAACCAACGGTATCGGTCAGTCGGATAAGAACATTACAAAGAAATCTATATGCTAATTTTCGGCGCAAATGACACGGAAGTCGAAGTGGTCTAGCGGTTAAGCGTTTGATCTTCAAATCCACAGTTGATGTTAAGAGTCGCCGGTTCAAACCTCAGAGGGGTGAAGTTTTTTTTTTACGACAATCTTTTTTACAATTTTATACGACGTCTTTTTTTTTCTTTCTCCTTTTTTATGAATCTATTAGAGATGCAAATCAAGTACTATACAGTATATTATTAAAAGGCAACAAAATTCGTCAGTTTGGCGAGCTTTTTGACGATAAATTATTTACGTATCATGACTATTGATTATCGTACAATACGCTTGGAACTATAAAACATTCAGAGACTGCTAAAATTGGACTTTATTCATACAATTGTCCTGAAATCAACCTTTTAATACCCAACGCAGTCGCAGTCCACAGTTCGTGCCTGCAAAATCTAAAAATTTCATGAAAACACGGAATATCACTAGTGCTTCGAAGATTTTCATATTTTCTCTAAGATTATTTCTTCTATTTGTCATGTGAAATTCTTTAAGAGCTATAAATCGAGCCATTCGAATAGGTTTTATACATACAAGCCATAAAACTTTGAACCTACGGTATCGGTCAGTCGGATAAGAACATTACAAAGAAATCTATATGCTAATTTTCGGCGCAAATGACACGGAAGTCGAAGTGGTCTAGCGGTTAAGCGTTTGGTCTTCAAAACCAGGTAGTTGATGTTAGGAGTCGCCGGTTCAAACCTCAGAGGGGTGAAACAAAAAGTTAATTTATAATTTAAAGCATAAATTATTATTCATAAATTAAAGTTAACAGCCCATAATTTAATGGATAATTATTATTCATAAATTAAAGTTAACAGCCCATCGACCGACCGACTGACCGAGTGAAAATTTGCATATCACTTTCCATAACCATACTCGTTTCATTACATTCACGAGTAAAAATGATCATACGGTCATCAAACTATGACATATGACATGTCATGAAGGCATGAACACTATTTTATTCATCGCCAGCCAAACGAAAAATCATTACCTATATCTCTTGAAGGTCTTAATATGGTTCAAATCGACCTCCAAATCGAGATGAATGGATGCGAAGAAGTCAATCAAGCGCCGATTGGTAATTACGTCATCACTCCTTGATTGGCTGGAAGCTCGAGTAACCCATTAAATGTCAAACCTGGCATGACGAAACATCGCTCAAAATCTTTATGGATTGACCGATGTTCTCATCCAGCTTTCATGAGTGTCAATTTAAAACAAGAAGAAATATGTGCGATAAAATAGACCGTTTTAAATGGGTCTTTGATCGCAGATTTTTTATAAAGTTAAAACTAGAACACTTTCTGTTATTGCTGATATGAAGGATTTACGGCAACAAGTTATCTGACTTGGAGGCCTGCATATATAATGAATGCTGCACACTGTTTGCGTCATCACTGTTTGATTGGTTAGAAGAAAAGAAAAACACTAAATAAGTCATACTCGTCGTGAAAACGTCAAATAAAAGTCATTATGAGGTGACTATTGTTTCTAGCTGTAGAAGATATTGCACCATTTTATTAGAGCTAATAACAACAAAAGTCTTGCTGATCAATGCGGATGTGGAAGATTGCCTTAGCTTTAAAAACGAATTCGAACAATGAGCGAATTTCTCTGCAAGACTAACAGATGGCATCGACCGACATCACTTATTTACATAACAGTAGGAGCTTGTGCGTAGTTAGATGTCATTTGAATAAGTTAAGTTCCTAATAAAAATGGAACGATGCATTATAATGAGTTGAGACCAGATGGTTTATAAAACAGCCTTTATATAAACAAGATAAAACAACGCGTTTTCGGTCTTTTGAAGTACTTGCTTCTAACCATCATCGAGATATCTTGAACTCTCCACAGTGCTGCTGGAATATGGAAACCTGGTTCTGGATTCTCGGCTGGTTTCTTTCTATCCTAACGGTAGCTGGAAATGGATTTGTTATCTTTATTGCTTGCAGAAAACGGCAGCTTCGAACCAAAACCAACGCGTTCGTCGTTTCATTAGCAGTCGCTGATTTCTGTATGGGGATGAGCTCAGTTCCTTCACAGTTCTTCTGCGAGATGGCGACTGGGTGCAACTCGCAAGGACTTCTAGCTGACGGTATTGACTATATAAGGTGGCTCTTCGCGTACGCATCCGTGGGAAATTTGTGCAGCTTAGTACTGGATCGCTACATGGCCGTTGTGAAACCATTACAATACTTGACTTTTATGAAGCGCCGCCGTGTCATTGAAATGATCTCTTTATCTTGGGCAATCCCAGCTACTTTCGTTGTGCTCGTGTCATCACTCTGGTTTAGTTTGAAAAAGCCTATTATTAATACTATTTCTGGTTGGGTGTGTATGTTTTTCGAGTTACTATCGTTTGTTGTCATAATCTTTTGCTTTGCATCTATGTTATTAGTTGTTTGCAAGCACGATCGAGCTACCCGCACCCTAGCAAAACAGCTACGCTTTAACCATCACGTTTTGTTCAAAGTTCAGGATAAGTCTGCAGTTAAAATGATGGCAGTTGTTATTGCTTTATTTCTTGTGAGTTACGGAATTGCTTTGCGTTGTAGTTTTGTTTATATCCTCAGTGACAACACACCATGTAATGATAACCAATTTAAAGTGCCTCTTCTGGTTTTAAACTCCGCTGTAAACCCTTTAGCTTACGCTGTCTTTAAGAGAGACATTAAGAAGGAGTCTTAAAGACTGATCTATTCTGTGGTCTTTAAAAATTGTAATTAACTTGAACAATCTTAAATTATTCTAGTAGAATTGTATGTCTCATTACTAATCATGTGGAACACCAAATGTAAAAAAAGAAAACATTTACGTAAACTATATCGAACATTAATATCGTAAAAAATGTTGTGGTTATTCATCGTGGTAGAGTGCAATAATAAATTATTTTTCGTTTGTCTCACGACGTAGTCACGTGTGATGGAGATCGCGTCGTTTCGACTGCACACTGCTAGTCTTCATCAGGCGATAAGGTCGACTGGTTGTGTGTGAACTTATAAAGCACGCTGCTGCGCTGTGATTGGTTGGTTTTCAACAGCTTTGATTGGTGCATTTCGATCCTCGCTGTTTCTGTGTCCTGTTGTTCCCTCAGCGGTCCGCTGTCGTACAATTCTCCTGTTGTTGTGTTTTTTGATCGTGGGCATCCATGCTTCAGGAATTTCAATTCCATTATCCCTGTTGATATTATTAGGGTGAAGTCTTATGTGAATTGTGTCTTTGACCCTGCGTTTGTACCAGTTTGGGTCACGATCAATAAACTTTACCTCGCTCCAAAGCGGGTAGTGTCCGGTGTTGTTGGTGTGTGCTGCAACGGCGGAGGTCTGGGTACGGGCGAGTCGGATGTCCCGGTCGTGTTCTTTGATCCTGTCTTGCATAGGTCTTCCCGTCTCACCGATGTAAACTTTGCCACATTCACAGGGAATCCTGTAAACAACGCCATCTTGCTTAGTGGAATCAACAGCGTCTTTCGGCCGTACTAGGTGTGATCGTAGTGTGGTTTCCGACTTGAAAACAGCCCGCACGCCTTGTTGTTGTAGGCAGCGGCGAAGTTGTTCGGAAAGACCTTTGACGTAGGGCAAAACCGCAGTGGATTTAAACTCGGTCGCGGGTTCAGCATTGGTTCTCGGTTTTCTGGTCTTGGTGATCTTCTGCAAGAAAGAACAAGGATAACCATCGGTGAGACGGGAAGACCTATGCAAGACAGAATCAAAGAACACGACCGGGACATCCGACTCGCCCGTACCCAGACCTCCGCCGTTGCAGAACACACCAATAACACCGGACACTACCCCCTTTGGAACGAGGTAAAGTTTATTGATCGTGACCCAAAATGGTACAAACGCAGGGTCAAAGAGGCAATTCACATAAGACTTCACCCTAATAATATCAACAGGGATAATGGAGTTGAAATTCCTGAAGCATGGATGCCCACGATCAAAAAACACAACAACAGGAGAACTGTACGACAGCGGACCGCTGAGGGAACAACAGGACACAGAAACAGCGAGGATCGAAATGCACCAATCACAGCTGTTGAAAACCAACCAATCACAGCGCAGCAGCGTGCTTTATAAGTTCACACACAACCAGTCGACCTTATCGCCTGATAAGGCGAAACGTCGCGATCTCCATCACACGTGACTACGTCGTGAGACAAACGGAAAATAATTTATTATTATATCGACCCTTATAGTTTATATCTGAGTCACTGTATTTTTTTGCGCCATGCGACGCTCAAGTCGCTAATTAAAACATAACAAGCAAGAAGTTTAATATTCGAAAAAGAAATTTTATTTTGATTCGATTAATCATGGCTTGCTTAACCAATTAGGCAAGTAAGAATCTGACAGTTTCCTACTTTGCATGGGAATAAAGTGATCAACAACAGATGCCACCGTCTTTCTTCACTATTTCCTTTTTTAACCCTCTCAAAGTACTTAAACACCGTATTCCTGTGTTAGTATTGTGTTAGAAGTTATAAAAGAGTGGCTACCTGTTTTCCATATTATATCACGAAATTTGCAAATCACATGCATGAGTCGAGTCGCAAGTTGGATATGAGAATGTTCATACGAACAAAGCTCGTTCATCTGTCCACAACAATTGTATTTATGCCCAAGCTGATAACATGAACAGATAAAAAAGATAAGAAACTTTATTAACGTCTCAGTACCACATAGCTTGGGAAAATAAAATGCTAATAGGCCATTTCCGAGTTACTCTTTTCCTCTGTTTCAAAACGAGTCTACGTGCGAAACCATTCATATGAAAATGAGTTTCGTTGGGTTTGTTCCCTTTGCCTTCTTTTTTCAGTTGTTTGCTGCGAGCTTCCAGACATTTTCTAGCTTGATCAAACACAGTGTCTTCGATAATACTCGCTGAGTATTTGCTTTCTCTTAAATACCGGTTAAAACTTGAGAACAACCCTCAAAGGCTCGATGGTTCATAGTCTTGGCCATCTTTTCTTTTCACACTAAGAATGAATTCACTAAGGTAACGGCTGAGCTCTTCTGGTTGGATTTTTTCAATTTCTCTTTGTTCGTTTTTCTACAGCAGAAATGTAGAAAGCAGCTTCACATCCCGCTGCGTTTTTGCTCGAGTGTTTTTGTTTTCCTGCTCAGTAATATATTCTTCGATGGGTTTACTTAATGGTTTAAACCTTCTGCCAGAACATTCAGCCATAGTCGTTAATGAGAACGTTTTAAACCGTCCACAAAAGTGCGAAAGGCCAAAAACTCTGCAAGAGATAACTTTCAAGCAGTGAAAAAGCTAGCGCCATCGACAAAGCTACCACGTTCATTGAAAATGTTGATGCGTTTTGACAGCCGCTTTCTGATTGGACGAAACGGGTTTCTCACGTGTGAGGAAGTCGTTTCGCCGTTGTCATTGGCTGCGAGAATTTCCGAACCGTGTTTTTAACAGATCAATTCTAACTGTAAATCTCAGTATGTATGAAATAATATAATCTTCTGCTTTGCTGCAATGTTACGTGTTGTTTGCAAGCACGATCGATCTGCCCGCACATTAGCCAAACAGTTACGTTTTAACCACCGAGTTTTCTTTAAACCTCAGGAAAAGTCTGCAGTAAAAATGATGGCAGTTGTTGTATGCTTTTTTCTTGTGTGTTACGGACTTTTACTCCGTTGTACTTTTGCGAATATGTTCGGTGATCAAAAATCATGTTTTAACTATATCCAATACGAAGTGCCCGTTTTGGTTTTAAACTCCGCCGTTAACCCTTTAGCTTACGCCGTCTTCAAAAGAGATATTAAAAAGGAGTTTAAAAGGCTGATCTATTCTGTGATCGCAACAGAGTGTAAGTAATTTAAGCTGCACTATCTTTTGCCAAGGTAGGACAACTTTGATTCTGACGCGTTTGTCGAGCGAATCAAAAATGTCTTTGAATCAGTCATGGTATAATAAATACGTTACATGGACATGGAACAGGAAATACTAAAAAAATGGGAGAAATGTATGGAAAATAATTTTGCTTTAATCTGAGTCAATAACATATCAAACGTGGCATAAAAGGCGAAAACAGCCTTTCTTGATAAGAATTTGTAGTCTACAAGAAAAATCTTTAAACTTCTAAATATACAATAATAAACGAATGTTGTATTCATTGCTTGAGTAGACAAGACAAAAAGCTGACATTTATAGGGAGCGGTTTCAGAGCCACCTTAAATTTTCAAAAAAAAAATTATAAGGTGGCTCTGAGACCACCTCGTAGAACTTTCTATCTTAACATGCTGATCAATGTTCAATAATAAAAAAAAATGGGGAAAAGATATCGATTTTGAGTTATAAGCAGTTAAAGTCAAAATTAAGGGTGTTTTCAACATGTTATACTGTTGCTATGGTGACCAGTGTCGTCAAGGAAAGAAACAGGCCCAACATATTCACCAATCATTGGGCATTCATTTAATACCATTATTGTAGCATCAACTGATATAGATTTGTAGTACTGACAAAGGTCACAGACACCCCTCTGTAACAGACCCAGTGGATTATGAAAAGAATGACTGTAAAAGAATCGTGCAAGGGGAGCCATGAAAAAAGATACAAGAGAATCTTGAAAAAAATCTTGCACAACCAGAAGGTAAAAAATATATATATCTTGCCGGAAAATTGCCCAACACCCATCAAAAAGTTATGATCCATTCCTTAATGCAAGGGAAGTGTAGAATTCGATCAAGCGCTAATTGATATTTACGTCATCACTACTTGATTGGTTAGAAGCTCTAAAGACCCATTAAAACTCAGTATGTCGAAACTCCAATGAAATCTTTGTGGGATGACCGATGTTTTCAGCAATTTGCCATAACCATCTTCGACAAAATAGACCGTTTGTAGTCTTTGCTCTTATTGCTGATATGAAGGATTTACCTCAGATGTATACTAATAATGTGTACAACCCAAATAGAAACTTCGATAGCCTGGAGGCCGGCTTATCGAATTAACAATCTTGATCGGATGGTTGCGTCATCAATTTTTCATTGGTTAACAAAGCGGAAAAGCCGTCTCACTCGCCGTCTCAAAACGTCAAAACTTCATGGGGTGACAATAATGCTTTTAAATTGTAGATTTTATTTTTGGACTCATATTTGAAATAAAACTCATAAAAGTGGCAAATTGCAATTGAACGTAGCTAGATGCATTTGCATAAGTAAAGTTCTAAGCAAATAGCGTAAACATGCAGTGTCTATTAGACGGGGACAGATGGTCGAAAGCCGCAACCTTTAAGTAAACCCGATAAAGTAACGCTTTTTCGATTTAGATCGTTAGAGATACCCTTTTGGGGTCAAATCATCTCCAGATTAATAAAGCTGGGAAATGAAAGCCTAGTTCTGTATTCTAGGCTAGTCTATTTCAATCTCTTTAATGCGTCGATCTCTTTCAATACGTCATCCCTGTTTGTTTGGTTAGTTGAAAATAAAACTTGCGCCAAAAGAGTCATACTCGACATGTCAAAGCGTCAATCAATAATCTTTATTGAATGACTAAGGTTTTTAGCTTTATAAGATACTATATCATTTTTGTTTGAACAGATAACAAAAGTTTTGGCGATCAATACGGATGTGGATCATTTGTCTTAGCTTTTAAATCGAGATTTGAAAAAAAAAATAAGCGAATTTCCTGCAAGCCCAACTTATTGCATTAACCGAAATTGATACTTCTTTACATAGCAGTTGGAACTTATTTGGGTAAGTTCAGTAATGGGTAGAAATTGATCGATGCTTTTCAAGTAGTTGAAAACAGATGGTTGAAGGCAAAAGAACTTTTTGTCCGTCTTTTCAGTAAAACCCGCTCCTGATAATCATCAAATCATTTTTACTCTCTGTATTGAAGCTGAAAAATGGAAACCTGGTTCTGGATTCTCGGCTGGTTTCTTTCCATCCTGACGATGACTGGAAATGGATTTGTTATCTTCATTGTTTGCAGGAAAAGACAGCTTCGAACGAAAACCAACGCGTTCGTCGCTTCATTAGCAATAGCCGATTTCTGTGTGGGGATGAGCGCAGTGCCGCCACCGTTTTTGTGTAAGATGGCGAGTGGATGTGACTTAAAAGCGGTGTCTCAGTACAAAACGATAGCTACAGCCTTCACATGGGACGTGTTCGTGTACGCATCCGCCGTGAACTTGTGCAGTTTAGTACTGGATCGTTACATCGCCGTTGTGAAACCTTTAAGATACTTAACTTTTATGAGGCGACGCCGTGTCATTCTTATGATTTCCTTATCTTGGACAATCCCAGTTACTTTTACTGTGTTGGTAAGGTCACTCGAGTATAATTCAAAAGCCCTTTTTGTCATTAATATTGTCGGCTGGCTTTATACTGTTTTTGAGTTACTCTTGTGTGTTATTATAATCTTCTACGTTGCATCTATGTTACATATTGTTTGCAAGCACGGCCAATCTTCCCGCAGCCTAGCTAAACAGTTACGTTTTAACCATCGAGTTTTCTTTAAAACCCAGGAGAAGTCTGCGGTTAAGATGATGGCAGTTGTTGTTAGCTTGTTTCTTGTGTGTTTCGGACTTCTTTTGCACTGTAGTTTTGCGTCGTTATTTGGTTATCACAAAACATGTTTTAATTATATTCAATACAAATTCCTCCTTGTGGTTCTAAACTCCACCGTAAACCCTTTAGCTTACGCCGTCTTCAAGAGAGACATTAAGAGAGAATTGACAAGATTTATCTGTTCAGTGAGTCCGTAACTAAGTTTCAGTTATTTAAGAGGCAACATCTTGCTTGTTTTTGTGAAGGTAGCTTCACATCAAATCTAGCGAAACTTTTCTAGTGAATCGTCGCTGGAAATGGTCATGGTATGATAAATACTTTACATGGAAAATGAACAGAAAATACTAAAAAAATATCTAATGTAAAATATATTTGCTAGAACAAAGTCAAAAGCTTAAAAGGTAAAACAGTCGTTCTTTCCCAGGACTTTGTAAGTACTAGCTGGATAAGTATATTTGTGCTTCTAAATAAATGGCTTAAACAAATGTTGTATTCGATCT
This sequence comes from Oculina patagonica, assembly GCF_052425735.1. Classification (NCBI taxonomy): domain Eukaryota; kingdom Metazoa; phylum Cnidaria; class Anthozoa; order Scleractinia; family Oculinidae; genus Oculina; species Oculina patagonica. Next base: position 14,583,600 of record NC_135767.1, read on the forward strand.
TTCCTTGAGTTTGCGCGACGTTTGTTTCTCCCAACGCCCACTTCTAGAAAGCTATACTTTTCATCCAAACACATTTTTTTTTTCACCACCATACCTCTTCCTCTCTTCAGTATAGCTGAAATATAAAACCTGGTTCTAGATTCTTGGCTGTTTTTTTTTTTTTCATTCTGACGATGACTGAAAATGGATCAATTGTCTTCCGATCGTATGCAGAAAACGGCAGCTTTGCACCGAAACCAACGCGTTCGTCGTTTCATTAGCAGTGGCTGATTTCTTTGTGGGCTTGAACGCAGTTCCTTCACAGTTCTTCAACAAGATGGCGACTGGATGCAACTCGCAAGGACTACTAGCTGACGGTAATAACTATAATATATAGATTAAGGCAAGCCTACAAACGGAGCTCCCCAGTCATTTGCCTTTTATACTTTTTAAACTGATTTTTATTCATGATATTTTCTTTATATAATATGCATCCCTTCTTACCATGAACAACAGCATCAGAGTTTAAAAAATGATCAATCAAAAACGGATTATCATCTAGCAGTTTGTGAATAACCTCCCAAATATAAACTATTAGTGTAATTTTACAGAGGTGAATTCAATTCTGATTGGTCGAGAAACTCGGACTATGTCGCAATATTCACCGCGCTAGGCGGTGAATATAGCATCTCAAGGTTTGGCTACTAAGCCATGCCACGTTTGCCATTCAGGCCAGTGAACATGGCGGCATTTGCGGAATGTAAATTTCTCTCATTTAAAATAAATCACTCCAAATCCTGGATATTTGAAACATTGGGAATTTTGCAAATTTAGTACCAAGGCTTTTGGACCTAAAATATTTCAAGAGATGGTTTTCAAGGCATAAGAATTGATCGCAAACATGGTGGTTGTGGAGATCGCACACGGCCATGTACTCAGTCAGATCGACTGTCAAAACATTATTTAGTTCTCTTCTCACTGGAGCTAGTAATTTCGAGAGGATTCACACAGTTGCTCAGAATCCACCAACGATTAAAAAAAGGTACCGGATATCTATCTTTTTCGTAGTGTCTGTTTTGTTCCGTTTTATTGCTAAAACTTGAGTGTAAATTATGATTTCAATCGATAAATTAGATTTGTTTGGACAGTTTTGGATTATTGTGCAAACATTTTTTCTTTAAAAAAAGAACGAAAGAAGTTAGCTTTTTTGCAGGGCCGTCGATAAAAGCCGGAACATGAACATTCCGGAAAACCCCGGAACATTCCGGAACATCCGGGAAAATCCCGGAACATGAAAAACTATATTAAAAATTTATATAACGATCTATAAAAATTCCAGAAATATTGAAAGAAGTTAAAAAAAAAGTAACGAAAGAAATAACCAAAAAGAAAAAAAAAGAGAAAAGAGAATAATAGTGTGTTAAATAATTCCAGGTACCCTATGACTGCCACTCCCGATATGAATCCAGCACCGACTGAGGTTAATTAAATTTGCTTGGTCAGTTTTGGATTATTGTGCAAACATTTTTTCTTTAAACAAAGAACGAAAAATGTTAACTTTTTTGCAGTGCAAAATTTCCTAACGAAACCATGTCCCTTGACTTTTGCTTTAATGCTTATAACTCAAAAACGAGCTCTATGACTCTCTTTTTTATTATTAAGTAATGATGTAAAGATGTAACTTTTTGCAAAGTTAGAAAAAATCTCTACGGAGCGATTTCAGAGCCAGTTTAAAAAGCCATACTATATATTTTCCTTATGTTCAAACAACACATAATTACATCCGTTTTCCTGAGTGTTACGTAAATAGCGTCTTTCTATCGACATCCATCTTTGGACGTGCTGAAGAAACAAGCAGCTATTTTGACATGTTATGACGCAATTCATCGTCACTAAGGATTGACTCCATGATTAACATTGGCGTCAATTTATTCAACCTACAGAAAACCTCCAATAAAACTTAAGAAATGACAGGTCTAACCGGTAGATAAAGACATTAAAGAAGAAGGGATGCATGGCGGTTAGGGACGGACCATTATTTTCTTGGAGGGGGGGGGGGGGATGAAAAAGTTTTCCTCTGCAAACATTTTTTTTAGTTTATGCACCTCTTGCAAACATTTTTTTCGAAATTCTTACTATTTTTTGTTATACGTATCGTGCAAACAATTTTTTTCAATATTTTTCATCCCCTCCCTCCAAAAAAAAATGGTCCGTCCCTTACGTCATCACTGACTGCCTCGTCATAAGTTAAGAAAACCAATTAAAAGATGCCAAATTTTGTATGTCAAAACGTCAATCATATATTATTTTTATGGAAAGACTTTTTCATTTTTAGATGCCATTTAGTCCATTTAGTTTCATATGAAGAGATGTCACGCTTTGTTATTTTTTGTTCTAATGGATCAGTCGCTTCATTATTTCAAACACTTTAATCAAAAAAAAAAAAAAACACACAAATTGGCCAGCAATGCACAGACAATAAATAGCTATTATAATTATCCTTCGTCAAATTCGGTCATTGGAACACAAACAGGAACAAGTATTGGAGACCAGGTGCTGCTTAAAGCAATCCTCATATAAACTCGATAATGTGGTCTTCATGCATAATTATTATATTAGGCCAAAGCTCTGACCTCTAATAGAAAATTGAAAGCTTGTTTTGAATTTTCATTCGTTTCCTGTTACCTTAATAGAAAGTTAAATGAAAATAATCGGCGATGACCAAAAAAGTAGCTGTTTGTTTGCTTAATGTCATTTACATATATGGTGAATAAGTCAAGAAAATTATAATATTAACAAGGCGTTTCAGCTGTAGACGTTATACAATTTTTTATTGAAATAATAACAAGAAAAAAGTTTCGCTAACGTTTGTTGTAATATGAAAAATTTGCCTCAGTTTCTCAACCACAAAGGAAAAATAACCGAACTTTACCAGCAATGCCCAACTGACGAAAACGTGGTCAGACGACATTTACATAAGTGAGCAAAACGGAAATACGTTAATAAGACGACCAGATGGCAAAAATTAACCTTTATAAAAGCACGGTAAAATAACGCTTTTTCGTTGTTTTGAAATACATGTTCTTGACCATCATCAAGATAAGAAAAAAATCTCTCGTCACCGAAGCTTGACGTAAAATCTTCACGAGGTGACAATGACGCTTTTTAGCTGTAATTGTTTTTGGACTCTTATTTGCAATCAGTCTCATGATAGCAGCAACAGGCAATTGAACGACGTTAAATGCATTTGCATAAGTAAAGTTCTTAACAAAAAGGGAAAGGAAGGGTCTAATAGATTGACCAGATGGTTTGAAGCAATCTTTAAATAAGTACGATAGAATACCGCTTTTTCGATCTTTAGGGATACCCATATTTATTCATCGTCATCTCTACAGTGTAGCTGGAAAATGGAAACCTGGTTCTGGATTCTCGGCTGGTTTCTTTCCATCCTGACGATGACTGGAAACGGAATTATCATCTTCATTGTTTGCAGAAAACGGCAGCTTCGCACCAAAACCAACGCGTTCGTCGTTTCATTAGCAGTAGCTGATTTCTGTGTGGGGATGATCTCATTTCCGACACGGTTCTTCTGCGAGGTGTTTGGTGAGTGCAACTGGCCGATATATTTCTTCAGGGGGCTGTTTGTGTACGCATCCGCCACAAACTTGTGCAGTTTAGTACTGGATCGCTACATGGCCGTTGCAAAACCTTTAACTTACTTGACTTTTATGAAACGCCGCCGTGTTATTCAAATGATTTCATTATCTTGGGTAATCCCAGTTGTTTTTAGTGTTCTTGTTACATCACGAGTCTGGTTTAACTTACATACACCAGTTATTGATAATATTGTCGGCTGGCTCTATACAGTATTTGAGTTACTCTTGTGTGCCATTGTTATCTTTTGCTTCGCATCAATGGTACATGTTGTTTGCAAGCACGCCCGATCAGCCCGTATATTAGCCAAACAGTTACGTTTTAATCATCACGCTTTGCTTAAAACTCAGGACACGTCCGCGGTTAAAATGATGGCAATTGTGGTAGGTTTGTTTCTCTTGTGTTACGGAATAGCTTTGCGCTGTAACTTTGTGTACTATCTTGGCAACCAGACACCATGTAATGATCTCCGATACAAGGTACCTATTCAGGTTTTGAACTCAGCCGTTAATCCGTTAGCTTACGCTATCTTTAAAAGAGATATTAAGAAAGAGTTCAAAAGACTTCTGTGGAAGAGTAACTAACTTATTAAGTATCGATTTAACATGTCGCAAATTGTTTTACTTAGCTTATCTAGGGAACTAGCGAACCTCTTGAGTTACTCGTATGTATTTCCCAACTTCATCGTCATATTTAACTATTAAAAAAATAGAAAGAAAGAAAATTTAATCAATTAGGCATCACAGGCAGCGCAAAGAGTACTATGTGTGGGAATCGAAGTTGTGGATAGTCTATTTTACACATATCAAGTGTGTACTTTGCGAAACAAAACTGACGAGATCTTCTCCCCTTACTATTCGGTGGCCTAGCTCACCTTATTTTTAACTAACTGATCGATACGAGTCATTTGTGGTTCGCACTTAAAACACTCACGTGGACCGTAGTATTGAGTTTTACAACGGGCAGATGAGTGACTGTATAACAGCCTATGTAATCATGGTGCTCTTAGGTGTTCCAGAAAAACTTATTTGAAACTCCATAGTGCCTTTAAAAGAATGCAATGCTGTGTAATTCCATAATCGAAAGATAATATGGCATTAAATAAAATATTAAAATGAAATGACTGATCATGATGTTTACAGCTTCAGACGTAACAAACAAATATATTAGATTTCAAGCTTAAAATATTGCAGTCATTGATTGAAATGAGAAGAATTAACCTCTGTTTTCAACAATGTACATTAATTTGTGACACTAGAATTCAGACAAGAAATGCAAAGACAAATTACCCGAATTGAATGGCAGGCGTGAAAGTCAAAGTGGCTGCGTCTTGCATCACTCTTTAATTGGCCATAAAAGAAAACCATTAAAAAGATGTCATTTTTAAATCAAGATATGACACATGACATGACATGAAAACATGATCCGTTCATTGCCATAAGAGGGATCATTGCCTATCTCTTAATTGTTGGTATTGATATGGTTCAAACAGACCTCCAATTGGAAATATCGAAATGAATGAGGGGCGTAAAAGTGAATCAAGCGCTAATTTGTAGTTACGCCATAACCTCTTGATTGGTTAGAAGCTCTGAAAACCCATTAAATGTCAAACTCGGCATGTCAAAGCGCCACTATAAATCTTTATCGCCTGACTGATGTTCTCAGCTAATTTTATTTCAGTTAAAGACAACAAGGGCAAATGAGAAGCAACTTTTTTTTCAAAAATAACCATCTGCGACAAGAAATGCTTTTAAACGGTGTTTGGTCGCGAATTTTATAGTTAAAAAAGGAAACCTTGCTCGTATTAATGATATGAAGGATTTACCTCAGATTTAACTAACAGTGCGTGTAAAACAAAAAGAAACGCCGGCATGGAGTTATCTGACTTGGCCTGGAGGGCGTCATCGCTGTTTGATTGGTTAAAAGAAAAAACCCTACTAAGACAGTCATACTCTTCATGTCAGAACGTCACTCAAATGTCTTTATGGGGCGACTTATGTTTTTAGATTTTAAAGATACTTTACCATTTTTATTTGAATTAAAAAGAACGGAAGTTTTACCGAGCAATGTGGATGTGAAAAATTTGCCATAGCTTTTAATATGTGATTCGAAAAATGAGCTAATATTTCTGCAAGCCCATTACTGATGACATCGACCGATATCACTTAATTATTTACATACAAGTGGAGCGTGTGCGTAGTTAGATGATATTTTAATAAGTTAAGTTCGTAATAAGTAAAAATTAAACAATGCATTACAATTAGTTGAGACCAGATGGTTATAAAACAACATTTATATAAAAATGATAAAACGACGCCTCGACGCTCTTTTGAAATACGCGTTCCTGTTCATCATCAAGATAACTTGAAATCACTACAGTGTAGCTGAAAAATGGAATCCTGGTTCTGGATTCTCAGTTGGTCTCTTTCCATTCTGACGATGACTGGAAATGGATTTGTTATTTTTACTGTTTGCAGGAAGCGAAAGCTTCGAACGAAAACCAACGCGTTCATCGTTTCATTAGCTGTGGCTGATATCTGTGTGGGCACGAGCTTGGTTCCGTCGCTGTTCTTCTGCGAGAAAAGTGGGTACAACTCACAAGGTGTATTTTACAAAGTGGCATTCTCCATATGTGAGTTGTTTACGTTCGAATCCGCTGTTAACTTGTGCAGTTTAGTACTGGATCGCTACATGGCTGTTGTGAAACCTTTTAAATACCTGACTTTTATAAAGCGCTGCCGTGTTGTTCAAACGATTTCCTTTTCTTAGACAACTTCTGCTACTTTTACTGTGTTTGTTAAGTCACGCTAGGATTTTTCCCGCCTTTTCCGGCCAGAAATCTGTCCACATTCCTTTTCGACGCCATATTGGCCGAGTAACAACCCAATAAGGGGACTGGTGAGGAGCAGAAATGAAGGCCCTTTGAGGCTTCTGGGTAGCTCATAGCGCGGTAAAATTAGAATAAACAGACCAAGCTCCTCGAAAGCTTTTTTTGATACCAAACTTGCCATAGTTGTCGAACAAATTTTTTTCAAGTCTCGGGAAAGACAAGCATACTTGGCGTTATTTTGGGACCGATTTTGACTCTGTTTGTAAGATTAAACGTAAAGGAGAGCGAACAACAGCAAGGAAAGAAGCCATATATATTTTTGTAATGGTAAGGATTGTTCGATTCATTTTTAATTTCTGCTCTTTTTGATGAAATTAATTTTTTTCTGTCTACTTCCGACCGTGATCGGTTCGATGCGTTGCAAGGCACTCCTCATTCATACAGACATGGGATGCCTGATAAAATGAATAAATGAGAAAATCACCACGATGGGTCGAAGAAAAGGACAAAATCGTCGATTCCTAAATTGTAAAAGAAAAGCGCCGGAAAGAAAAAGTTAAAGCAGAAGTGAAGCGACTCCAGTAGGTAGGATAAACACCTAATTATATATTATATAATTATTTTACTTTTTTAGATTTTTTTTTTTAATCGTTTTATCCTAAAGGTTAACGGGTTGTGATCAAGAGCCAAGGTTAGCCAATATATTTTTAGTTCTCTTGAATTTTATTTTGCTACAAGTCCACTAAAGTGATTGGTTTTTTTTTTTTTTTATTGTTTTTTTTTGTCCTCTTTACAATTAGGGTATGAGAATAATTCGTTTATAAAAGGAAGGAATCCAACCGACCGAAGTGAGAATCTGGCCCTGACCGCAGTTCCAGAAGGAGGTGTAAGAGACCCTTAAGGTTGCCCAAGCCCCATGGAGCCCTGACAACAGCTTCCTGCCTATGAAGGCATCATGCTGCCCTTAATACAAACTGTCAGTTCCAGAATTAACCAATATGATTAAGAAATGCCCCAAGTTTGTGAAGGTTACCAAGGGTTGTGAAAGATAAAAAAGTGAAGAGTGATGCAATTTATTAATTTTGTACAGGGGGAAGAAGTAAACAAAAATACATTCAATTAGTCATCCCTCTCAATGTGTGAATGAAACTGGCAAGGGGAGAAAGCACATAGAGTTTATGAAGAGCATTCAGTTCCTAGATTGCTTTCTTATCAGAAATTAATGGAAAGGGTTAACAAAATTGATATTGTGAATTAATGATGTGCAGAAATTCTTTTTATGGGCTTGATGAAGAAGACAAGGTAGATGGGAATTTAGGAGCCTTATTCAACTTTTTAAGAATGGCTAGTTTTTACCTTAAGGCAAACAAATACAGAGTAGATAAGCTTGACTGGTTTGGGGAGGGTGTGGTTCATTCAAAGTTGCTATTGGGGGAGATGGAGCACATTTGGTAAGGATGACCAAGCTATAGCTTGGCTAGTCAGTTTTCTCAATTGTAGGAAGCGTTTGTAGCCCTGCAGAAAATTTTTTTTGTTTGGGGCAAATTGCTCTGAAGACTGTGAACCTCTTCGTAGATATGTAATTCTGCTGAGGGAGGAAATGACTGCCATTGAGGGGACTTCATACCCTTTAGAAGTAGACGGAAAACAGGTGAGTGTTTCCTCAGTTTGAACTACTTCCCAATGATATGAAATATGGCATTTCTGGGGGTGAACTTACCATTTCTGCATTGTATTTTTCTCCCTTTGCAAATGTCTGCAAGAGTGAAATTAACTATCTCCAGGGAACTTTTGGTCTTACACCTGACAAGAAATGGAAACCTTGGAAATACAGTGATCGGTTGAAAGTAGCTGATGCAGTGGCCAAAAAGAAAGAGGAATTAGTTAATTCACCATTAAGGCCCAGTACAAAACGAGATAAGATCACTTCTCTTATTTCCCAGAAAAAATCCAGGCAAGAGTTTCCTCCCCTTGTTGGTAAATTCATTGACAAATCCAAAGCAGAGCCACTCCACCTGAAAAATAATGCTTGGCAGCACTGGAATTTATCTTGTTGAAGTATGCACTGTATGTAGTAACCTTGGCAGTTGTCAGTCAATTCTTGATGTTCCTGCCAACAGTTGTTTTGGTAAGTATTATCATAGTATACGATTTGTATGAAAGCAACAAGGTTGGCAAAAAAGGTGAGGAAATGGTTTGCTGATGGGAGAGATAAAAACAAAGATCTGGACTATAGATTTACAGGTAAGGAGTCTCGCCTCTTTTGTCATTACTTTATGTCAATTATTCAAAGTCTTAGGACTGACTCAGACCAACAGAGTCATACATTTCAGTTGCATGTTTTGCCTTCACAGCAATAAATCTCAGAGATGCAGTTTCCCTTTTTAGCAGGGTTTCTCTCTCAAATGAACAGGTTCAGAGCCTTCAGCAAGTTTGCTCTAACTACTTCAGAGCTACAGCACTCTTTATGACCAGTAAGCCAACCACCTGGACAATTGTCATGTTGTTCCCCTTCATGCCAAAATTCACCAAAAGCTGGGGAGGGTTGAAATACCATGGAGGGAAGAGAGGCCAAAATGTTACCTTGTAAATTTACTCATAACACCCAGTTTAGTAAAGGTGGAAAAGTAAAATGAGTTTCTATTTTTGTTAGGGAGAATGGTGGAAAATTTCATAAGGACACAGTGGGGTTTATGTACCTAAAAGGTGTAGTACACCAAATTTTGTATGTGGGGAACCAAAAGGTTGCTAGCAAAATGATTTTTTGTGACCCACTTAGGGGCATATTTAAATGTAGTGGAAGGGAAAATAAGTATGCAGCAAAAGGAGTGTTAGTTATTAAAATAAGGTTTTTTATATTTACGCCAGTTTCAGCAGTCAATATTTTTTTTAGTCAAAATTTTTTGACAATTAATAATAAGTAACAGAATAAGCCAATTTTTTTATTTATTTTTAATATTTTTTTTGTTTAAAAAACTCCTTGAAGGCAGTTTCCATTTTATTAAAGGAATAAGAGAATATGCAGGCATGTAATAAGAGCCAGGCTGGGAGGAAAAAAATGAAATCAAGTTGCCCATTGGGCCAGTAATTACTAGCCAAATAGGTGTGCAATGTTCATGCCTTACAACTATATATTTACTAGGTGAAGTTATCATGATCATATGATAGTGATAGACTATAAAAGTGGACAAAGCATGCTTGGATTTAAATTAATCCATGCTTTCAACTCATTTTTTCTCATTGCAGTTATAAGTTTTGAAATAATTTTTATTGAAATTATCACTAACAAGACTACTGAGGCAAATTTCATTGCATTTTAACTTCCCAAACTTACTTTCAAATTTACTTTCCCAGCCAATCGGAAATAGGTTTTTTTCCTACCCTGCCAAGAGTTGAAATTTTTTATTATTATTATAAGAACTGGAAATGAATGTATTAATCAATTCTACAGAGGGATATAGTTGTACATTTCATACACTGATATTAAATGAAATAAACAATAGGGGGCTTTGCATCCCTTCAATGATGATATAGCAAACAAATAAAGTTATTATTATGCTGACAACATGTGTAAATTCATTGATGCTGGGGCCAACCATGCTCATTCCAAAATCCATAGTAAAAGTCAATGGTTATGATCTCCTTGACATAGGAATACTTTATCCCAAATTGCTTTTCCTCGGAAATGATCGCTTCTACCCGCTTGTCGCCCTTTATCTTGCGAGCTAAGAAATTTTCTTTTACGAGCTGTTGGTCAGTTAGGTCGTTAAACACCTTTCTCACGCGCCTTTCTTTGGTAAAAGCAAATACACAGTTCTTTCTTGTCTTCACAGTGATAAGGCCAAAACTTGTACGGCTTACCAAACTCTCTAACACATTAAAGAGCTCCATTGGCAATCTATCTTCCACTATGACTTGCCATGGATGCTTTACAGCACATCTCGGGGTCATCCGACGCCGGAACTGTTTTATCCAGCACATCGCTTGCCTTCGGACAAGTGGAAACAAATCGCCAACAATGTGCTTCAAACCGATTTGGCCGCGGCTTAAATAGCGCTTCGAAACCGGTTCTGCCAAAATTTTCATTTCTTCAAAAGCATCCTTAATGTCTTTCTGGTCGATTCCTTGTGCTCTGAGTTCAGCTTCGGCAATTTCTAAAGCATTTCTTACAGTGTCTACAAATATGTTCATTTTGTCCGCCATCTTGGTTCAGGTTTGTTTAGCTTTGGGGCTAGGCCGCTGACCCAAGTCACCCAACCCTTGCGCCTGCTGTCGTGGCCGGATTTGACCTATTTTTTTCCCAGCGTGGTCACGCGAGTATAGTTCAGAAAAGTATCCTATCATTAATATTGTCAACTGGTTTTATGTCGTTTTTGAGTTATTTTTATGTTTTGTTGTTACCTTGTGCTTCGCATCCATGTTAAGCATTGTTTGCAAGCACGATCGATCTGCCCGCGCCCTAGCCAAACAGTTACGTTTTAATCATCACGTTTTGTTTAAAACTCAGGAGAAGTCTGCAGTCAAAATGATGGCGGTTGTTGTATGTTTGTTTCTTGTGTGTTATGGCGTCTTCTTGCGTTGTAGTTTTGTTTATATTTTTAGTGATCACAAATCATGCAATAATCCCCAATACAGGGTACCTATTCAGGTTTTGAAATCCGCATGTAACCCGTTAGCTTACGCCGTGTTCAAGAGAGACATTAAGAAAGAGTTTAAAAAGCTGATCTGTCATAAAAAAATGAAAAAAAATCAGTAGCTTTCATAAAGAGATAATGTTTATTTGTCAATATGGCATGTTTGACTCCAATCTAATTAGCCTTAGTTATATCTGGTCTTGAATGGGACTTATTAATATTCATGAAAAAATTGGGACCAGAGAAGGAAGTCCGGATAATCGAGAAATCCGGATAATCGAGGTCCGGATAATCGAGGTTCGACTGTACTGGGAATATTCATGAAAAATTGAACGGAAAATCAAAGAGATAAAGATTAAGGAAAACTAATATAAATTAATCACCTTGTGTTCGAGTCATTAGACATAAAAGCGTAGCATAAAATGTGAAAACAAACGTTCTTGATGAAGATTTGTAATGTACTGGAGAAATCCATTTGTACTTCTAAATAAACGGCATAAACAAACGTTGTGTTCATTCCTTTAGTTTACAGAACCTTGTAGAGAGGTTTACAGAATCTTGTAGACTAAGCTAACGGCGTTATGCTCAGTGCAAAATAATTTCCATGCGTCTTAACAGAACGAAAACCATGGGGAGGAGTTCCGTCCACCCCCCCCCCCCCTCCCCCTTTGTACCACGATGGGGATATGAATTTGCTTGTACGTCCGAGGGTTAACATCATTCATTACCATTAAAATTAAAAAAAAAGAAGAACAAGAAGAAATAAAAAATTAATGACATGTTATCTGACGAAAGAGACGGGGAAGAAAGGGAAAGGATCGAATTAACACTGTTTGATACGTTAGGAAGTTTGGCAAATCAATTTCAGGATGTCAAATTGGGAGCGTAATTTAAAACATCAAAGAAAAATTGATGAAGTCACTGATGTTTACAGCTGTATGTAAATACTGAAATAAGTAATTCAAACCCTTGAAGGAAATTTTGCAGTCATTGTTTACGATATAAAGGATTTGCCTCTGTTTTCAATATTGTGCATCAATCGATTTGGTTGAACTCTATCTCAGACAAGAAATACAAAAGCAAGTCATACGAATTGAATGGGAGGTGTGAACATCGAAAAAGCCAATTGATGCTAGCATCATTACTGTGGTTGGAAGTTAAAAGAAAACCCATAAAAACGTCAAACTCAACATGTTAAAACGTCAATCAAAATCGTTAACTCGTCACTGATGTTTTCAGCTTGTTGGTATTTATAGACTTAAGGTCGCGGGGGATACCTACAGCATGAATAAATTCATGAAGGGAAATTTTGCTTGACCTGCATCTTTTAAAACGCTTATTTCTCAGCTGTTATGGGTGCGATTAAGCTCAAATTTTACAGAGACATAAAGAATTGATGAAAGATTGTGAATGTCGTCTTTTATCTGGTAGATTGCATTTAACGTCGATGTTATAGCCTCGTGAGTGCCAAATTGGGAAAAACATGGTTTTGTGGCAGAGTTTGCGGAACGAGTAGAAGACAGCACACTGGGATCTTGTCAAAAACTAATCAGTCAATACCTCTAGAGTGTCATAACAGAAGCGGATTTTTAAATTTAAAGTTTGCCAGCAAATTACGGCGGTTTAAGTGAGCAAATTTGAATTTAATGTCTTCTACCTCTTTCTAAAAGCGCTCTTTTAAAATTCCGCTTCTGTTATGACACATTACAGTATTCATAGTTTACCTATCTGCAGTGACAAGTCATGAAGTTCTGTATCCGTGCTGTATTCTCTGCCACAAAATTGTCGGAAAAGTCAAAACTTTGAGATTTCCGAAGGTGTCCCGACCTAAATACGATCATTTTGCCAAGGAGAGATGTAATTATGGTAATTATATTCCACGCTTTTACAGCGAGAACAATGCGTTTTTTAATAGGACACGATTGTTTATGCCGAATATTTTTGTGATTAGTCTGAGTTGCAGAAATATTCAAATTTAAATGAAAATAAGCTCAAAGACTTCCTACAATCTATATGAACGTATATCGCTAAGTGTTGTTTAAATTGGTTAAAATATCAAAGAAACAGGAATTTTTTACAAATCACGCGCACGCGCCCATATTTTTATCCATAAATATCTCGTTAAGTTGTCGATGTCAGTCGTTGTACTTCGTGCATACGCTTTAAATAAATGCATAATGATGAGCCTAAGGTGTCCCCCGCGACCTTAAAACAAGAGAACTTGACGTCTTTGCGCATCCCGACATAATGGTGAAGACTGTTTTATCCATTCATTGCTGGCGATACGTTTATCACTTGATGGTTCAAACAGACCTCCAATTACAAATATTGAGACGAATGTAGGGCGTAAATATCAATCAAGAGCTGTTGGGTAATTACGTTATCACTGCTTGATTGGTTAGAGGCTCAGTAAGCCGATAAAATTAATATGTCAAACTCTGCACGTCAAAACTATAATTTCAATTTAAAATGAGAAGTTACGAATGGGAAGTATATTTTTAAAGACACTTAACTAAAAGCATCTGCGGCAAAATAGACTGTTTCAATAAATAGACAGCAAAATAGACCGTCTTTGGTGGCAGATTTTATAGTAGAAACAAGAAAAACTGCTGATATTGCTGATGTGAAGGATTTACCTCAGATTTAACTAAAAACGTGTATGACCTGAATAGAAACTTAGACAACAAGTCGCATAACTTGGAGGCCGGCATATCGAAAAAACGCTGCATAGAGCTTGGGTCATAACAGTTTACTTGGTTAGGAGAAAAGAAAACCACTGAAAAAGTCGTACTCGTCTGTCAAAACGTCAATTGAAAATCTTTTTGAGGAGACTTATGTTTTTACCTTTAGACGATATCTACCAGTGTGGATGTGGAAAATTTGCAAGCGCAACTGATGACATCGCCTGATATCAATTATTTACACAACGTTAGGAACTTGTGCGTAGTTAGATGTCATTTGAAAAACGATGCATTATAATTAGTTGAGACCAGATGGTTTATAAAAACAACCTTTACACAAACAGGATAAAACAACACTTTTTCCGTCTTTCTTTCGCCTTCGGTGGTCATCAAGACAACTTGAACTCTTTTCTAAAGTGTAGCGGGAAAATGAAAACATGGTTCTGGATTCTTGGCTGGTTTCTTTCCATCCTGACGATGACTGGAAATGGATTTGTTATCTTAATTGTTTGCAGGAAGCGGGAGCTTCGCACCAAAACCAACGCGTTCATCGTTTCATTAGCAGTAGCTGATTTCTGCGTGGGTATGAGCTCAGTTCCTTCGCTGTTCTTTTGCGAAATGGTGAGTGGGTGCAACACGCAACGTCTGCTAGCTGATGGTATTGACTTTATAAGGTGGCTATTCTTGTACCCATCCGCAGCGAACTTGTGCAGCTTAGTACTGGATCGCTACATCGCCGTCGTAAAACCTTTACGATACTTGATTTTTATGAAGCGCCGTCGTGTCATTCAAATGATTTCCTTATCTTGGGCAATCCCAGTTGCTTTTGTTGTGTTTGTATCATCACTGTGGCTTAGTATAAAAATACCTCTTATCTTTCATATTATCGGTTGGTTGTGTATGCTTCTAGAGCTACCCTTATGTGTTATTTTAATATTTTTCTTTGCCTCCATGTTGCATGTTATTTACAAGCACGCCCTATCTGTCCGTACCCTAGCTAAGCAGTTACGTTTTAACCATAGAGTTTTCGTTAAAGCTCAAGAGACGTCTGCAGTTAAAATGATGGCAGTTGTTATAGGTTTGTTTCTGCTGTGCTACGGATTGCTTTTGCGTTGTAGTTTTGTAATGATTCTTAGTGATTACAAGCCTTGCAATGATCTACAATATAAAGTACCTATTCTGCTTTTAAACTCTGCCGTTAACCCGATAGCTTACGCCGTCTTCAAGAGAGACATAAAGATGGAGTTTAAAAGACTGATAAATTTTGTGAAATAAAAAAAGTGTAACTTATAAGAAACAGTCATACAACCTGTAAATTGTTTTGATGAAGGAGACAATCGAGTATTCCAACATCACCAATAAAAATGGTATCAAACAACTTTAATAGTGAATGGTATCAAACAAATTTAAAAAGCAATAGATTGTTAGTCAGATTACTGACACTACATATGTAACAGGAGAATAAGATGTTAAAAATATATATTGAAACGGCTGAACTGAAATAATATTTCCTTGTCTTGAGTATAAAAGAAAATACATCTGTCCTTTTCGCGATATGCGACGCATGAAGCCTCAATATATAACTCAACAAGCGAGATATAAAAAGGGAATTCCGATTTTGTAAACTGTGAATCGCTCTTTACGATGGTTTGTTATCTGCAAGTAAGCTCTCTCCACCCAGGTGTATAAATGCTGCAGGGAGGGGGGAGGGGGGACCCTGCGATGGACTAGCATCCCATTCAGGGGGGAGTAGAAATATTCCTAGCCGCTTAATGCTACGGAAACCGGGATAAGCTCTGGCAGTGTGGGCCGCATGGCTCGTGGCTTCCCCTTTATTATCCCTTAGTATATCTTAAAAAACGATTTTCACATTCGTTAAGTTGACATGGCAAATGTTTCGTCCCTCGTTCAATTTGTCCTTCCAAATCTTCACACGAATATGCGCACTTTGCTGTGAAACAAGGAAATGTATTAAGACCATTCCCTTAATTGGTTGTTTTGGCGAAATTAACTATTTGATTTCGGTATCTACCTAGAGTGAAATAATAATAATATTAAAAAAATCAGTTCTATAAATAGGGGGAGTCTGGAACTACAAGGCCAGGTTTTCTAGCATCAAGACGTTGATACAAAGTCAGCATGGAGCAGATGGAGGAAGATATGATCCAAGGCATCGAAATAAATCAAAACAGATACATGCTAAAGAGGTGTGATTAGAAAACAGAGAAGAGTTTTTGAGTCCAATAGCAATGTCTTACCATTATGGGAAATGTTATTGTACTCATTATAACATAGAGGGCAAAATTACTGAATGCTGGTTGGCTGAGACAGAGGGCATTTTTCCTA
This sequence comes from Oculina patagonica, assembly GCF_052425735.1. NCBI lineage: Eukaryota > Metazoa > Cnidaria > Anthozoa > Scleractinia > Oculinidae > Oculina > Oculina patagonica. The sequence continues at coordinate 14,599,724 of NC_135767.1, forward strand.
AATTTTGGTAATTGCCACGGGCAAAAATTCTTGATCGTGATTGGACGAACAGGAAAATTGCTCGTTTCTGATTGGCTGAGCGCGCTGTACTTCGTTGGCTTCAAGACGGCGGGATTTTGAGCAGAATTTTCAAACACAGCGCTCGCTTGTACATCGATCTTTTCGAAATTTGACTTCAGTTTCCGCAGATATCTGATGAAAATGGAATGGAAACGGGGTGATAGCTTGAAACGAAGATCCGAAAGCTGAAACAGAAGATTATTACAGTTGAAAACGGAACAAAAATTGCATCAGACACTTGAGAGTGTGCGACGATTCAAACTCATTCATAGCGGCCGGCAACTGACATCTCCTTTTCACTTCTGTCAACTCTAAGCCTCATCACTAACAACCCAGGATATAAAGGAGGACATATAAAGTTTGTTCTGTGAAAGAAGGTCAAATTTACCGGACACATTATTTCTACAAGTTTGTTTGGGGTCGTCGATTGCCTATTTCTATGTCGAGGACTGACATGCGAAGCCGCTCGCAGAGGAAAGCTTCAAAACGTGCAAACAGGTGAATAAAATTAAGCTTACGTTTATATTGAGTGTTCGCTTTTTCAGTTGTTAATAGCTTTTTTTTATTATTTTCACGACTTTCATTCAATTCATTGCATACAACTGTCAGCGTTATTCTCTTCCGAACGTCAAGATTTGCTCGATTATGAGGAACGTTTTCGTTTCGCAAGCAAAATTAAGCTTCGCGCTGTACATAAGTTAATTATAAGCATCGACAATTTTCAGAAAATTTTGCCCTCTATGTCATAAACAAGTAATCACATGTTTCCTCGTATAATTAAGGATTAATATCACACGTGTTTTCAGAAGTTGTGGAAATTGCCCTCGTCGCTGCGCGACTCGGGAAATTTCTACAACTTCTGAAAACACGTGTGATATTAATCCTTAATTTTACTCGGCCCCATGCGATTACCTATACGAAACATCTTTGTTGCCATCGCTCTATTCAAAATTTGCACGTTTGCCCGGTCAGACACAGGAAATTCGACAAAGTGTCCCACTTAGGTAAACTGAGGCAACGAGAAACTCGTGGTTGCTGGTTGGCATTTCTTCAGAAACTGACAACAGTAACACATTAAAGGCAAGACAAAAAAGCCTTGAAAAGAGATCTTGAGACCTTCATTTTAGTGACTGTAAATTTTTGGTTAATATTTTCTACGGCTAAAGGTTAAAAAAATTTCAATTTGTACGCCAAACGGGGACATTTTTGGCAGTTTTAGGGCTAACGGGTAACCCCATTGAGACCCTCCTAAAGGGGTCATTACTTGCGGTGTCAAAAAGTCAAATCTTCATTGGGTGACAATAATGCTTTTTCGGTGTGTATATTTTTCAGGACTCAAACTTGTTATAAGTCTCATAACGGCAGCAACATGCAATTGAACGTCGTTAAAGGCATTTGCATAAAGTTCTTAACAAAAAGGGAAAGACGTGTCTAATAACTGAGACCAGATGGTCTAAAGCAATTGCGATAAAATAACGCTTTTTAGATAATTGTAGATACCCATTTTTTGTTAATCATTATCGTCTATACAGTGTAGCTGGAAAATGAAAAACTGACTCTGGATTCTAGTCTAGTCTCCTCTTTATCTCCTTGAATTCGTCTATTTCAATACGCCATCGTTGTTTGCTTGGTTTTATCGAAGAAAAAAAAACACATGTCAAAACATCAGTCACAAATCTTAATTGGATGACTATATTTTAACTTTATAAATAACTTAATCATTTTTATTTGAACGAAAAAGAAAAAAAAGGTTTTGGGAGGTTGTGGAACATTTGCCTTAGATAGCTTTTAAAGTAAGATATTTATTTATTTTTTTTAAAAAAACGTATTTTCCTGCAAGCCCAACTGATTGTATCGACCGTTATTACTTCTTTACTTAACTGTATTAGCTTGTGCGTAGTTTATTTGAATAAGTCAAATTCGTAATCAGTAAAAATTAAGCCATGCATTATAATCAGTTGAGACCAGATGGTTATAAAACAAGCTTTGATACAAACACGATAAAACGACACTATTCCGTTCTTTTGAAATAACCGCCCTGCTTATCATCAAGATAACTGGAAATCTCTACAGTGTAGCTGGAATATGGAAACCTGGTTCTGGATTCTCGGCTGGTTTCTTTCCATTTTGACAATGTCTGGAAATGGAATTGTTATCTTCATTATTTCCACGAAACGACATCTCCGAACGAAAACCAACGCGTTCGTCGTTTCATTAGCCGTGGTTGATTTTTGTGTGGGGATGAGCTTTGTTCCCTTGCAGTTCTTCTGCGATAAAGTGAGTAGGTGCGATTCCCAAGGAATGTCTTTCAAGGTGGTAATCTTATTGTCGGAGCTGTTCTTGTACGCTTCAGCGGTCAACTTGTGCAGTTTAGTACTGGATCGCTACATGGCCGTTGTGAAACCTTTAAAATACTTGACTTTTATGAAGCGACGCCGTGTTGTTCAAATGATTTCCTTGTCCTGGACAATTTCAGCTACTTTTATTGTATCTGTTAGATCACTCAAGGATAGTTCAAAAATACCTAAGCCTCATATTATTAACATCATCGGCTGGTGTTATGTAGTTTTTGAGTTACTCTTGTGTGCTATTTTAATGTTTTGTTTCACGTCCATGTTAATTGTTGTTTGTAAACACGGCCGATCTGCCCGCACATTAGCCAAGCAGTTACGTTTTAATCACCGAGTTCTCTTTAAAACTCAGGAAACGTCTGCAGTTAAAATGATGGCAGTTGTTGTGTGCTTGTTTCTTGTGTCCTACGGGCTTTTTTTGCGTTGTAGTTTAATGCATATTTTTGGTGATCGCATTGTGTGTAACAGTGATATGCAATACAAAGTGCCTATTGTTGTTTTAAACTCAGCTGTAAACCCTTTTGCTTACGCCGTCTTCAAGAGAGACATTAAGAAGGAGTTTAAAAAACTGATCCATTCTGTGGCCTTAACATTTTGTAAGTAATTTAAGCTGAAATATTCTAGCTTGTCAAGAGGAAATCATCTTCAAATCTAACAAAGTTCTTCGAGTGAATCTTTTGTCCTTGAATCAGTTATGGTATACGGCACTACATGGGCATTGCCCACGAAAGATATATTATAAAACGAAAGGAAACTAATGGATCTAATAGAAAATATTTTTTACCTTTGTTCGAGTCAATAACATAACAGAAGTCGGAAACAATCGGTCCTTGCTTCATGAAGATTTGTAATCTACTAGATAAATCTGTTTGTACTTAAAATAAACGACTTAAACCTTGTAGTTTTGCCTTGTAATTAGTTTCATTTGAGTACTTCCCTTAAACCACTCCATGTGACGAAAGCCTTCTCTCGAAAAATAATTTATTTATTTTTCTGTTGTTGTTTTCTTCCATTATTTCACAACTTACATCTTTTTCTTTATGCGTTTTTGTTCAAAACACATACTTTCTTGTCTATTAATTATCATGCACCGTGCTCTTAGATGTTCTTGAAAAAATCGATATCCTTGGAACTTTGTAGCGTCGCAGTGTCTTTAACAGTACGCAGTGCAGTGTAACTCTATGACTGAAAGGTAATGTTCCAGACTGGTATTAAATGGTAAGGCTTGAACTCAACGGTGAGGGTAAAAGGCGGAATGAGTTTGCGGAATGGCATGTGGCATGAGTTGCGGAATGGCATAATTATGCGGAATGTAATTTACGCGGAATGATTCATTGACATAAATTATACTAAAAAGCGCGCCAAATTTTAAAAGAGAAGCCGCCTTGTTAAATACTGCTGGCTTAAACAACAAAACAACAAAAGACTGAGCAGTATGGACTAGGAACTTCCATAGAACACCGTTGTAAAGATCATTTCACCGTTCAAATCACTGATTTACGCCGAACAGAAGAAGAGAAATTATTTTCGCTATTTGCCGTGACGCCTTCCGAGGATTTGAATTATCGACTAGGTGGCGTTGGCTGAGTACAGAGTGAGTAGTTCTGTTAACGTGAATGAAAACTCTCGTCTATTTGCCTCAAAATACAGAACGATATTCGTTCTAAAGCTACGTACTTCAAGGCAAGACACACAACTGTCAAGTTCAACCCATTTGAAGAGAAGTTTTTAAAAAGACAACGCATTTAAGTGACGTGTTGTTAGTCGCCCGCGAAATAATGTGTGACCGTGTCACTGCCTTGTCCCAGGAATCGTTTCTTTCTAAATCAAAACTTGCTAGGGGTGGGAAAAAGCTAGTGGTTTCATTGAAGACAACTACTTTTGGTATATTTCTAGCTTTTTATTACCGCGATGAAAAGATCGTGACACGGCTTCTCCGCTGGTGTGACACTATTTACACCGCAGTGGATGTGCGTCTCGTCTTTGCGGTAAAATAAAATGTATGTTTAGCGAATTATTTTCTTTTCCTAAGAGAAAGCCAAGTATTCACAACAAGTAGGCAGTGATAATTAATCGCCGGATTCCTTATTTGCCTTATCGGTAAATCTGCAATGCGACTGAGCTAGATTTGAAATACGATAGCTTGTTTTTACCGTGCAGTGATTATAGTCACTATATGAAAGTTTCGCTCTACTCGTTCGGCGGTCGGTTGCCGCTTTTTTAAGTTAATGGTCAAGTCTTCCACTGAGTTTATATAGTCTTCATACTGGGAGGCGAAAAGCTAGTCTCCTTCGCAGCCCGGCACTCGAGCCGAACCGGGAGCGTTGTGTCATTTCAGCCCGAGCGGCTGCGAAGGAGACTAACGAAAAGCAGGGCTAGTAGACTTCTAATGAAACAAATATGCCGTAGTGTTCGTAATCTCTCTGCTTTGTACCCTCTACTTACTGAGGCTGAGATGACATCCGCCAAAACTGGACTTTCTGTCTCGATGTTTTGTTTAACTTATACAGTATTTATAATAACCGCTACATGAATATTAATACAAAGATGTATCCGAGGCATAAAGATCTACGGTCGGATGCTTTTCCGTCGCTGTTTTTATCTTTTGACTAAAAGCGATAAACCGTCCACAGAACAACAGAATGGGAAATCCTTAGCATTGGGGAAACACTAGCCGCCGAAATATTTTTCTTAGAATCCGTGAAGAACGCTATCTTCAATCGATTGTCATCATTTATAAGCCCGCAGTATTTAATAAAGCGTCTGCTCTTTAAAAATTGGCGCGCTCTTCAGTAAATTTATGTCAATGAGTCATCCCGCGTAAATTACATTCCGCATAATTATGCCATTCCGCAAGTCATGCCACATGCCATTCCGCAAACTCATTCCGCCTTTTACCCTCACCGTGAACTCAAGTATAAACTTTGATAAAAAAAATTATCTGACGAAGAGGCGGAGATGGATGTGAGATGATCAAATTAAGGCTGTTTGATTAGAAAAGAATTTTAGAAAATCAATTTATGGAAGTCGAACTCAGGCAAGAAATACGAAAACAGGTTTTTCGAATTGAGTGAAGTGAAGGTCAAAGAAGCCAATCTAATAGTTACATCATTACTATGATTGATTGGAAGCCACGGAAACCCCAAAAGTGTCAAACTCGGCTTGTCAAAACTTCAATCAAACTCTATCCCGTCAACAAGTTGGCATTGGCTGACTTGAAATTTAAAAACCTGACGTCATTATCCATCGTGCTATGTTGTTTTCGGTTGTATTAATATCAATTAATTTTCTTGCTTCTACTTGTCCCCGCTACACGTCCTCTCAGTGTGAACAACGCATTATTTTGTCGTTGCTACATTGACCACACCCGTATTTTTCAGACAACCCTAGTCAGAAGTAGTTGGAACGCTTACGCTAAGAAGATAAAAAATGCGGATACTTGACGCTTAAACTTTCTCAATGGTGCATACAAACATTTTAAAAGCCCCCCTCCCCCCTTTCAATGTTGAACCCATTGTGGCTAAGGATTGTCTGTGCAATATGTTCGGGAGCTCAACATTGAGAAGGGGAGGGGGGAGAGAAGGAATTAATTTGGTAATCGTGCCAACACTTCTGACGATGGTTTTCTGAAAACCTATACATTGAATTAATTGCTTATAAAACGAAAACGGTAATGCATATAGCCACCATATATTTCCTGGGGATTGCTTAGTTACTAGCCTTTTTAGTGGCAAGGTCATGACCCGTGACTGCAGAATTGACCAATTGTATTAATTCGAAGAGAATGTCACATAATGGTTTGCGTGACTAATAATTTTCGTGTATCTTAAACGGAATAACGTGTTGCAAAGGTTCCTTTATAATATACATCTTTGAAAACTTTGTTAAATGTCTCCGTTTATACTATAGGCACATGTAAATTGCACTACAAACGTAATTTTCATGGAATGGAAGAACACTGACAAGTAAAAAGAACTTTGACGCGTGTTTCAATAGTATGTTTGTCATTGTGATCATAGGGCAAGTGTAAGTTAAGTCAATAGCATGTGCTGTATTTCAATTTCATTCTTTCCCGACTATTTAAAAGACATTCCATAGCTTATGAATAAGTTATCGCACGTTGGCAACATATTTTCCTAAAAAAAACTTTTGGAAAACTCTTGTATTGAGTGGTTATGCAATGGCGCTCGGCGTGTAAGCAAGGAGACGTCCTTCAATAAATTGTCCAGCTGCAGTCGGAATAAAAAGGTTTCCGAAATAACACGCAAACTGCTTTAAGGTCGTTGAAGTCGTAATTTAAAATGACGGGCTTAGCGCTTTTTAAAGGGTAAACAGCATTAATGGAGCTCACGAAGCTTAAAACTTATTCTGCTTTTTGCGTGATCCCCTGCCTGTCGATCCGGTTAGGCATTAACATGACTTCCCTACGATACACCGTACAGTACACCACAAAGAAACGACGAAAATTCATAATCTCCATGGCAAATGAATGCATTTTCATCAGAAACCTATAAAGAAATTTATTATCTTGGAATTATGGCAATATTCATCTTACCAGCTATAGAATTTTCCTTGTTTTTCACAGTACACCATCATAAAACAGCAAGTAAAACCTTGTTTACAAATTAACCTTTAATTTGTATCGGTAATGTGGTGTACTGTGCTTATTTTCCTCAAATAAAACAGAAAAACCTCAATGTCAATTTCGGTATGATTGTTACTGTACAAAGATTAATTCAAGCCAGTATTGTGCCTTGTAGAGCCTTTAAACAATCCCAATTTTGACATTTGGAATGGTGTACTGTCGTGGTGTACTGTCTATGTGAGTTATTAACCGGCACTGCGTCTCCGTTTACAAAGGAGTTGAATTAATGAAACTTGTAAGTCAATAAACTGTTATAAGAAAACTACCGGCATCCAGTAGAGCGCCAAAGGTGACAAGCAAATGAACTCTGTACATTGGGGGATTAGTTCCCAATTAGCAACCAGAAATTTCACATTCATTGCCCTTTTATCTGTATGGCAGTTCGTCTACGTATGATTTCGAATGGCATAAGAAGAGTTTAAGCACAGTGGGTATCCAAAGCCTGGACCTCACCACATGTAGCAGAGATTGATACATGCATATGTTAGAATTTATTAACCTACGAACTTTTATTTCGCTGTAGCTAATTTATAGATTAGCGGACCACTTTTCCACTCCTTACAAATTTTGAAACTCTGCTTATCCTTTCTTTAGCTCGCGTTTTTGTTATGATTATGACAAAAATTATAGTGCTTTGAGCATATATCCCCTCCAATTTCATTAGAAAACCATTATTATAATTCATAAAACGAAATAGGGTTTACGGACGCCCCTTAATTACGATCACTAACAAGAAACCGTAATTGACCACACCCGTATTTTTCAGACAACCCTAGTCAGAAGTAGTTGGAACGCTTACGCTAAGAAGATAAAAAATGCGGATACTTGACGCTTAAACTTTCTCAATGGTGCATACAAACATTTTAAAAGCCCCCCTCCCCCCTTTCAATGTTGAACCCATTGTGGCTAAGGATTGTCTGTGCAATATGTTCGGGAGCTCAACATTGAGAAGGGGAGGGGGGAGAGAAGGAATTAATTTGGTAATCGTGCCAACACTTCTGACGATGGTTTTCTGAAAACCTATACATTGAATTAATTGCTTATAAAACGAAAACGGTAATGCATATAGCCACCATATATTTCCTGGGGATTGCTTAGTTACTAGCCTTTTTAGTGGCAAGGTCATGACCCGTGACTGCAGAATTGACCAATTGTATTAATTCGAAGAGAATGTCACATAATGGTTTGCGTGACTAATAATTTTCGTGTATCTTAAACGGAATAACGTGTTGCAAAGGTTCCTTTATAATATACATCTTTGAAAACTTTGTTAAATGTCTCCGTTTATACTATAGGCACATGTAAATTGCACTACAAACGTAATTTTCATGGAATGGAAGAACACTGACATGTAAAAAGAACTTTGACGCGTGTTTCAATAGTATGTTTGTCATTGTGATCATAGGGCAAGTGTAAGTTAAGTCAATAGCATGTGCTGTATTTCAATTTCATTCTTTCCCGACTATTTAAAAGACATTCCATAGCTTATGAATAAGTTATCGCACGTTGGCAACATATTTTCCTAAAAAAAACTTTTGGAAAACTCTTGTATTGAGTGGTTATGCAATGGCGCTCGGCGTGTAAGCAAGGAGACGTCCTTCAATAAATTGTCCAGCTGCAGTCGGAATAAAAAGGTTTCCGAAATAACACGCAAACTGCTTTAAGGTCGTTGAAGTCGTAATTTAAAATGACGGGCTTAGCGCTTTTTAAAGGGTAAACAGCATTAATGGAGCTCACGAAGCTTAAAACTTATTCTGCTTTTTGCGTGATCCCCTGCCTGTCGATCCGGTTAGGCATTAACATGACTTCCCTACGATACACCGTACAGTACACCACAAAGAAACGACGAAAATTCATAATCTCCATGGCAAATGAATGCATTTTCATCAGAAACCTATAAAGAAATTTATTATCTTGGAATTATGGCAATATTCATCTTACCAGCTATAGAATTTTCCTTGTTTTTCACAGTACACCATCATAAAACAGCAAGTAAAACCTTGTTTACAAATTAACCTTTAATTTGTATCGGTAATGTGGTGTACTGTGCTTATTTTCCTCAAATAAAACAGAAAAACCTCAATGTCAATTTCGGTATGATTGTTACTGTACAAAGATTAATTCCAGCCAGTATTGTGCCTTGTAGAGCCTTTAAACAATCCCAATTTTGACATTTGGAATGGTGTACTGTCGTGGTGTACTGTCTATGTGAGTTATTAACCGGCACTGCGTCTCCGTTTACAAAGGAGTTGAATTAATGAAACTTGTAAGTCAATAAACTGTTATAAGAAAACTACCGGCATCCAGTAGAGCGCCAAAGGTGACAAGCAAATGAACTCTGTACATTGGGGGATTAGTTCCCAATTAGCAACCAGAAATTTCACATTCATTGCCCTTTTATCTGTATGGCAGTTCGTCTACGTATGATTTCGAATGGCATAAGAAGAGTTTAAGCACAGTGGGTATCCAAAGCCTGGACCTCACCACATGTAGCAGAGATTGATACATGCATATGTTAGAATTTATTAACCTACGAACTTTTATTTCGCTGTAGCTAATTTATAGATTAGCGGACCACTTTTCCACTCCTTACAAATTTTGAAACTCTGCTTATCCTTTCTTTAGCTCGCGTTTTTGTTATGATTATGACAAAAATTATAGTGCTTTGAGCATATATCCCCTCCAATTTCATTAGAAAACCATTATTATAATTCATAAAACGAAATAGGGTTTACGGACGCCCCTTAATTACGATCACTAACAAGAAACCGTAATTGACCACACCCGTATTTTTCAGACAACCCTAGTCAGAAGTAGTTGGAACGCTTACGCTAAGAAGATAAAAAATGCGGATACTTGACGCTTAAACTTTCTCAATGGTGCATACAAACATTTTAAAAGCCCCCCTCCCCCCCTTTCAATGTTGAACCCATTGTGGCTAAGGATTGTCTGTGCAATATGTTCGGGAGCTCAACATTGAGAAGGGGAGGGGGGAGAGAAGGAATTAATTTGGTAATCGTGCCAACACTTCTGACGATGGTTGTAGCATAATATTATTATGGCGACAAACAACGAACCCTGATAAACAGAAACAAAGAAAATTGATCGAAATCTATCAATCACAATCGAGAGATATGACCTTTTGAACCGGTTCAAGCGAACTTCTGTTTCCTGAGAGGTCCGCTTAGATGATTGAAGGCAGCGACGGAACTGTTAACCATGGAAACCCGTTAATTGAACGGAGTTCGTATGTTACTGAAAGGGGAAGTAATATGGTTAAACCAGACCTTTAATTAGAAATATCGCAAAGTAAATATAAATAGAGGCGTAGAAAATCGTTCAAGTGCTAATTGATAGTTACGTCCGGATCACCTCTTGATTGATTAGAAGCCAGGAAAAGCCTTTTAAAGTCAAACTCCCAATGTCAAATATTTTTTAAACTCTCAGGAGACTAACCGATGTTCACAGCTTCCTTTTAAGGCACTTCACTAAAACTTTCGACAAAATGGACCGTTTAAAATGACCTTTGTTCGCAGATTTTGTAGTTGAAAATCAAGAAATCTTCCTTTCATTACTGTTATAAAGAATTTACCTCAGATTTAACTAACAATGTCAGGGGCACCCAACGGAATATTTCGTTAAAATATGTGTTCGGAAAACGATTTGAGATCTAGAATTTTCGAAACATTCATTGTAAATTTTTTTGCTTGCGTGCCTTTCCTAGGATTTTCAAATATCTAAAAAATGGTATAATTGTTCATTTTTAACGGATTTTTTACTCTAAAAAGGTCACCTAGAATTTTCGGGAGCCTTTCTCTGGCTGGAATTTTCGAAAAGGTAAGTTTTGATCCCTATAACTTTCGGATCACTAGACTTTCAGCTAGGAAATCCGAACAAATTTTTAGGGGATGAAAATATGCCTATATCTACCGTTTAAATACTAAAATACGTTCAACGGTGCTATCTTTAAGTGGTTTTGAACTATATTCTCGATGGGTGCCCCTGACAATGTATGTAACCCAACCAGCAAGTCATCTGACCGGGCCTGATGACAAGCATTTCGAATTTACGCTACATATAGTGTTTGCGTCATCACTGTTTGATTGGTTAGAAAGTAACAAAAAAAAAAAACACTAAAAAGTCATATACGTCAGTTCACAACGTCAATCAAAACTCTACACGGGGTGACTAATGTTTTCAGTTTACAAGATATTTAACATTTCTTGAGCTAATAGCAAGAGACGTTTAGCTAGAAGAAGATGAAAAGAGCAAAAAAAAAAAGCAAATTTTCCTGCAAGCCCATTTGAACGATGCATTAAAATTTGAGGAGACCAGATGGTTTATAATGCAGCCTTTATACATAAACACAATAAGACATCGCTTTTTCGGTCTTTTGAAATACCCGTTCCTGATCTAAGTAATGATTAGGATAACTGGCTATTTTACAAAATAGCTGGTGGCTACTCTTGAGAAATATGTCATGACGTGAGTAAAATGCGTAACAATAATAGAAGGACGCCTATAGGACGACCAGATGGCTCAAAACAGCCTTTATAAACACGATGACATGACGAATTTTCAGTCTTTCTAAATACCATTGGTCATCGTCTAGATATCAAAAAAAATCGCTCGCTCTTTCGTCAGTGCAGCTGAAAAATGGAAACCTGGTTTTGGATTCTTGGCTGGTTTATTTCCATCCTGACGATAACTGGAAATGGATTTACTGTCTTCATCGTATGCAGAAAACGACATCTTCGTACAAAGACCAATGCTTTCGTCGTTTCATTAGCAGTGGCTGATTTTTTTATGGGGATGAGCTCAGTTCCTTCACAATTTTTCTGCGAGATGGCGACTTGGTGCAACTCGCGAGGACTTCTAGCTGACGGCATTGACTATATAAGGTGGCTGTTCGCGTACGCATCAGTGGGAAATTTATGCAGCTTAGTACTGGATCGCTACATGGCCGTGGTGAAACCATTACAATACTTGACTTTTATGAAGCGCCGCCGTGTCATTGAAATGATAACTTTGTCTTGGGTAATACCAGTTACTTTTGTTGTGTCCGTATCATCACTGTGGTTTAGTTTGAAAAAGCCTATTATTAATACCATTTCTGGTTGGGTGTGTATGTTTTTCGAGTTACTGTCGTTTGTTGTCATAATCTTTTGCTTTGCATCTATGTTATTTGTTGTTTGCAAGCACGATCGAGCTACCCGGACCCTAGCAAAACAGCTACGTTTTAACCATCACGTTTTGGTCAAAGTTCAGGATAAGTCTGAAGTTAAAATGATGGCAGTTGTTATTATTTTATTTCTTGTGAGTTACGGAATTGCTTTGCGTTGTAGTTTTGTTTATATCCTCAGTGACAACACACCATGTAATGATAACCAATTTTAAGTGCCCCTTCTGGTTTTAAACTCCGCTGTAAACCCTTTAGCTTATGCTGTCTTCAAGAGAGACATTAAGAAGGCGTCTAAAAGACTGATCTATTCTGTGATCTTTAGAAATTGTAATTAACTTGAACAACCTTAAAATCTTCTAGTAGAATTGAATGTCACATTACTAATCACGTGGAACACGAAATGTAGAAAAATAAACAGTTTCCGTAAATTATATTGAACAATATAGTTTGTATTTGAGTTACTGTCTTTTTTTGTGCCATGCGACGCTCAACTCGCTAATTAAAACTAGAAGAAGAAGTTCAATATTCAAAAAGAGATTTAATTTTAACTGGATTAATCATGGCTGGCTTAACCAATTAGACAAGTGAGAATATGACAGTTTCCCTCTTTGCATGGGAATAAAATGATTAACAACAGATGCCACTGTCTTTCTTCACTATTTGCTTTTTCAAGCCTCTCAAAGTACTTAAACACCTTTTTCCTGTGTCAGTATTGTGTGTGAGAGAGGTTATAAAAGAGTGGCTACCTGTTTTTCATATTATGTCACGAAAGTTTCAATTCAAATGCATGAGTCGCAAGTTGTAACTGAGAATTTTTTATACTAACAAAGGCTGTGCTTCTGTCTACAATAATTAATGCCCAAGTTGATAACAAGAAAAGATAAACTTGAAAAGAAATGTGTTCTATTGGAAATCAGCGAATCTGATTGGTTGATTTTCCGCTTTAAAGTACATTAAATTGTGGAATTTGGACTGCAATCCTTTAGAGTTTCTACTAAAAGAACATGACAACTAGCTCTCATTTCCTTGCTTTGGGCGATATTCAACTCGGCTGCGCCTCGTTGACTATGCACTCATAAAAACTCGTGATCATTTTCTAATTGCCAATTAGTTGTGTATTTTGTTTTTGGATCTTATTTGCAATTAGTTTCATAATAGTAGCGACTTGCAATTGCATGTATTTAGACGCATTTGTATAAGTTGAGTTCTTAACAGAGCACTTATGTTTAGGATTGAACGCAAGTATTTACTTCGTGTCTGACTGGGTTATTTGAAATTTCCATATTACTTCATATTTGACAGAATTTGGTTTGTTTTGGTAAACTTTTATTAACCCTATTCAGACCGGGCTTTTTTGGATCTTTTCAGACCGGGGGGGGGGGATTACCCCCTCCGTAACTTCCAGAATATTTAAGCAATCACAATGAAACTTACAGGATATATAGTATGTCCAAAAATCTATGTTTTGGTATACGTCACGTGGGATGATGACGTCACATCATGTGACAATGACATCATAATGCAAAAACAGCCGCCATCTTGGATTTCGAAATATTTTTAAAACGTCAGAAAACCGCCCAAAATTACTGGAAAGTACTCAAAATCAATAAAAGTGTGCTTAAAACCCGTAAAAAGGTGAAAATAATTGCATTTAAGTTATTTTTCATTAATAGAAACACAAAAATTTCAAATTTGGGAAAACATGCCTGTCAAAATGTCGTTGTCATGGTGACGTCAAGTTCCTGACAGAGCAACTGATCCTACCGAATTATTTCCAGATAAATTTTAGATAAAGTCGGAAAGTTTGGCAGCGTTTGGTTGAATATTGAAAAAGTTTTTAGCGTTCAAATTCAGCGCGGGCACTTTCCGCCCCCCCCCCCCCCCCCCCCCCCCCGGTCTGGATAGGGTTAATTAGGACACTTTGTGATGCTTGTCATAAAGAACGTGCATCTAATTAGCGTTCAAACTGGACATATCTGTAACAGGAAGGGAAAGAGTGTTCTAATAGATATAGTAAGAAGCATATCACCTAGATGCGTCCAACTTACCTTTATGACCTAGCTTGGAACAATGCTGGGGATTATTAGCTAACCAATGAGAAACGCGGATTTTTTTGCCCTTGTATGGAATCACGTGCTGCTTTAAAAACAATGGCTGCTGCTTTGGGAAACCCACAAAGAAGTCAATTAGGATGGTCTCAAAAAATTAAAGCAACGATTTAGGCGATTCTTGCGGTTAGCCAAGCAGGAGAGACTAAGGCAGAAGAGGATATGTTTGAAATGGACTGCAGGGAGGTCACGGACGCGTTTGAGGTTTAATTTGGAGCATTATCTTTTTTACTTATTTTTCGAAAAGGTAAAAGGAAACTCAGACAGGTATTCAAGGTTGCAGGTAAGGTTTAACGAGTTTGAGCAGCAGTGATGTAGGTCATCTTCGAGATGAACCGTTTGAAGTCGTTCATGTTTTGTTACCTGCATGAAGAGTTTGTTCAGTGTTAGTTGAGGCACATCAACACGTACGTTGAAGAGGACGATGCTCCTTTTCTAAAACTAGGTTTTGTCTCCGTGCGTATTAAAATAAATGAGGGGAATGAGAGGCGAAGAAGTCAGTCAATAGCTGTTTTGGTAGTTACAACATCACTTCTTGATTGGTTAGAAGCTAAAAAAAAAAAACTATTAAATGTCAAATTTGGAATGTGAAAACGTCCCGCACTCAAAATCTATATGGGTTGACCAATGTTTTTAGCTTACATGAATTTTAATTTAAAACAAGAAAAAATGTCTGCGAGAAAATAGACGGTTTTTAAAAATGGTCGTTGATCGCCGATTGTTATTGATAATTATTATGATTGTAGTAGTGATTTGAAGGATTTACGGCAGCCAGGTATCTGATTTAGGGGACGGCATGTCTACTTAATGCTGCACACTGTTGGCGTCATCACTGATTGATTGGTTAGAAAAACACCAAATAATTCATACTCGTCATGTCCAAAATTCAATCAAATATTTAACCATTTTTATTTCAATTAGTAAGAATGTTTTGCTGATCAATGCTGATGTGGAAATTTGACTATTAAAACGCAATTCGAAAAATAAGTGAGTTTTCCTGCAAGATGAACTGATCGCATCGACAGACATCACTTGTTTACTTAACAGTAAGAGCTTGTGGGTAGTTACACGTCATTTAAAATTGATGCATTATAATTAGTCGAGACCAGATGGTTTATAAAGAAACCACATTTATATCAACAGGATAAAACAACGCTGTTTCGGTCTTTTGAAATACCCGCTGCTGTTAGTCATCAAAATAACTCGAGCTCTGCACAACATTGCCTGAATATGGAAACCTGGTTCTGGATTCTCGGATGGTTTCTTTCCATTCTGACGATGACTGGAAACGGATTTGTTATCTTCATTGTTTGCAGAAAACGACAGCTTCGCACCAAAACCAATGCCTTTATCGTTTCATTAGCTGTGGCTGACTTCTGTGTGGGGCAAAACGCAGTCCCTTCGCTGTTCTTTTGTGAGATGGTGGGTCGCTGCCATTGGATATTAACTTATCTAAGGGGGCTGTTCGTGTACGCATCTGCCACAAACTTGTGTAGCCTAGTACTGGATCGCTACATCGCACTTGCGAAACCTTTGTCATACTTGACTTTTTTGAAGCGCCGCCGAGTCTTGCAAATGATTTTCCTGTCATGGACAATCCCTGTTGCTTTCACTGTCTTTGTCGTGTCGTCGCTGTGGTTTTATCGCTCGAAAACACCAGTTATCTTTAAAATTCTTGGTTGGCTGTATTTAGCTTTTGAGGTGTTGTCATGTGCTATCGTAATCTTCTGTTTTACCGCTATGCTACGTGTGGTTTGCAACCACGCAAGATCTGCCCGTACGTTAGCCAAAAAGTTACGTTTTAATCATCGGGTTTTGCATAAAACTCAGGACACGTCTGCGGTTAAAATGATGGCAATTGTTATTTGCATGTTTCTTGTATGCTATTGGATATTTTTGCGATGTAACTTTGTTTTAATTTTTATCGATCAAAAACAATGTAACGATCTTCAATACAAGGTACCTATTCTGGTTTTGAACTCCGCCGAAAACCCTTTAGCTTACGCCATCTTCAAGAGAGACATAAAGAGAGAGTTTTAAAGACTGATCTATCTTGTGATGATAAAAAAGTGTAACCAGCTTTAACATTTTTTTTTTAAATAAAAATTTGCTTTAATTAAGGTAGATAACGATTACTTCGCGTAACTAAAGTTCTTTTAATGTTGTGCGAAAACTGAAAGTTTAAGGTAGGGACAGAATTTTGGGAAAAAAAAAATAATTCTTGACAAGGATTTGTAATGCATCCCAAATATTAACCTTTTTTTTCTCTCATATCCGATAAAATAAAATGATTTGAAGTTTTTTTTTTGTATTCATTCGACGATTTGAAATGGCAGATGTTTCCATTCTCCTTTGGTCTCTCCAACGCCTGAAACATCCATTCAATCGAAACTGACACGATTTATATCTCGAATTTTGATTGGATTAACAGCGCCTAGCTTGACATGTCAGCGATGAGAATTTAAGAAATTCCTAATATTTGCAAGGGAATACGTAAAATGATCGACAGCAATTTTCGCAGGGAGGTTTCACAGTTTCTATTCATATTTTTCTTTGCTTTTTTCAATCTTCTCAAAATACCAAAAAGCCTAACTGCTACTTTAGAATAGCGAAAGTGTCGCAAAGAGAGTAGAACAGTTAGTAAAAAGATATTTTTTTTTTTTTAACCCTTGGGATTTAAAAAGATGGCGTATCCAAGATGGCGGCTGTTTTGACATCACGATGTAATTATCACGTGATGTGACGTCATAATCCCACGTGACGTATACCAAAAGAAATATTTTCGGACATACTATATATCCTATAAGTTTCATTGTGATTGCTTAAATATTCTGGAAGTTACATAGGGGGCTTCCCCCGGTCAGAGAAGGTCCAAAAAAGCCCTGTCTGAATAGTTCAAGATTCACGTTGAAAGGTCCACGGCCCTGTACATCTTTTGTTTTGTGCTCATACACTATGCATGGATTACGTAATCGCAATGTTTCTATGGGCTAGTTACAATAAAAAATACGTAGCCACCTATTGTATTTTGTCAGATTTTGTACAGGGTCAACCTCAAAATGGCAAACAAAAACATACAACAAAGAACTTTGCCGGGTTTCCTAACCATTTGCCTTTATTAACATGTCCTCACGAGCCTGTCACGTGAACATACGTTCAGAATTTGACAAATTTGATCCGAATTCCATCCTGAGCACTTGTTGGAATCTTTATTGAAGGGTACAGGGAGGAGTAAAACTCAAAAATAAAATTAAACTTCCACTATAGTGTTTTTTGTTTGTTTGTTTGTTTGTTTTTGTTTTTGTTTTTTTATCAATTTAATTATGAGAAGTTACAATTGACCATTTTTTTGTCAATGTCGACCCGGACTATGGCCAAGTCCGATTTATAAGTCTGCCATTTACGGACTTCCGGTCGCTTATGCTCAAATCCGATTAGCTGATAAGAAACACTCTGCACATGCTCAAAATACGTACTTTTCCAAAGTCCGCGTTCTTACTGCTGACCAAAAAAAGCGGGCTCTGTTGACGAGATTGATTTTTGTAAGTCAACAGTATCGATCGATCCTTTGCACTTCGGCTTCGTTATCCGTTTTCCATGTGATAGTGCTCAATCTTTCAAGTTCACATGTACACGAATGTGCCAATTGTATCTGAGGATTTTCTTACTGACAACGAGTTAACTTCTATCCCGGCGGTTTAAAGTACTAACCCAAACGGGAAATTTATTGATACAAACGACACATTTATATCCTGAAAATCTTTTTGCTCGCAGTCCTGGCATTGCGTGTTCATCCGAAAGGACAATCATTACAAAATTTATTTCAATGAAATCCTGTGTGAAAACGAGACATTTTTTTTTTCTTTCCAGACAAAACAAGACGTGGCCAATCTCCTCACCTTTTTCGTATAACGGCCCGGGTTGTAAATAACGACTGACATTGACGTTAATTTGTTAAAATCACCAAAGAATGTCTATGAAGCGTCTTCAATAACAGGTTTTCCGACGGGTTGAGACATAAAGAAGAAGCAATCAATCATGTTTACGTCATCACTGCTGTTTGGCCAAGAAGTTAAAAAAGATGTCAAACGTTAATTAACTCTGTATCTCAAAACGTCAGTCAATGTTTTTTTTATGAAGTGAGTGATGTTTTCATCTAAATATACCATTTAGTTATTTTCACTAAAGATATTTAAAGCTTTGCTATTTTTCTGGTACTTTTGGATAATTCTGTTTTCGTTTTCAACCATTTTAATTACAAAATTTGACCAGCAATGCAAAAACAATTAATTAAATGAAATTATATATTCGTCGATGACAGAAGAAAAAATTGTTTGTTATCTTAATGTGACTTATAATATATTAAGTACATGGTGCATAAATTAGGCTAGGTTATAATATCGAACGTTATCTTTCTATTTTTAAATTTAATAGATAGCAAGAAAAAGTTTTCGCAAGCCTCAACTGGAAAAATAAACGATTTTTTTAGTTTTGTCCAACTAACGGGAACGTACAATCAGAAGTATCGCTTCCTGCTCTAGGATCATTTTTTAAAAACATAAAATTGAAAAACTACAGGTACGTAGTTTGATGTTATAACGTGAGTAACGTTTGTAATAAAAACGGAAAGATGTCAAAAGGACAACCAGGTGGTTTAAAACAGCCTTTATTAAAACACGATGAAATACTCCTTTTCGGTCTTTAAAATACCTGTTTTTGCTCATCATCAAAATAAAAAGTTCTTTCTTTTTTGCAGTGTCGCTGGAATATGGAAACCTGGTTCTGGATTCTCGGCTGGTTTCTTTCCATCCTGACAATCACTGGAAATGGATTCATCATCTTCATTGTATGCAGAAAACGGCAGCTTCGCACTAAAACCAACGCGTTCGTCGTTTCATTAGCAATAGCTGATTTCTTTATGGGGACGAGCGCGGTTCCTTCACTGTTCTTTTGTGAGATTGCGAATGGTTGCAACACGCAACGTCTGCTAGCTGACGGTATAGACTATATAAGGTGGCTGTTCATGTACGCATCCACCGCGAACCTGTGTAGTTTAGTATTAGATCGCTTTATGGCTGTTGTGAAACCTTTACAGTACTTAACTTTTATGAAACGCCGCCGTGTCATTGAAATGATCTCTTTATCTTGGGCAATCCCAGTTACCTTTGTCGTGTTCGTGTCATCACTTTGGCTTAGTTCAAAAAAGCCTACTATAAATACCATTTCTGGTTGGGTGTGTATGTTTTTTGAGTTTTTATCGTTTGGCGTTATAATCTTCTGCTTTGCATCTATGTTATTTGTTGTTTGCAAGCACGATCGATTCACCCGTACTCTAGCCAAACAGCTACGCTTTAACCATCATGTTTTGATAAAAACTCAGGATAAGTCTGCAGTTAAAATGATGGCAGTTGTTATTGGTCTATTTCTTGTGAGCTACGGAATTGCTTTGCGTTGTAGTTTTGTTTATATCCTCAGTGATAATACACCATGTAATGATAACCAATTTAAAGTGCCCCTTTTGGTTTTTAACTCCGCTGTAAACCCTTTAGCTTATGCTGTCTTTAAGAGAGACATTAAGAAGGAGTTAAAAAGACTGATCTATTCTGTGACCTTTAAAAAGTGTAATTGACTTGAACAACGTTAAATGTAAAACAAATTCGATCTTGTAGCAGAATTGTACGTCAGATTACTAATCAATTGGAACACCAAATGTAGAAAAAAAAAACAGTTTACGTAAACTATATCGAACATTATAGCTTATATTTAAGTCACTGTCTTTTTTTTGCGCCATGCGACACTTAAGTCGCTAATTTAAACATAACAAGCGAGAAGTTTAATATTAAAAAAGAGATAGCAAGTCAGAATCTGACATATTCCTTTCTTTGCATGGGAATCAAAGTGATTAAATCAAAGTGACTTTTTTACTTTAATTTGTTTTATTTTACACAGGGCCCCCGTTGATACCAGTCCTGCGACTGAAGGGGTCACCCTGTTAAAATATCGATTATTATTTTTATTATTATTATTATTATTAATGGCATGACTCGCTCTACCAGCAAATCGATGGCGATATGATACGCGAGGCGGCGTTACGAACAAAAGGCTCCGGTGGTCCCTCAGGCGTCGATGCAAACGGTTTCAAGCGAATTCTTGCTTGCAAATCATTCAAGAACTCGAGTGCAAACCTATGCGATGCCTTAGCTAAAATGGCAAGGAGGCTCAACACAGACTTTGTCGACCCTCGAACCATTGAGCCATTTCTAGCCAACAGGCTCATCCCTCTAGACAAAGGCGAAGGCGCGGTCCGCCCCATCGGTGTTGGTGAAGTCATCAGGAGAGTGATTGGGAAATGTGTCATGAAGGTGACCAAACAAGATGTGATCGAGGCTAGTGGTTCGCTACAAGTCTGCGCAGGCCTCAAGAGTGGAAGCGAAGCCGCAGTCCACGCCATACACTCTATATTCGAAGCTGATGAGACGGATGCTGTACTCCTGATTGACGCCTCAAATGCATTCAATGCACTAAACAGAGCTGCTGCCCTCCACAATATTAGAGTACTCTGCCCACCTATTGCAACGTACGCTATCAATACGTATCGAGAACCAGCAAGATTATTCATAATCGGAGGGAAGGAGATCAAGTCTGCAGAGGGTACAACGCAAGGAGATCCTCTAGCGATGGGAATTTACGCCATCAGTCTACAACCTCTGATTACTCGTTTGGGGATTTCGAACGATTTGAAGCAGTGCTGGTTTGCCGATGACGCGAGTGGTGCAGGTTCATTGGAAGATATCAAGCGATGGTGGGATGTGCTGACTGAGGCAGGACCTGATTTGGGGTATTACCCTAACGCCAAAAAGTGCTGGCTTATTACGAAACCCAACAAGAAGGACCATGCTAAAGCTATCTTCGAGGGGACTGCGATAAACATCTCTACGCAGGGACAAAAACATCTAGGCGCCGCTCTAGGCTCTCGAGCTTATCTCGAAGAGTATGTCGATGGAAAGGTTGAGGAGTGGGTGAGCCAGGTGGTAAAGCTAGCCGAGTATGCCACATCAAACCCACAGGCGTGCTATGCGGCATTTACCTTCGGACTACGCCACCGCTGGACATATTTTCTCAGAACACTTCCTGATATAGAAGATCTATTAGAGCCCCTGGAGCGTGCTATTGCAGATTTACTAATACCATCAATCACTGATCACCACTGCACAAAAGAAGAGAGGGACCTAGTGGCACTTCCAGTGCGGCTAGGGGGGCTTGGACTTATTAATCCAAGCCAGGATGCAGCTTCCCAATTCAAGGTGTCAACCAAGATCACAGCGCCCCTAGTCGAGAAAATAATCGCACAGGATCATGAAACACCGGCTGATACTGCTGTCAAGACACTACAGCAGTGCGTGCGAAGAGAAACCAACGAAGCGCTTCAGACTAGGCTTGGCAATGTCAGGGAGTCTCTACCTCAGAAGACACAACGAGCCATTGATCTCGCAACCGAGAAAGGTGCTTCTAACTGGCTCACGGTCCTCCCATTAAAGGACATGGGCTACAACCTGAATAAAGGCGAGTTCCGAGATGCTGTAAAGCTCAGGTACGACTGGGAAATTGACGACAAGCCGACAGTGTGCGTGTGCGGTGACGCCTTTACAATCGATCATGCAATGATTTGTAGGAGAGGCGGATTCATAATTCAGCGCCATAATGAACTCCGTGACCTCGAGGCTGACTTGCTTAAGATGGTCTGTAATGATGTCGAAATAAAGCCCGTCCTTCAAGAACTGACTGGAGAGAGGCTACCAAGCGGCGCTAACACAACGCCAGATGCTCGCCTAGATATACATGCCCGGGGGTTTTGGGAGAAGCAGAGATCCGCGTTCTTTGATGTGAGGGTGTGTCACCCCAACGCGGATTCCTACATTGACCAAACCCCCAAGCAGATATACCGTAACCATGAGAATGAGAAGAAGAGGGCTTACGCAGACAGGGTTCTTCAAGTAGAACAGGGAACTTTCACTCCATTGGTGTTTACATCCACCGGAGGAATGGGCGAGGAGTGCAAGAGGTATCACAGTAGGCTTGCAGAACTAATCGCCGCAAAGAAAGGGGAGGATTACGCAACAACGGTGTCTTGGATCAGATCAAAAGTCTCATTTGCGATCCTCCGATCCGCCTTAATCTGCCTAAGGGGATCAAGAACTGTAAAGAGAAACAGGAACATTGACATTTATGATATGGACTTTCAAGTAGAGAATTCTCGTACTGCAATTTAGATCGAATATTTTTTTTTTTTAATATATAGTTCTTCTTTTATTATTGCTCTCGAAGTCGCTTTTACTATTTTTCTACATTTTTAAAGACACTGTTTTTATTATTATGTAAATAATATGTTTATATATAAAGTTCTTATTCGAATAGTCAAATCATTGTAATTCTTTTAGAAATTGGTTAATAAAGTGTTTATAATAATTTAATTTTTATTATTATTATTATTATTATTATTATTATTATTATTATTATTATTATTATTATTATTAACAACAGATGCCACCGTCTTTCTTCACTATTTCCTTTTTCAACCCTCTCAAAGTACTTAAACACATTATTCCTGTGTTAGAATTGTGTGAGAAGTTATAAAAGAGTGGCTACTTGTTTTCCACATTATGTCACGAAACTTTCAGTTCACATGCATTAGGCGCAAGCTGCATATCAGAATTTTCATACGAGCAATTTTTTTGATGCCACTCGACGCTTTTCTTGTTGATAACAAGAAAGTATAAAAAAAGATAAGAAGCTTTATTAACGTGTCAATACCACATAGCTTGGGAAAATCCCATACACAAAATAAATAGTTCCAAAAAACATAGTTAATAGAGGGAAATGGTTATGAAGCCCGGCAAAGTTCTTTGTTATAGGTTTTGTTCGTTATTAGCCGTTTTTATACTATAGACGAGTTACCCGTCTGGACGAACTGCGGCAATTTTTTTTTTGCTCGTCTGGTTATGCGTCTCTAGTATAAAGACGGGCACAAGACGAGTTACCCGTGTAGGAGAGCTACTTTTCGAAATACGTCTTGAAAGACGGATAACGAAAGGAAGCTCGTCTAGACGGGTACAGTAACTCGTCTTGTGCCCGTCTTTATACTAGAGACGCATAACCAGACGAGCAACAAAATTCTTGCCGAATCTGGTCTAGACGGATAGCTCGTCTCCAGTATAAAAACGGCCATTTTAGGGATTGATAGTGCACAAAACCTGACAGAATACAACAGGTGGCTACGTTTGTTTATGCAGCTAACCAATAAAAACATTGCGATGACATAACTAATGCATAGTGTATAATATGAGCGCAAAACGGAAGATGTTCACCGTCATGGACCTTCAAAACCTAAACCTTGGCTTATTTCTTTGCTTTTTTGATATTTACCGGGCTTCCTAACCACTTCCCTCTATTAACTATGCTTAAAAGACTATTAAAAAATATTAAAACTGTGTAAAATATCAAATAATAATATAAAAAAACTAACACAAATCTTACTAATAACAAGGTCTTTGCAAGTGATTGGTGGCCCGCCATTACTGCACATGAACACCAAATTCAATTTAGCGTACATCCGGCGGATCAGTAATAATAATATAATTTCAAAATCGACTAATGTGAAATTATCTTAGCTTGTTTTTGAGTTAATAACATCAAACATCGGCCCTTTTGCCTCGATGGCTAATGGCTTGTTTGAAATTCGAATTGGTATTTATAAAAAAAAGTTGTTCTTGACAATAGTCTGTAGTGTACGCCAAAGATGAAATAGAGAGATTTGATGTAATGTTGTATTCATTCGACGAGTTCACATGGCAGATGTTTTCCCCTTGTCTTTACAACGCCTCAAATCGATCCAAGTTTTTTACGAACTAAAAGTCAAATTTTGATTCAATGCCTAGTTTGACATTTCAGTGACGTGCGAACCAAAGAGATACCCAATATTTGCATGGTAATACGTAAAAATGAAATGATCGACAGCAGGTTTATTTACTCAGGTAGGTTTCGCCGTTTCCAATCATCTTTTTATGTTTTCTCCCCTTCCTCCCATTAACACATGACTCAATGCTGCATGTCCTGAAGCTAGTTTGCTGGGCCCCAATACCCTAACCGAACACAACACACCAATGTTGGAATTTAATGGCTATGAACAAAGGCCCATAACCGCTTCAATAAAATCATTGTTTTGAAATCATTTTTTTGTTGCATTACGGGTTGCGTGACATCATCCGGGAATATGCTGAGGAGTCATGGGACTAAATCAGAGGTCACCCTCTCTTGGGGCATGCGTTACTACAGTATCACACAGTTGGAACATGGAATAAAAGCAATATTTTTTTCTGGCCCAGTAAAGGTGAGGGCACTCAAAAACGAAGCCGCATAACAACAACCCAAAGCATCGCTGAGAAGCCAAAAAGAGGGAAGGGTTTGGTGGGAAAAAAACACTCTTCACCGAGCAAATCAAAGAATGGAATGACGTGACAGCAATCGACTGTGTGATACTGTAGTAACGCATGCCCCAAGAGGAGGTGACCTCTGATTTAGTCCCATGACTCCTCAGCATATGCCCGGATGATGTCACGCAACCCGTAATGCAACAAAATAATTTACATGAGAATGGAAGGGAAAAAAACATAAAAATCCTATTCGCAAGCAAATATTCCATTTCTTCGTCTTTTTCAACTCTCTCAGAACACCACAAAGCCCAACTCCTGCTGTAGTTTAGCGAGAGAAGCTAAGGAAGTGTTGCAAAATAAGAACAATTGAGTAATAAGTATTGTGCTACGATTGTGCAAACGTTCTTTTTAATACATCGGTCCTTATTAGCAATAAATTGCCTCGTGGCATTGTCTAAGAGCTGTTGTTTAGCGTCCGAGAAGTGAAGCTGACAGATGCACATGGCAAAATAATATGACGTCAATGGTTTGAACACATCACGAGACTGGCAAACGATATTGGCTCTACGTACATTCTCGGCGCCAAAAATCACCGTTAGGCAGGCACATGGGAGGCGTTATCGTGTTAATGTTGCCATATTTTGTATAGATCATTTATTGCGAGATTTAGTGAAAACAGCAGGGCTGGTGCCGAAATTTTTGCATTGATTCCATCGGCCATGGTAAAGCACAAGTCTTTAGTAGAAAAGTTACTATTTTGAAAACAGCGGCCCGTTTATCGGTCTTAAAAGTTTTCGCACCCGAAAAGCCATGACAAAATCTCAAACTTTATTATTACAGAGCTGACTTTAATCTACATATTTTAAAAATGAACATAGGCTCCCATCATCCAGAGTCTCAGGTTTTGTTCACTTCTCTCCGTTTAAAGATAAAGATAAAGCCCGAAAAGTGTCCGAAAAGTGTCCGAGGTTTCGATAAACTGGACTCAGTACTTGTTCCTGGACCGTCCTCTCTTTTTTCTGAGTTTAAGGAATCGCAACATTTTTTTTGAGGCAGTGGACACTAAATTAACCGCTACCGAGATATACTAATGAACGAGGAGAAAAATCCAAATATACAAGTTTTGCTTATAATTGGGTGCACACTTCCTGTTCGGTCTTCCGTTGCCGAATATTCATTCTCCGACTTGCAAAAAATCAAGTCATATCTGATTTGCACTTGTGCACTTGCATCATGATCCCATATTGATGATGTCTGCTCAACCTTTGTTACAAACACAAAGAGAGGATGATCCAAGGGTGCATCCTCCTTGAACACTTGAATTAACGTACATGGTAAAAGGCCAATGAAATTGAAATTAAATCACGGTTATAATGTACAACTGCGACTGGTGGGGGAAGGGTTTGAGAACTATGCGGGGGAAGAAAATTTCAACAGTGTTTCCTGAATGAAAACAGTCTGGACACCCCCTCCCCACCCCCAAACCACAACCACAACCACAACCTACATCCGCCTGGACCCGTAACTGTTTCCTTTTCCATGTGCATGCCACGTATTTATTACACGATGCAGTTCGACAACATTTTTTAATTGCCAAAAGGTGCCTGGTTAGATTCCAAGTTAAGCGTGCTTTTTTAATATAAATTAATAAGACAAGGATAGGGGCTAAACTACTTGCATTTTTTTAAAATCACAAAATAGATCAGTCTTTTACACTCTTTCTTTATGTCTCTCTTGAAGATGGCGTAAGCTAAAGGGTTGACAGCTGAGTTTAAAAGTACAATGGGCGTTTTATAATGACGGTCATTACATGATTTCTGATTATGACTAGAAATGTGAACAAAAGAACAACGGAGTAGAAGTCCGTAACAAACAAGAAACAAGAATACAACAACTGCCATCATTTTTACCGCAGATTTCCCACGAGGTCTAAAGAACACTTGGTGGTTGAAACGTAACTGTTTGGCTAATGTGCGGGCGGATTGATCGTGCTTGCAAACAACAATTAACATGGATGTAAAGCAGAAGATTACAATAACACACAAGAGTAACTCAAAAGCTACATATAACCAGCCGTGAATATTCATGTCAAAAAGTGTTTTGGAAATATACTTTAGTGAGGATACAAGCACAGTAAATGTAATTGCAAAGGCCCAAGAGAAGAAAATCATTTGAATCACGCGGCGGCGTTTCATAAAAGTTAAGTATGTTAAAGGTCTCACAACGGCGATGTAGCGATCAAGTACTAAACTGCACAAGTTAATAGCAGATGCGTACGTAACCAACTCCAGCATAAAGGTTATCACTTTGTAAAGTACACTCTTTAAGTTACATCCACTCCCCATGTTGCAGGAGAACAATAAAGGGACCAAGCTCATCCCAACACAGAAATCAGCCACTGCTAATGAAACGACGAACGCGTTAGTTTTGGTGCGAAGGAGACGATTTCTGCACACGATGAAAATAACAAATCCATTATCAGCCATCGTCAGGATGGAAAGAAACAAGCCAAGAATCCAGAACCAGGTTTCCATATCCCAACTACGCTGACGAGGGAAATCTTTTTTTCTATAGAAACAGGTACTTCAAGAGACCGAAAAAGCGTTATTTCATCGTGCTTTAATAAAAGCACTTTTGAGTTATCTCGTCCTATTGACGTCTTTCCAATTTTATTGCAAATTCTACCCACGTCTAGACCTCTAACTCAAGTGTTACTGTGAGTTGTTATGTAAAATAGCCATTTCATCAATTAACTGTCATCTGGGCATTGCCGGTCTAATTCGCATATTTCTTTACAAACATAATAGAAACCTGAGGCAAATTCTTTAATTCTACATCGTTGGCAATTTTATTTCTTGTTTTTACCTCGAATAAAATGACACCTTTACACCTGAAAGGCAAACAACCAACTACCTTCTTGGTCCTCACCGATCAATTTCGTTTTATTTTCTTATTATTTAAAAAGTACAAATTCTAAACTTAAAAGAAAAAAGGCACCTGGTGTACACTTTTATTTCCTGTTTGTATTCCAACGACAACATTTGACGACAGGTAATTAAAAAGGCCATTAATTGTTTCCTCTCTGGTTAAACTTTGTTATTTTTGTAGCGAAAATGTTTTTAAATCTGAAGCGAATCCCCATTAGACTGAAATTATAGCAAATGTTACATTTTTTAGTGAAAAAACTAAAAGATGTCAATAAAAGAGCAGTCTAATCAAACGTTGATCGATGTTTTGCGTTTCGAGATTGACATCTTTTGAACCGCTTTCTCGTCCTCTAGATCTTGGCCAATCATCTTTTGATGGTACATCCATCATGGATAGCTTTTTCTTTTATGACTGTATCTCAGTAACGGTGAGAGTATTTGTTATTGTAACAAACTGTCGCCGTTTTTAATGAATCAGTCTTTATAAACAATAAATTGCGTCATCACATTGTCAAAAAGTTACAACTTCACGTCCGAGAGGGGAAGATGACAGACGCACGACAAATGTAAGCAAGTTGATTCTTTCGTCTCTTCTTTCCTCTTTTCTCTTTGTTCCTTTTCTTTAAATAACTTTTTCTTCTTTTCTTTTTTAGTTTTGTGTAGGTGACTAGACCCGAAAAAAGTTCCACTCAGCCAAATGGTCAGCGGGACTTCGAATCACGCAACCTGCGATGTTTCTTCCTATAAGCTATTGAAACATTAACCTACTCAAAATTGTACGAATATTCTACACTTTATTAAGTATGAAATATATTGTCTTTTCCTGTTAGTAAAGCATTTAATTCGAAGCGAGTATTGAATACATAAAAAAGGATTACGTCATTCATCGAACGTGTCGACTTCGCAACTTTCTCTTTGGCAGGGTGATAAATAAGATTCTGCTTCTTTTGAAATGTCATTTCGCCAGGAGCGACAGCCAAGTCAGCCATCTTACTTGAAGCTATGACCAGTTAAAGGGTCTAACCACAAGGTAGACATAAGTATATCTGTTGTCTGTTCGGTATACATGCAGGGGCACCCAACGAACGATTTATGGCAAAATGCATTATATTACCCAAATGAATGAAAACAAATGATATAAAAGCATTTCTAGTTGTTTTTCGTTGCTGCTGGAAAAATATTTATCTGTTCCTTTTTCCCAGCGCGAGGCAGCATAAGGAATTTCCCAGCCAGCTGGATAGTAATTATGTTTCCCAGCCAAGAATGTTAAAAAACAATTAATTAATTTTGATAATAAATACTGCTAATACCAATTATAATTTACAACTGGGTTCTTCAGAACTAGTCAGACATTGATGGAGAACCAGTCAAATCTTGTGTTTGTATGATTTTGGGCATATTCTGCTTCCTTGGGAACTATGTAGATTCTCCTTTCTTAGGCAATAATGACCGTAAAATCATTGCTGTTTCTCAGTCAGCGATGTGGGCCCAAATCATAATTACCAGCAACATGTATTAATTAAAATCAATAATAAAATTTCTTTATAGGATACACATAGGTGGTCTAACATGGGTAGTGCAAAAAATATACATATTTTCACATTTTTATTATATAAACATCAATGAAATACCACCAAATCTTTCGAGCGAAAAAATCATATCTTCACACATGAGAATAACATGTTATCTTCACATGTGAAGATATCGATTTCGAAATGTTGTCTGACAAGTTTGCCCTGTTTCAATGCTGAATGAGCCAAAGTAAATCGATATTAATTCGAAACATCTTCGGATCTTTCTGGGCAATCTTCGGATATCTTCGGAATTTTTCGGCAAAGTTCGGGAATGTTCGGAAACATTCGTACGACCTTCGGACAACATTTTGCAAATCTTCGGAAATCTTCGGAAAAACGTCAAAAACATCGTAGTTAGTAGGTTTATATAATAAACAGAATATTACATGGTTGCTTGGAGATATGAAATTTATCTTCTCGTGTTCAAATCGATATCTCACGATATCGATTTGAACACTCGAAGATAAATTTCGAACACTCGAAGATAAATTTCATATCTCTGCGCAACCATGTAATATCCTCTATTTATTGACCACTTAAGATCCAATTTAAATGTTTACATCACTTCTTTGAATATGTGCCACCACAAGCTAGAATTAAAAATCAAAAATGCCGAATTTACAAATCATTGATTGATCAGTAACGGCAGCTTGATTTGGCCAAACAAAATGGAGAAAAAAAGTGTTACAAGATCCAAAGTATAAAGCAGAATTACAATGCAAAGACGTGAACATTTCCGTTGTATCTATTTAAGCACAACTTTTCCCGGGCGTTATTAATATAATACATATCACCAAGTAAAGGTCAAGAGTAATGTAATGATCACTAATTGAGAGCATTTGCTTTTAACTTTCAACGAAGTTTCCCTACAAACGGCAACAAAATTAAATAAAGAACAAACAGGAGTTGAATGTTTCCATTGAGACTTTAAGGATGCGAAAAGGCTAATAAATCCAGGCAATGCTTTAACTTAAAGAAATTGCTATGCTCTAAGAATCTGGAAAAAGACTGCGAAAACGCTCAGCTTAGCATTGATGAGGCGCGACAGAAGTGTGGCCTTTTAGCTTTAAAGAGGCTGATGACGAAGTCTCAATCTGCAGCGTTGAAAAGAGGACCGAAACAAATTAGAAAAAAAAAAAACGTCGAAGAGCGACGACGAGCGTAGATGACAAAGTGCTGCTGGCCAGGAACAGTAAAAGGATTCAACTGAACACTGAAAATGTAACTTTTTGGTGTTTGAATGTTTCGAATGAGTAGGTAACAGAACGAAATGCACTGCTTCAGAATTCTGAGAAAGCAAACGTCGAGGCAAGAGTTCAGGAATGCAATTCTCGTGTTTTCAATTTAAGCAACTGCTCAGTGGTATTAAAAATGTAACAACAGTCTAGGTAAAATAAATGTAACGCAATCAAAGTATAGTTTTGTTTGTCAGTGCGATGCGATGCGTATGGGTGTACTGCAAGGTGAATATTACCTTAATATTCCCCTAGGGGATTATCAACTCTAATATTCCCCTAGGGGAATATTAAAATATCAGCCTCGTTCTCCCCTGTTACAATCAATGCCGCTCCCAGCTTTTCAGACAGTTGCTAATTAGCGGGGTTTAGTCAATATAATCAACCTGGAAGAACAAAAGAAGACGAGCCATGTGAAAAATAATTTTATATAGCCTCGTGTTTATGTTGCCACACAAAAATTATTCTAATGTATCGTACTTTTTGCATTTTTGGCGTATTTCGCCAGAATTCAATTAAGCGATTTTGTTTCGGTGAGAAAAACGTAACAGATTTCAGTGCTTGAGACAAACTGAATCATGCTAAATAAGCCAAATAACCAAAAAGCCAAATAATTGTTTCTTCTACATATACAAAATTCACTGCATTAAATTTTGCGACACAAAATTGAACTAATACACGTTACACGCAATATAACATTCTTATTATTATTTTTTTTTTTTTTGCTTACCTTGCAAAATAGGACAAATTTTGTTATATTCGGAAATTACTGAAGCAATTAATTTTCTGGCGAAAACTAAATACCGCAATAAATAATTGCCTGAACGTAAAACTCCTGTGAACATCACGTTACTTCTTATGTTACCTCGGGTAGTTCCGAGTGTTCTTTTTTTGCAGGAAATGGTGGTTGCAATGATGTACGTCCCCACAAATGGAATGACGGCCTTAAATTTGTACTTTAGTAATTGAGTAAAGGCGGGTATTCTTAAGGCAAAGGTTAACATGTAACCATCACCAATCATAAGAAATAATATGAGAAGAGGATAAATAAAGGCTGATAATTAAAACAGTTTCTCATTTATCAAAACAGCCCTCATTTGGTGTCCAGTTAAGTTGCTGAAGAAAACAAGCTCTGGGAAACTCAAGTGTTCCAAATTTGCTTAGTTATTCCATAAAGCCATACAGTTTAAAGGGGTTAGGTCACGGTATTTTAGGTAATTCTAAATAGTTTCGTTAATTAAGAGCTCTAAAGTTCAAATTGGCAGAGCAAAAGTCTTTTATTGGCAAGATCACTGCCACATAACAAACAATGATGATTTCCGAGCATTGTACTGAAATGAAACTTTCATACAAATTGAGACAAACTTGAAAAAGGTCGGGTCGACGTTTTTCAAGTTTACCCGAACGCAATCAAAATACCCGACCGTCTTCCCCCAGCTCCAATTCTAAAAACCCTCAGTTTTTAAAGATCCTACAAGTGCTCCCTTCTATAGTTCTAAAACTGAAAAGCTAGGCGCCATTTTTTATTTCCCAGTCTTCAAAACGCCTTCGATTGCATGGTATAGGTTTAAGACCACCCTTGTGTTCTCGCCCTTGTGAAAGTGCCACACAGATTTGGCAATACATTGGATACTTTGGCATCCAGAAGTCTCCAATAGTAGTTCCACTAATATTTCCATACCCTTTCCACTTCCATTCTAGATATTTGTTATACTCATTCTCATTATTACTGAGATATTTCAGGTAATCGGCAAGAAGTTGTGGAGTCTTAAAATCACGTACTTTTATGACTGAGTGATTAAGATATGGACCAGGCAGGAACTCATCAAGTTTGCTTGTAGCCATCACTACAGGAACTGAGCCAGCGTCCCATGCATGGTGTAGTTGAGCATCAACAAAATAATCACAGTCTTGGTTAAAAAACACCAAGGTGAACTTGTATTGTCTGGCCAGAATAGATTTGAGATCCCTGAAATCTTTACCATCATCTTTACCATACCTACGAACCAGTCCTTGTTTGTTCCGAAGACAGGCTCCGTAAGAATCAACCTGTACAAATTTCATCAACTGCCTCATGTATTCCGTCCGAACCTTCTCACAATTTGACAATGCTGCCATAATAAGCCCAGTTTTATTCTTAAAAGGAAGTGGTGGTGTTAAATTTGGCAACAAAACTGAAGGATCAGGGAAGTCTGAATCCAAGCGATAACTTTTTAATAAGTTGAACTTCGACATGAACGCAGCATCGTTTAATCTTGGTGTATACACTGGATTTTCTCGTATTTGCAGAATCCATGGCTTAGATTCTATAGGAGGATATGGCCCTGGAGCCCTAGCATGGAAAACAAAGCCATCTGCCTCTTTTGCTCGGGATATATCACTGGTTAACTCGCATGGTACTGGGCATTCACCTTTTGCCCACTTTTCATGTAGATCTAGTCGTCTTCCAAGATATTTTGACCAGTAAACCACAAGCCAGGTCTTTTCTGTGTGGTTCTCTAGACTTTTGTGATGGCCAACATTTCCTCTCCGTGCTATGTGTACATTCTTTATGGCAGGTTTCTTAAATGAAACAAGTTCATTTGAAACGTAAATTAACTCAAGTTGCCATAATAACACCACCAGGAACATCACGCAAGCCGGTAGACATTTTAGCAAAAGCGAAGCGGCTCCCATGGCTTCCTTCTCGGGAGTCTTCTGGTGTACCTGTTAAACAATTGCGAAGGCAGATAGTAAAAATATTTTAACAGTTTATTGAACCCTTTTATAAACTTCCAAGAGACACCAATACTGATGGGCGCTCTAACCAACTGAGCTACTAGAGACTCGTTGTGAGCTGGGCCATTTTAAAAGGTTGATATGTGACACGCGTCCTGCATACTGTTAGGATCAGCAATGTCGAAATCATCAAGTTTGTAGTAAATAATAAAGATGGTAAATTTTAAGCTCGGTAATAAAGCTCGGTAAAAAAATGATATGATTTTCGCATGATATCGTGAACTATCAAAACCTCGTGTCTGTGTTATCTGCCTCAGCCTTCGGCTCAGGCAGATAACACAGACCTCGGTTTTGATAATTCGCGATATCATGCTCAACCTCATCCAATAATTGCTAAATATCAGCTCCTTACAATCATAAATACAAACTACGTATTGGCCAAATATGGCAGATTGAAAAACAAACAATGTCATTTTCAGTAATATGGTAAAACGATTAGTTGAAAGCCGGTAAAATAGTCGGGTGATACTTTCGCAGCCTAGAAACCTAATTCACGTTTTCGTCAACGTGTGTACTATGATAAATTATCAGCACTGACTATGTGGGAAACGCTAGCAAGGCAGGGTAGCGGGATTCCCCACGAATCTCACAAAAAGGCAAACAATTCAGTGCAAGAAATGATACTCACAGGTTTACGTCGTTTATTGGCTTGAAGTCGCGGTCACTTTCACAATCACGGAATTCTCAGTTTAAAAAGGCGTAACTGGTCAAAGACTCAACTCAACTCAACAGGTCAACAGATCAACTAAATTCGAAAAACTAACTGTATTCCTCTTATACAAGCATTACGTGCAGACGGGCTAATTATGAATTTCCGGCCTTGACACATTCTGACACATATCTTTATCGGTTCGTCCTACGAAACACTCATTGACATTACATAATCTGATACCCCACGTGGGATTCCTAAATAAAACATCCACTCAAGTAAAGTCACGCAATCACTATTTGATATCTACGGTATCATCCTGTTTATGGTATTATCCTGTTTCCGACAACTACGTTGATGTTTTAGATCTACAAATAGACAAACTAAGAATAAAACTAGAAAAATAAGTCGTTAATCTGAAGCAAGAATCGCTTTTCAAAATGGAACAGTTAATTTCAACCAAATGGTTCCACCAATCAAAGTGGACTTCATTCGAGGGGTGGGATCTTATGCTAGAAATTTTCCAGTGGGACCGAGCCGTTCTACATGATTTCCAACAACATTTTCTCAGAATTTTTAGATACACAGAACCTATTGAGATAATCCTAATTGTCCTACTGTTCGTGTTCATGATATGCAATAAATTAAAATAGTGTCAACAATTTTCAGAGTACTTGTGAACATTTGTGATCATTAAAAGAACTCTGAATTACCTTTCGATATATATCTGATGATTAAGATACCTTGATCCACTACTGGCCACTACGATTCCTGACTTGTACGTGCTGAATCTGCTGAATGCTTGTTGAAAAACTGGCGTACAAACATCGACCTCATGCACAGCCGGTGTCACAGCGCGTACGCTGAGAACTTAATACAAATCAGGAAAATACAGCTATACAAATCAGTTGATTGGCATTTTGTTCTGTTTACACAGCTTCTGAGGCTTGTTTTGAATTTTTGCCACGTGTTTAGTGCGACCATAGCCTGCGAACGCAGACGTATTTCCGCCTGTCGTTTCTCTCCACCGAAAAGTAACGTCTGCGAACCGGCAAGTCAATAAACGATTTCCGTAACGTCAAAATCTTGAGCCAATCAGAGTTATTATTACGTCCAAATTTGACAAGGCGTTCTCTAACTGCACAAGTCGACTGCAGGACTTCAGTTTGTGGGACGCGATACGACTACAGCTTTTCACAGTCCTCGTAAACATACAGTGGAACCCCGTTAATACGGACACCAAGGGGACAGGCCAAATTGTCCGTATTAACGGGGTGTCCGTATTAAGCGGGGTCTCAGAAAAAGTCACGGATACATGTTTAATCGACACAAAGACGAAGGCAAACGTTTTCACAGCAACATAATGTTGTTTAATTGTACTGTTACCGTAACAGATGCAAACTGTGAACCCTTACAAAAAATGAATAGTTTTTACGAAAACCTTACGATCTAGTCATACTTCTAACTAAACTTTATTAAACTCAACGATTAAATTATTTGAAAATGTCGCAACTTTACTATATACAAGAAAAAAACGCATCAAAGCAACCGAACGTTTTCTATAAAGTTTCCTTTGTAACTTAAACTCTCACCGTAACCGTTATTAAACTGAACAAACTCAAGTCGGTAACGTTACTTTAAAAGGAAGCTTTTAGCTTGAGGCACAACTAGGCGGACTAAAACCTTTGCAAGTCACACTATTAGGCTACTGTTAGTCTTAAAATCGTTTTAACTCATCGCATTCTGTCATTTTTTTACCAGGGTAAAGTAAGAAAATAATTGCGACAATGAAAATTGACAGTTCATAGATAAACAGTGTCCGTAAAGCGGGGTTGACAATGTATGACAGTTTGTCACTCGGGACACGGAAAAGTGTCCGTTGTCCGTATTAATTAACGGGTGTCCGTATTAAGCGGGTTAATTTAAGAGAAAATGTATTAGGTTGTCGTCGGGACCAACGAAACTGTCCGTAATACCGAGGTGTCCGTATTAAAGGGACTATGTCACGGGGATTTCGCAGAGTTTTGGTCTAAGCTGTACGGAAATCAGTGGTAGGCAAATTAACCCAACAAAACATTATCTTCGAACATCAAAAGGAATTTATAACCTTAATTTGCGGATAGAAATCAAGCTACGGCTATAATTATCGATATTTCGAAGACATGCGGAAACAATTTGAAAACGTTTGCCTAACTTTTTCAAATTGCAATCCGTTTCCATCCGAGCCATCCGCAGCCAAAGAAGCTCGTTAACAGTTTCAGTGCTTTAATATAGTAATTTCTAATAAGAGTGGACTATTAGTTTTAGGTTTCCTGCGACACAAATATAAATTTGGCTGTTCAAAAATCTGGTAAAATCCGTGACATAGTCCCTTTAAGCGGGTGTCCGTAAAGCGGGGTTCCACTGTACATATTTACTTTCGCTAAACGATTTATCAATCAAGGCTTGCCTAAAACAATATAACCGAATAAATAACCTTTTCCTTTGCATCTACAAATGTACATCTTCAAAGAATGTAACTTTCACCGCCGTGAGAAACCGTTGGCCTTTGGTGTTTCATTCAACTCCCGCCTGTTTCCGCCAACCTCTGTGTCGCAAGGGAGCCGCGCGGTGTGCACACGCGTTTCATTCTATCGTGTAGTCTGATTGGCCAAAGAGAACACAAAAGATGCTACGTCACGGAAATCATTTCTTGGCTCGAGTTTGCAGACGTTACTTTTCGGTGAAGAGAAACGACAGCCGGAAATACGTCTGCGTTTGCAGGCTAAATCCTCGATCGGCGGACGCGAGACGAATGACGAGCACATGGTTTCAATAGTCACGTGACCCCATGCCCGGTAAGAGGGGGTATGCCGGTAATGGGAATTAACTTAATGCAGAGGAAAGACATAAAAATATTTATGATATGATAAATGCAAGTGTGGCCATACTACTGAGAAATGTTGAAAAAAATTTCGGGCTCTGAGCGGGATTCGAAACCACGACCTTTACGTTACAGGTGCAATTATATTTGCGAGCAAATATTTTATTTGTGTTACGATAAACAGTCCGGACAGTATTTAGCTCCAATCAGATTTGTGCATAAATGACCGAAAGTCCGTGAATCGCGGACTTTCAATTCGGACTTGGCCAGAGTCTTTGTTGTTGGTGCTGAACGGGCTGTGGAGACAATATGGACAAAAAAGTGTAACTTCTCATAATAAAAAGAAAAAAATCAATATAATGAAAGATTTATTTTATCGTTCCTTTTAAACTTTCCTGTACTCATCAATAAAGATCTCTACAGTGATAAGTGTTCAAACGAGATTCGGTCCACATTTGGAACGTATGTTCATGTGACAGGCTCGTGGGATACGCAGAGGTTTGTATAATCTGGGCACAGTTCTATGTACTCGCTTGGTTTCCTTTTTATGACACTTTCTTAGCTCTTCTCGCTATACTAAAGTAGGAGTTAGCCGTTTTGGTATTCTGAGAGAGTTTGGTATTCGGAAAATGTGAATAGAAACGGTGAAACTTTCCTGTACAGTTAACTGTTGTCGATAATTCTACGTATTCGTACGCCGTTACTGAGAGTTTATTTACAGTTTTTGCTCACCGTTACGGTTTAAAACTTAAGTTACGCGAAGTAAATCGCTATCTACCTTGATGAAAACAAACTTTATACTTATTTAAAGATATTACAGTTAGGTTTTTAAGATCACCAAATAGATCATTCTTTGAAACTCCTTCTTAATGTCTCTCTTGAAGATGGCGTATGCTAAAGGGTTTACGGCGGAGTTCAAAACCAAAATAGGAACCTTGTATTGGAGATCGTAACATTGTTTTTGATCGTTAAAGATGAGAACAAAGTTACAACGCAAAAATATACCATAGCAAATAAGAAACAAGCAAACGACAATAGTCATCATTTTAACCGCAGACGTGTCCTGAGTTTTATGCAAAACCCTATGATTAAAACGTAACTGATTGGCTAATGTACGGGCAGATCTTGCGTGCTTGCAAACCACACGTAACATAACGGTAAAACAGAAGATTACGATAGCACATGAAAACACCTCAAAAACGAAATACAGCCAACCAAGAATCTTTAAGATAACTGGTGTTTTCGAGCGATAAATCCACAGCGATGACACAACAAAAACGATAAAAGCAACTGGGATTGCCCAAGACAGGGAAATCATTTGTAATACTCGGCGGCGCTTCATAAAAGTCAAGTATGACAAAGGTTTCGCAAGTGCGATGTAGCGATCCAGTACTAAACTCCACAAGTTTGTGGCAGATGCGTAAACGAACAGCCCCCTTACGTAAGTTAATATCCAATGGCAGTGATCTGCCATGTTGCAAAAGAACAGCGAAGGAACTGCGCTCATCCCCACACAGAAATCAGCCACTGCTAATGAAACGATGAAGGCATTGGTTTTGGTGCGAAGCTGCCGTTTCCTACAAACAATGAAGATAACAAATCCATTTCCAGCTATCGTTAGGATGGAGAGGGACCAGCCGAGAATCCAGAACCAGACTTCCATGTTATAGTTAGAGCATTTTTTCCGTGTTATTGTTGGTGTTGATGACGAAAGGTGTTATTTCGTTGTGTTAATTTAAAGGTTACCTTACACCGTCTGGCATCAGGTTTTGTATACATAGTTCCGACTTTACATATCGAAATGACATCTTATTGCAAGCGAGTTATTACTGTTGTGTAAATTCAGACCATGCTATGTTATTAGTTAGGTCTGCAAATAGAATTTTCAAATTGTCTTATTTCGGTATAAACAATAGGGCAATTTCTTCACATCAGCATTGATATTTTTTTTTCTTTTATCAGGCCATCCCAATAAAATGTTTCGTTTCCCATCGCCCGACCGACCCATTTTTTTCAAAAAGTAACAAAAAAAAAAATGCAGATTCACTAGTCAAAGAAGCAAGTACTTTAATTTACAAGCACACGATCGTGTTTTATCAACAACAATTGACATTATGTGATATCCTTGCCTTTAATTTTGATTAAAGAAAGAATAACGGAAGTAACGAACGAAATAGCCACCTTTTCACATTCGTAACCCGAGGCTTTCTTCCTTCAAGCGTTCCATCTTTTTTCTTTTTTTTTCTTTTTTGCCCGACCGACCGACCCACCATCACAAGAGACGAGGCGATGGGAAACAAAACATTTTATTGGGATGGCCTCAGTCGAAATAAAATTTGTGAATTAATTTAAACAATGCTGAAAGGTTAGTCGCTTTCTTATAAGTTTGATTGACACTTCACATGACGAGTCTAACACTTTATTGGTTTTCGGTTCCTTTTTAATTTGTTCGTTTACTTAATTAATTACATTGCATTCTCCTTGTTTTCAATTTCTTTTATGCTCAATACTTCTCATTTTAACTTCTGTTTGTTTTTTATCTTGTTACTTCTGCGACTGCGTGGCTTTGGTCGATGTCTGAAGAAATGGTAACCGGCAACCGTCGAGTTTCTCCTCGCCCCAGGTTGATTAATTTTTCGCGTAATGACCGAGCAAACGTGCATGGCATTTTGAATAGAACGATGACAACGAAGATTGCGTATATTGATCATTCCCGATGACTCAGAAGCAAAGAGTGCTCTGGGAAAGAGGTTTTTTGTCACCAAAAGGTTTTTTTTGGAATAGTAATCTTGACATTGTGTTTGGACTCGAAGAGTGTTCTTCTCTGTTTTCTAATCGCGTACCTTTCTGTATAATTTTTGCAGTGACATCGAACTGTTTTCCTCCACTGTAGACTGTCCACAGCCCTCTATTTTTTTCGTGTTTTTCGTTTACTTAATTAATTGCATTGCATTCTCCTTGTTTTCAATTTCTTTTATGCTCAATACTTCTCATTTTAACTTCTGTTTGTTTTTTATCTTGTTACTTCTGCGACTGCGTGGCTTTGGTCGATGTCTGAAGAAATGCTAACCGGCAACCGTCGAGTTTCTCCTCGCCCCAGGTTGATTAATTTTTCGCGTAATGACCGAGCAAACGTGCATGGCATTTTGAATAGAACGATGACAACGAAGATTGCGTATATTGATCATTCCCGATGACTCAGAAGCAAAGAGTGCTCTGGGAAAGAGGTTTTTTGTCACCAAAAGGTTTTTTTTTGGAATAGTAATCTTGACATTGTGTTTGGACTCGAAGAGTGTTCTTCTCTGTTTTCTAATCGCGTACCTTTCTGTATAATTTTTGCAGTGACATCGAACTGTTTTCCTCCACTGTAGACTGTCCACAGCCCTCTATTTTTTCGTGTTTTTCGATCGATGAGCGCGCGGCGAGAACGGCGAGAGAACTGGACGCCAACGCAAAACGGAATTTGCGTTGAAAAATCAAGAGGCTGTGGACAGTCTACCTCCACTGGC
The DNA here is from genome assembly GCF_052425735.1 of Oculina patagonica. Classification (NCBI taxonomy): domain Eukaryota; kingdom Metazoa; phylum Cnidaria; class Anthozoa; order Scleractinia; family Oculinidae; genus Oculina; species Oculina patagonica. The sequence goes on from NC_135767.1 coordinate 14,640,035, forward strand.
TGTATGTTGACTTTGTACCTTGGTCTTGTTGTATCCAGGCGCTACGGCCGGCTACTTCCACTCCTCCTGTTTTAAGCACCTTATATTTGAGCAACCAACCCAAGATAATCAGCATGCATATTCGCTCAGAAGAACAAAATAAGAGCATGGAATTGATTTAAGTTTGTGTTTAAAATACATATGTTTGTTTGAAGATTGGTAGGAAATAAAGAAACATAACATCTAATAATATAAGGTGCATCGAGGCTTTAACGTCGCATGGTGCGAAAAGAGACAGCCAATTGGTTTTGTTTACTATTGACTCCAGACAAGATAAGATTATTTCCCGTCAGTTGTTTTTAAAATGACTTTTTGCATTTCCTGCTCGATATGTAGCGTTATTACACTAAAGGTGCTATTATGTCATTTACTTTTCCTGCTCGTAGATTGATTTTAATTCAGTTTACACAGCTGAGGTTTAGGCATTTTCCAAAGTAAATCGTGAGCTTCCTTGATTAAAATCAACACTTTTAACATAATTTTTAAAAGACTTTTAACATAATTATTAAAACAATTTTAACATAATTATTAAAAGAGGATTAAGTAAGTTACACGTTTTTCAAACCCCCAAAATAGCACACTGGCCACACTCTTTGAAATTCCTTCCTTATGTCTCTTTTGAAGATGGCGTAAGCTACCGGGTTACCGGCAGAGTTTAAAAGCAGAATAGGCACCTTGTATTGGAGATCATTGCATGGCTTGTGATCGAAAATCAGCACAAAACTACAGCGGAAAAATATTCCGTTGCTCAGAAGAAACAAGCTTACAATTATTCCCATCATTTTTACTGCAGACTTCTCTTGAGTTTTCAGCAAAACTCGATGGTTAAAACGAAGCTGTTCGTTCAGGATGCGAGTAGACCTTTCGTGCTTATGAACAACAGCTACCATCGTTGTAAAGCAGTAGGTAACAATAGCACATTCGAGGATTTCAAGGCACAGGGACAATATACCAGACAATGTAATAATAAGAGGTATTTTAAAACTAAACCAGAGCGATGAGACAAGCATAAGTAAAGCAACTGGGATTGCCCAAGATAAGGAAATCATTTTAATGACACGGCGGTGCTTCATAAAAGTCAAGTATTGTAAAGGCTTCACGACAGCGATGTAGCGATCCAGAACTAAACTACACAAGCTTCCCATTGATGCGAACACGAACATCCACCTTATATAGTCTATACCGTTGGAAAGCACACCTTTTGAGTTGCACCCTCTCGCCATATCGCAAAAGAACAGCGTTGGAACAGCGCTCATCCCCACGCAGAAATCAGCCACTGCTAATGAAACGACGAACGCGTTGGTTTTAGTGCGAAGCTGCCGTCTTCTACAAACAAGAAAAACGATAAACATTTCCAGTCATGGTCAAAATGGAAAGAAACCAGTCGATAATCCAAAACCATGCTTCCATTTCCCAGCTACGCAGTAAACCTTTTTTATCGAGTTGTAAACGAAAAAGTGTTACCGCAGGAGTTAATTCAAAGCTTTCTTGGGTCGTCTGTTCTCAACCACTAGACTACCTCAGTCTTGCTTTTGGTAAAAACCGCTTTACCCATGTAAATGCATTTTACTTGATACAATTGCAAGCTGCTAATATTCTGAAAGGAAGCGATGACAGCTGACTCATTATTGGTCTTTGCGGTTCAAATTCGTTCATTTTTCTAATGGTGGCTGATAAGCTAAGGTAAATTTTTCATATTTAGCTTTTTTGCAAAACATTTGTTGTTCTAAGTTTAAAATATACGAGTGCTAAAATAAAGCTTGCTGCTAAAAATACAGTAGTAGACACTGCATGATAATGAATTTTTTTGTTGACGTTTTGACATGACGAGTAGAGTAGGAAGAAAACTTTATGAAAAAGGTTGACAATCCTTTTTTGCCTATTTTTAATTAGGTGTCAGATTCGTACTTTCCTACTATCATTAATCAAATAACAATCTATATTTTTATTTGTATAAGTGTATATGATAGATTAGCCTGTGAGCCAATCCTCTGCAAAGTACAAATCCAAGATGGTGCTCGCTCAATCGAAATGCGTTCGCTCGCTAAATTATCCCACCGGGGAGTTGTGACCCAACTTTTGAAGGGCTTAAATACTATTATTCTTTTTTTTTCATTTTTTACATTTTAGCCGCTCATTTTAATTTATTTCATGCATCTTTACATTAGGATAGGATATCTGTCATGCATGCTTAATGGCTTAACTTTATTTACCTTGCCTGTTATCTTATTGGTTGAGGTTTAAGATTCGGATACCGCGATAGCATGACGACTCGTTTTTTGATGATTATCACTTTCTCATTGACTTAAATACAAATTTACTCCATATAGAGCGGTTTTCACTTGAGTTTCGAAAGTATTTTACCTTACGTTTGCCTTAGTTTTGCATTTCTACGCTAAGTCATTGGTTGAAAAAAAAAAAAAACTCGAGCCACCTTCTCAACCAATTAGAAGTGGAACCAAAGCCATTAATCGTCGCTCACTTACTCACGATTTCCTACGCTTTGCACCGGCTACATGTAATTCTTTTGAGTTTTGTTGGCTCACTGGATTGTCTGTTCTTTGTGATTACTGCCCAGAGTGATTATTTGGTTTTTGTTTTACGACACTCAATCGAACATCACTCTAACTTTACATTGATGGTTTTTCTCCCACGCTTCTAGTTCCACAAAGATTATCCATCTGCCAATTCAGAAAACATTAAGGTTCTTTAAGTCAATTACACTTTTTAAGGATCACAAAGTAAAACTGTCTTTTTAACTCTTTCTTAATGTCTCTCTTGAAGATAGCGTAAGCTAACGGGTTAACGGCGGAGTTCAAAACCAGAAGCGGCACTTTAAATTGGTTATCATTACATGGTGTGTTATCACTGAGAATATACACAAAACTACAACGCAAAGCAATTCCGTAACTCACAAGAAATATACCGATGACAACTGCCATCATTTTGACTGCAGCCTTCTCTTGAGTTTTACCCAAAACATGCTGGTTGAATCGTAACTGTTTTGCTAGGGTCCGGGTTGACTGATCGTGCTTCCAAGCAACAAATAACATAGATGCAAAGCAGAAGATTATGACAGCAAACGACAGTAACTCAAAGAACATACACACCCAACCAGAAATGGTATTTAAAATAGGCTTTTTAAGACTCAGCCAGAGTGATGAAACGGACAGAACAAAAGTAACTGGAATTGCCCAAGATATTGATATCATTTGAACGACACGGCGGCGCTTCATAAAAGTCAAGTATTGTAAAGGTTTCACAACGGCCAAGTAGCGATCCAGTACCAAACTGCACAAATTTGCCACCGATGCGTACGCGACAGCCACCTTATATAGTCAATACCGTCAGCTAGTAGGCCTTGCGAGTTGCATCCACTCGAGATCTCGCAGAAGAACTGTGAAGGGACTGAGCTCATCCCCATACAGAAATCAGCCACTGCTAATGAAACGACGAACGCGTTGGTTTTGGTGCGAAGCGTCCGTGCTCTGCAAACAAGAAAAACAATAAATCCATTTCCAGTCATCGTCAGAATAGAAAGAAACCAGCCGAGAGTCTAGAATCAGGCTTCCATGTTCTAGTTAAGATTTTTATTTGTTGTTCAAAACAAAATTCGGGTATTTTAACCCTATTCAGACCGGGCTTTTTTGGACCTTCTCAGACCGGGGGGGGGGGGGGACTTCGGAAGCCCCCCTATGTAACTACCAGGATATTTAAGCAATCACCATGAAACTTATAGGATGTATTGTACGTCCGAAACTCTTTCTTTTGGTATACGTCACGTGGGATGGTGACGTCACATCACGTGACAATTACATCATGATGTAAAAACAGCCGCCATCTTGGATCCGCCATCTTGGATTTCAAAATTTTTCCAAAATGCCAGAAAACCACCCAAAATCATTGCAAAGTACTCAAAATGAATAAAAATGTACTTTAAACCCGTAAAAATGTAAAAATAATGCCGTTTAAGTTGATTTTTATTAACAGAAACACGCAAAATTACAATTTGGGAAAACATGCCTGTCAAAATGCCGTTGCCATGGTGATGTCAAGTTCCTGACACATCATCCAACCCTACCAATTTGTTGCCAGATAAATTTTAGGAAAACTCAGAAAGTTTGGTAGCGTTTGGTAAAATCTTTAAAAAGTTAAAAAAGTTCAAAGTCAACGCGGGCCTCAAAAGCCCCCCCTCCCCCCCCCCCCGGTCTGAATAGGGTTAAAGTAACCATTTTGGTGTTTTGAAATACTTTGTGCTTGATCATAATCCACATAGGGGTCATGAATGGTCCCTCAAAATGTCGCAGTGCTCGCAATGCTCGCAAAATTTTAGTGGCTGCTCGTTTGCTCGTGCTCGCACATTTTTACAAGTGCTCGCATGCTCGTTTTTCAGTGGTGTAACTTTTTGAAAAGTGCTCGCTGCTCGCAAGGTTAACTTTTGTCAGTGCTCGTGCTCGCAAAGAAAAACGCTTTGCTCGCATGCTCGCAAATGCTCGCAAAGACCATTTGATACCCCTCCAAATGAATTAGATTTCTCTCTCTCTCTTCGTTGTAGCTGGATGTCAAATCTTCATGGGGCGACAATAATGTTTTTTGGCTATAATATTTTTAGGACACTTATTTGCAATCAGTTTCTTTAAATCAGCAACTTGCAACAGAAAGTAATTAAATGATTTGGCATAAGTAAAGTTCTTGACACACAAAAAATAGAGGAGACTGTAGTTAAAGCAACCTCTAAAAAATCTGAAAAAAAAAACAAAACAAAAATAAAACGCTTTTCCGATCTCTAGAGACATCCGTTTTTGGTCATCATCATCTCCAGAGTGAAACTGAAAAAAATATCTGATTCTGGATTCTCGGTTTGTCGCTTTCAATCTCTTCCAATGGGTTTCTTCAATGCGTCATCACTGTTAGATTGGATAGAAGAAAAGAAACACATTAAAAGAGTCAAACTCACCATAAGAAAATGTCAATCAAAAATATTTATTAGGTGACTTATATTTTAAGCTTTAAGAGATACTATACCATTATTTATCCGACGAAACAATAACAAAACAAATTTGGCCATCACTGCGGCTGTGGAAAATTTGCGTTAGCATTTAAAACGAGATTTAAAAGAAAAGAGTGAATTTTCCGGCAAGCCCAAATGATTGTATCGACCGACATCACTTCTTTACATAACAGCAGGAACTTATATGAAGCTAACTGCTGTTTGCATAAGTTCGTAATCAGTAAAAACTGAACGGTGCATTTAAATTAGATGCTGGCCCAGGTGGTTAAAAGCAACTTTTATTTTAACAGGATAAAACAACGCTTTCTCGGACTTTTGAAATAGCCGCTCCTGTTTATCATCAAGATATTTTAATCTCTCTTCAGTGTTGCTGGAAAATGGAAACCTGGTTTTGGATTCTTGGCTGGTTTCTTTCCATCTTGACGATGGCCGGAAATGGATTTGTTATCTTTATCGTAATCAGGAAACGCCAGCTTCGCACCAAAACCAACGCGTTCGTCGTTTCATTAGCAGTAGCTGATTTTTGTGTGGGGGTGAGTGTTGTTCCTTCACTGTTTTTCTGCGAGATATTGGGTGGATGCAACTCACAAAGTATGTCTTACAAAGTGATAGCCTTCACATGGGACCTGTTCTTGTACGCATCAGCTGTGAACTTGTGCAGTTTAGTACTGGATCGCTACATGGCGGTTGTGAAACCTTTAAAATACTTGACTTTTACGAAGCGCCGCCGTGTCATTCAAATGATTTCCTTATCTTGGACAATTTCATTTACTATCGATGTAATTTTAAGATCACTCTGGTATAGTTCAAAAACATCCCTCGTCATAAATATTTACGGATGGTTTTATTTAGTTTTTGAGTTACTCCTGTCCGTTATTGTAATTTTCTGCTTTTCATCCATGTTAATTGTTGTTTACAAGCACAGCCGATCTGCCCGCAACCTAGCCAAACAGTTAAATTTCAACCATCGAGTTTTACTTAAAATCCCTGAGACATCTGCGGTTAAAACGATGGCACTTGTTGTATGTTTGTTTCTTGTGTGCTACGGAGTTGCTTTGCGTTGTAGCTTTGTTTATGTTTTAAGTGGTCACAAATCTTGTGATGATTTCCATTACAAGATACCTCTACTAATTTTAAACTCCGCCGTTAACCCGTTAGCTTACGCCATTTTCAAGAGAGACATTAAGAAGGAGTTTAAAAGACTGATCTATTTTGTGATCTAACAAAAGTGTAACTTTCGATCAAAAAATTTGTAAATTGTCGTACTCAAGGTGGTTTTTCTCGGCATTTTAGCGAGGTTGTCTTTAGGACAATAGCGAGCTTAAGCAATGACGACAGGGACACCGGGAACAACGCCATGTGAAAAATGGATTTATGTTTTTTAGTCGAGAATCTCGCAATTTTTCAGATGTATTCAGTATATCTATTGGTTTAAGAACTAGCTCTAGCTTAATATGTAAAAAGAGCGTTTAAAGTTAACCTTCGTCGCTCACGTTCTCCAAAATACGGAGAATTTGGTCATTTCACGTTGTTGTTTTGCAGACAACAACCAAAAGAAATGTACTATAATTTCAAACGCACGTGCAGAATCATTATTATGTCGATAAAACCTTTTTTGGTAACGTTCTAGTTCACGTTGTCGCCGTAGTTTGCTTAAGCCTGGTTCTCATATGATCGTCCCGATCGCCTCTGTCGCTTCTGCCGCTTCAAAAAGTTTGCTTGCTCCAATCACCTCAGACTTTGCTAACGACAGAAGCGACAGAGACGATCGGGGCGATCATATGAGAACCAGCCTTTAAGCTCCCTTATGAAGTTCAATGTTCCCCAACGCCACCAAAATAGAGAAGAAAAACGACAACAACAGCGATAACTGAATCAAGCAGCGTGTGCAAAATGTCAAAAATGTTTCAATTGAATATGCAAGACTAATAAAGCTTTGTTTAGAAAATAAAATGCAAAAACATAAAAAAAAACATATAATGTAATTGAATCGCAGCTTGTTTGAGTGAAGCCTGAATTTCAGACATCCCTCTGTGCTCGCCTACTCGCCAGACGAGACGTCTGAAAACATCTGGGCCTAATGCCGTCCGGTGACGTCACTACTACACTTTGGTTTTAATTCATGCGGAAAAGTTTCTGTTGAAGCCATGAAATTGTGAAAGAAAATCGCTTCAATAAAGGATTACAGGGTATAAAATTGTTTTAATAGTAAACTATTGAAAACTTGAGACAAATGAATGAGATTTTAATCGACTGCAGGCTATATTCTTTTACGGAACCGACTTTAATAATCTGAACTGATTTGCTTTATCTAGCGATCAAAATATAATATGTTACCCAGCGGACAAATCGTGAGTACTTAAATGAATCAATTTAGACGGTAACAGAGGCATCAAGAAACGGAATTCAATACAAAAATATCCTACTTGACCGTGGGCACTGAGTTCAGAAATCACTTGCTCATCGAGGCTGCACTACATAATTAAGCGTCGAGCGGCTTTGTTGACAAAACAAGAATACGTAAAATTTGGCAAAACACTGCATGTCGAAGCGACGAATGCCGCCAACTTAAAACCTACCGATTTCCATTACTATTCTTCATCCGTAGGTAATCTAATAAAGTAATAAACTCAAGGTAAATGACTAATAAATTCATTTCTGGGAAGGTGAACTCATTCCAAACGTTTTCAAATTACAATCCTCGCGCGGTAAAATTCAGTCATAATTTCACATAATTATGCAAATAATTTTTAAATCAACCAATCAAAATCACTACCCGGTTTTCGGGTAGTGACGTCACCGGACGGCATTAGGCCCAGATGTGTTCAGACGTCTCTTCTGGCGAGTAGGCGAGCACAGAGGGATGTCTGAAATTCAGGCTAGTTTGAGTGGATAACGCAGCAATTTATGAATGTGGGAAAGTATCCTTTGCTACAAGCGAAGTCAAAGGAATAAGCGTAACTGCAGCTGTCTGCTGGCCCACCATTAGTGCACAGGTCTACAAAGCCTTAGGCCCCGTCCACACTGACCCGGGTAAATTTGAAAACGCATCTTTTTTTTTCTCCGGTTAGGCCAACCGTCCACACTGAAACGGCGTTTTCGGTCACCGAAAACGGAGCTTTTCAAAAACGCTCACCAATGAGCGTTTGGACTTGGAGCGTGAAATAGTGTATTTTTATATTTTATTGTAAATAATTTTAGAGGGCCACTGGTTTGTTAGTATTTTTTATGTTATTTTAGTGCTACCCTCGTTAAATAAAGACTTTACTTTTACTTACTAATGAAGCGTATCGTTTTCAAATTTACCCGGGTTAATGTGGACGGAAAACATTTTACGCGGCGTTTTCAAATTTCTCCGTTTTCAAATTTACCCGGGTCAGTGTGGACGGGGCCTTAGTTATCAGTCACCATTCTGGTAACAGTATCTCCAGTTTCTCTCAAGTCCGTGGTGTATAAGTACTGACATCTGCAGGCCACGCTTAAAAAGCGTCTTTTCTAAACGCCTCGGTCACCAATAGTCACCAATAGTAACATGGCTTCAAACGCGGCAATTTTACCCCTGGAGTTTAATATTAAAATCTTGCTCAGCAATCATCGCGGAGAACTTAAAACGATGCGAAAAATCCCTGTGTGGTTGCTTGTTTGTTTGAGAACTGTAGTAAACGAGTTCTTGTCGTGTGGATTGTTCCAATTTTCTTTTGGCTTTGTGAATGCAACTTAAAAGTAATTCTCTACTAATTTTCTCTCTTCCGTTTTCTAACATTGATTATTTCATTTTAAAATTTCGCCGTTTTCGTCCACTTGCTTATGGTTTTTAAAAAATTTGAAATGAAAGCCTGGTATGATAATGGTCACGTGTGGTTACGTATTCTAAGGGCCCAATTATATGGCGAATTTCAGCCCGGGCTGAAATTTTTATTGTACATGGAGAATTTCAGCCCGGGCTGAACACCTTTAAAATTGAATAATTATCGTGGCCGCCATTTCCTTTTGTTGAAAACCACCAAGGCGCATCCGCAAGCTCACTTTCAGCCCAGCAAACCGGGCTGAAATTTGCCATGTAATCAGGCCCTTTAAACTACGTCGTGTTTTGAGATAATAAACTTATCGGAAAATAATATGAGAGGTAAATACTGTATGTCAAAAGAATTACAAAGAAAGCTTCGATTACCCAACTAGAAAGCAAGATGGTCGATTGGGTCAAGTTAACCCTTGCCCAGTCAATAAGCTTGAAGAACGAGTTTAAACTAAACAAACGCGCGCAATATGTCATTAAAAATTTGCATTGAAGCGGTCTTTTTTTTCGCATTTTTTGGTTAAAACAAGGAAACTGTCCCCTTTTGTCGATAAAAAGGATTAACTTCACATTTTACTTTCAATTTCTGTCAGTTTATGGTGTTGATTTTGGCAAACTAGAACTAAAATAGGAACTTTGGCGACACGTTATCTGACTTGGAGTCCGGCTTCCCGAATTAACGATTCATGATGGCTGCGTTATCAGTTATATATTTAATAGTTTAGAAACCACTAAAGGGGTCCTACTCGTCGTGCCAAAACGACAAATCTTCATGGGGTGACAATAATGCGTTTTAGTTAAAGATCTTATTTTAGGGCCCTTCTTTGCAATCAGTTTCATAATAACACAGGCAGACAAGTCGCTGTGTTTGAGGCCTCGCGACGTAAGCGTCACGGTACGCGCTATTTGATCCCATACATTCACTGCAATTTGTAACGATTGACTCGCAGCTCGAGTCAACTGATCGTGAGAAATGCTCCATAAAATACTGAATTTCGCATCTTCTGATCCTAAACATTGATCTACTGTAAGCCAGATAAATAAATTGTTGTTTCTAAGCACGATCGATCTGCCCGCACATGAGACAGTTACGTTTTAACCATCGAGTTTTCTTTAAAACTCAGGAGAAGTCTACAGTAAAATTGATGATAGTTGTCGTATGCCTGTTTCTTGTTTGTTACGGAATTCCATTGCGTTTTATAAAATAACTCAGATACTACGCGCGCTCTGATTGGTCAAAAACCTATGTACTATTGTACCGGTAAAGTCCCGCTTCTGTCCCAACATGGCCGCACTACGCTCGATTACGCATAAGGACGAAGAATTAACTTAGTTTAATGTATTCTTTTGGTCTATCTAATGGTTAAAACGGAGGATATATGATTATCGTAAATGATCATTATGAAAATTTACTGAGGGTGGATCACAAAATTGAATTTTCCCGCCCACAACAGTTGAGCAAAGGCACTAGAGAAAACAAGACAAAACGCTGAGACAAACACTGACTGAGTGAGCAGTAACAGAATGAACAGGTCCGCTTTCACTGGATTGGAAAAAAATGGATATGGTTACATTCAACATTAACTCGGAAATGTTATTTAAAAGGAAATAAAACTGATCGAATTTGTCGCGATGAACTAGAATTATTTTGATGGCAAAACCTCACACTGAGTTCTTGTACGCGCTTAAATTATATCTTCAGTTTTACGAGCTTTCAGTGCTTTATCTCAAGTCCGTTATTCGGCGAAAACAAAAGAATACGGAATAAATAAATTCAGAACAAATTTCTAAAGAAGTGTTTGTGGAACTAACCTTTATTCTCAATACCTTCGTCAGTCTGTGAAGTTTGTAAACTTGCAAAGTTTTCGTGCAGTCTTTTACCTGCTTTTACTTTCGCGGTGAATGACTCCGGCCACAATTTGCTAGATTTCCACGTCAAAGAACTTTAAAATCGTTGAATACATTTTATACCGTGACAGTTTGTCTTTTTCCTTTCCTTTATTATGACTTTCATAGCTTTAAAGGAACTTTTAAACGTTTTTGTCGCGTCGAATTGTGGATTTTGTGTGTGGAGCTGAACCTGTGATTTATTCTTTCGGCCGCTGTGATTGGTTTACCGCGTCATTCGATGAACTTGTTGAGAATAAGACATTTGATCACGAAAAATAAAATAGATTCTTATTTCTTTGAAGGACGTTTCCTATAGTTATTTCATAAAAGCAATAAACCACACTTTCTAGGGCTTTACTGGCGTAATAAAGCCACTTGGGATGTTGGGAGAACACTGAAAAGCTTGTAAATCACTCGCCTGACGGCTCGCGATTTACAAGCTTTTCTCGTGTTCTCCCAACATCCCGCGTGGCTTTATTACGCCAGTAAAGCCCTAGAAAGTGTGGTCTATTGCTTAAGGAAGCCTCGGGTGGATTATATCATTAAAGGCGTGAAAAAAGCTGTCGGAGGTATCATGTTAGATGATTTGGCGATAAGTCACTTTAACTACTTTTGTCCGCTGGTCCCTTGTAACACACACTCAGTTACTCTTGAGTGCTATTGTAATCTTTTTCTTCGCATCGATGGTACATGTTGTTTGGAAGCACGCCCGATCTGCCCGCATCCTAGCCAAACAGTTACGTTTTAATCATCACGTTTTACTTAAAACCCAGGACAAGTCTGCGGTTAAAATGATGGCAATCGTTACAGGTTTGTTTCCCCTGTGTTACGGAGTTTTTCTGCGTTGTAACTTTGTCCTGGTTTCTAATGGTGAGAAATCATGTACTGATAATCTCCAGTACAAGGTAACTCTTCAGATTTTGAACTCTGCCGTTAACCCTTTAGCATACGCTATCTTCGAGAGAGACGTTATAAGAGTTTAAAACACTGATCTTTTTTGTGATCTAAAAAAAGCTTAAGTAAGTTAAGAGTCTTTAAAGAAATATATTTAGTTTAGTTTAATATATTAATATGTTTAATATACACTCAATTGTTTTAATTAAGGTAGCTCGCGATCGTCGTCGAGATGTGTACATCTAAACTTCAGCGAAAACAAATTCGTTAAGGAGGACGTAGGAGAAGTAAACGACAGAATTGAAGGTAAGGTTACCAATAAAAATTGTAGAAATGAACAAAAAAATGAAAATGAAAATGTAGAAAATAAAAGCCATGCGACGGATAAGGCCACAATGACTGCGATATCGATTTGCGAAAAGGGTTGTTCTTGGCGAGATTTGAATTGTAACCAAATATCTTGGCAGATGTTGCATTCACTCGCCGAAGATTATACATGAAAGACATTTTTCTTTCATTTGATCCCCAAGACGTTTTAAACTTCCATTCTTTTAATCGAAGAGTTCGATATTGAAAACGTGCCTCAATCCAGAATTCAAGTTTTGATTGGGTTAATGACGCTTAGATTAACCAAGCTGATACTAAAATAACTTGTAAAATATCACACAGTCCACTTTTTTGCATGCAAGTAAAATGGACACTTAATTTACCCCTGTCTTCTCTCAACATTCGCCTTTATCAACCCTCTCAGAATCCCCAAACAGCCGTAATTATTGTTTTGGTATGGCAAGACAATGTGCATAATCCGTGATATTGATATGGTTAAACCATGATCTTCCTTTCAAAAATACGAAGACAAGTTATTGGAACTGAATGGGAGGCGTGAAAGTCAAACAAGCCAATCAATGGTTGCGTCATTTCTGTGATTGGTTAGACGTTAATAGAAAACTCAGTATGTCAAAACGTCAATCGTTCAAAATCTTTTATCCGTTACTGATGCTTTCAGCTTGTTGATAAGGCTTAAAAAACAATAGAACTTGACGTCAAGGCGCATCACGATGATGTTTCCTGATGTAGAATTAATAAATATAATTTAAACTTAAAAAAATAATAGAAAGAGGAAACTTTGCAGTTATTGCCGATACGAAGGATTATCTCAGCTTTCAACAATGTGCGATTTTTTATATCGTTTAGTTATCGAGAACGCAGACAAGAATTAAATGCGAAAACAACTAGTTATTTGAATTGAACTGCAGGTGTGAAATACAAAGAGCCCGGTTTGTGTTTGCGTCATGCATCACTCTCAAGAAGCTTAGAAAACCAATATAAAAATGATCATATCGTCATCAAGCTATGACATATGACATGTCATGAAGGCTTAAAGACTATTTTATTCATCCATTGCCTGCGATTAGAAGAATTATTGGCTATCTCTTGATGGTACGATATCGTTAAATAAACCAGGCATCCAAATATAAATAATGCAATGAATTTGGGGTGTAGATATCAATCAAGAGCTGATTGGTAGTTACGTCATAACCTCTTGTTTGGCAAGGAGCTCGAAAAACCCATAAAATACGTCTAACTCGGCGTGTCAAAACTCGTCTCAAATTTTTTATGGAATAACCAGAAGGGTAAAAAAGAAGCAACGTTTCATGGTAACCATATATATGAGATAAAAAAAGATTACATGTCCAAAATTCCTTTGTCGCAGATTTAAGGCTGATTAATTTTTTTTATTTTTTTTATTTTTTGGTAACTTTGCTTTCATAGCACATAAACAAGAAAAACTTGCTCCTATTGCTGATATGAAGAATGTTTCCACTTACAATGTTTGTATCCCAAATAGAAACTTCGGCAGGAAGTCATCTGACTTGGCCTGGAGGTCGGCTTGTCTAATTAATGCTGCAAAGTGTTTGAGTCATCGCTGTTTGATTGGTTAGAAAAAAGAAACAACTAAAAAAGTCATACTTGTTATGTCAAAACGTCACTCAAAAATCTTTATTGGGTGTTTAATGTTTTAGCTATAGAATATATTTTACCATTTTTAGTTGAACTAATAACAAGAAAAGTTTAGCTATCAATGCGGATGTGGAAAATTTGCCTAAGCTTTTAAAACGTGATTCGAAAAATAAGCGAATTTTCCTGCAAGCCCAAATGATAGCATCGACCGACACGACTTTACCATGATAACTGAGTAGGAGCTTGTGCGTAGTAAGATGCCATTTGAATTAGCTAAGTTCTAATTAAAAATTTGAGCAATGAGGAGCCAGATGGTTATAAAAAAATAAACATTAATATAAATACGATAAAACGACGCCTCGTAGCTCTTTTTAAAAAACGCGTTCCTATTCATCATCAAGATAACTTGAACTCTCTACAGTGTAGCTGGTAATGGAAACCTGGTTCTGGATTCTCGGCTGGTTTCTTTCCATCCTGACGATGACTGGAAATGGATTTGTTATCTTCACTGTTTGCGGAAAACGGAAGCTTCGAACGAAAACCAACGCGTTCATCGTTTCATTAGCAGTGGCTGATTTCTGTGTGGGGATGAGCTTGGTACCGCCAATGTTCATCTGCGATAAAGTGAGTAAGTGCGATTCCCAAGGTGTATCTTCCAAGGTGTTAGTCTCGCTATCGGAGCTGTTCTCGATCGCATCAGGCATGAGCCTATGTACTTTAGTACTGGACCGCTACATTGCCATTGTGAAACCTTTAAAATACTTGACTTTTATGAAGCGTCGCCGTGTCATTCAAACTATTTCCTTATCTTGGACAATTTCAGTTTCTTTCACTCTATTTGTAAGGTCACTGATTTATAGTTACGAAACGTCTCTAGTCATGCAGTATGTTATTGACTGGTTTTATACAGTTCTTGAGTTATTCACTTGTGCTATTGTAATCTTCTGCTTTGCATCCATGTTAATTGTTGTTTACAAGCACGATCGATCTGCACGCATATTAGCCAAACAGTTGCGTTTTAATCAACGAGCTTTCTTCAAAACTCAGGATAAGTCGGCGATTAAAATGATGGCTATTGTTGTATGCTTGTTTCTGGTGTGTTACGGAATTGCTTTGCGCTGCAACTTTGTACGTATTTTTAGTGGTCACAAATTATGTTATGATATCCAATATAAACTGCCTATTGTTGTTTTAAACTCCGCTGTAAACCCTTTGGCTTATGCCATCTTTAAGAGAGACATTCAGAAAGAGTTAACAAGACTAATCTATTCTGTAATCCATAAAAAAGTGTAAGTGTACTTATACAAACTCCGGATAATTAAACTAATTTACAGGGTGGTAAACGGTGAAGCACCAACTGCATTGTCACACCTAGCGAAATAAGCCAGGATTTCTTACAGCCTCAGAAGAAACAATAACATCGTGGTCCCTAGATTTAATTCATACTTTGCAAAAAATTCAATTGAACATAGGGGGGCCATCCTATGGAATGCTGTTTCGTCGTATAATACAGGATCCCAATTTCCGGTTTTCTATCGAAAAGTGAAAAATGACAATTATATTAAGGAGCTTAATTTCAATGCTCAGTCGGTTCAGTCGCTCCCTAGGCATTACAATGACTTTAAATGTTACTGATTGTTATGTAATTAATTATTTTTATAGTAGATACGATCCAATTTAGTATATAAGCATTTAGTTGTAATTTAGAAATCTATTAGTTTATTAGTATTTTGTAATATTTAGTTTAATACACGACCCCACAAGCATTGTGCTTTAAACCCTATCGTGTGTAAATAAAGGTTTTGATGATGATGATGATGATGGTATTTTTAGCTGCAATGTCTTGTCTGTTTTAGTAAAGGTAGATAAACTTCAGATCTAACGTTTATCACAAAGATCAGGAGATAAAATTGTTTACTTCCGTACTTTATATAGGGCGATCTTTGCTGATGTCATTGTTTACATTTTGCCTAATTAGCGCGCATACGAATTTGCGTAGAGAAGGCATGCATCATGCTATAAAATTATACAAAGTGACTCCAGTTAATTATCAGCGAAATTGCCAGCTCTTTGTAATATTTAAGAAGATATAAGCGTTCAAAAACTGCAAAATTTAGGGGTGGCAAAAGCGCTAATGAGCCATTCATTCTTTGTCAAATATCAAGTTTTCAAACCTGCGTCACAGAAAATGTATTTAATACATCGGGCTTAAATGTATAGCGAAAGTTAATCGTACCAAGTAGTTTCAATATTCAGAATTGATATTTTTATAGCTAGCTTTTTCTAGCGCTTAAGCTCATGAGACAAATATTGTAAAGAAAGACTAAAAGCTGCCTACGCAAATATTTTTAACAGTGTACATGTAGCTGAACAAAACCAGAACATTTATATAACACAATTATCTAGACTGTAATTTAAAAATTCGTATTTTTTTCTAGAGCAAGTTTCGCGCGCCAGGGCACACGCTTTAGGCGATCCGCGTCTTGCCGCGTCTTTTCCGCCTGCGTCTTACCAGAAATGATTGTTTAAAGAGAAATAAAGAACGACTGTTTATCGGTCTAAGCGTTATCATGATGCTATTTGATGTTCAAGACATGATAAAATCCCTTAAACTCCGCAGTGTCTTTAATAATGCGTAATGCAATGAAGCTTCATAAGACAGATCATTGTGCTAAAAGGTACCGTATTTATTCGATTGAGCGCCCAACCTCGAATAAGCGCCCACACTGAAGGTAGGAAAAGTTTATAAGCGCTCAGCCTTAAATACGCGCTTACCCCCACCCCCCTAAAAGAGGGCACAAGAGGAATTTTGATAATAATTGAAGTTGAGATTGAAATCGACTAAGTACTACCTAAGAGGCTACCCCGAAGGCCGAGATTGTTTAGTCTTTTTACTGAAAATTTTCATGTATTGAACAGTTAAAATTCAGTTTTGGTGCATTTTCACGTTTAGTTATTATACATTGTTTTCTTGAAAAATAAACATACTACTTGCTAAAAAATGGTGAAAACTTAATAAGCGCCCACCTCGAATAAGCGCCCACTCTCAAGGTGCCAAAAAAGTAATAAGCTCCCAGTGCGCTTAATCAAATAAATACGGTAAACCGAGAACTCCAATAAAAACTTCGACGACAAGTTATCTGACAAGGAAACTTGGGAGGGCGGGGAAGGATCGAATTAGCGCCGTTTGATTGGTTAAGAAGTTTGGAAAATCAATTTAAGGATGACAAAATAGATACGCATGTTAAAACATTAAATAAAACTTTTATGATGAAGTCATTGATGTTTACAGCTGTATGTAAATGATCAAATGTATAATTCAAACTTTTAAAACGAAATTTTTGCAGTCATTGCTTGCGACATAAAGGATTTGCCTTTGTTTCTAACATTGTGCATTAAATCGTGATACTATTGATATGGTTTAACTTAAACTCGGACAGTACAAAACACAATTATTCGAACTGAATGGGAAGCGTGAAAGTCAACCAAGCCAATTGATGGTTGCATCATCGCTGGGATTGTTGGAAGCTAAGCAAACCCATAAAAATTGTCAAACTAAGCCTGTCGTAAATAATGTTTTCAGCTTTTTTATATTTAGGTTTAAAACAAAAATAACTTGACGTCATTGCGCATCCCGATATGTTGTTCGTTGCAGAAATAATAATTTTTATCGGTATATAGTTTTTTTTTAAGAAAACCGAATAGACTTTGCTGCCATTGCCGATATAAAGGATTGTCCTTGTTATAACAATGCAATTTTTTTATATTGTTAAATAAGAACTTAGACAAGAAATGCGAGGACATATAGTTCCCCGAATTGAGTGGCAATCATGATAGTCAAAGAGGCCGATTTGAGTTTGTGTCATGCATCACTCTTTAATTGGCCAAGAAGCTTGGAAAAGCAATAAAAAAATGATCATGCGGTGATCAAACTATGACATATGACATGTCATGAAGCCATGTAGACTATTTTTATTCATTTATTGTCGGCTATTGGAAGAATCATGGGCTATCTCTTGATGGTATCGATATGGTTGAATAAAACAGACCTCCAATTAAAAATATCGCAATGAATGGGAATTGTAGAAGTCAATAAAGAGCTTATTTGTACCTACGTCATAACTTCTTGATTGGTTAAAAGTTCGGAAAACAAGTAAAATATGTCTATGTCTTTTATGAATTGACCAGAAGGGTGAAAAAGAAGCAACATTTCATGATAACCATATGCGAAAAGAAAAGATTGTTCAAATTGCCTTTAACCGGTTGTCGCAGATTTTATAGTCAAAAACAAGAAAACTTGCTCTTATTGCTGATATGAAGGATCAGTGCCTCAAATTAATTAACAATGTTTGTAATCCAAATAGAAACTTTGGCAGGAAGTCATCTGCCTTGGCCTGGAGGACGACTTGTCTAATCAATGCTGCAATGTGTTTCCGTCATTGCTCTTTGATTGGTTAGAAGGAAAGAAACGACTATATCAAAACGTCACTCAAAAATCTTTATTGGGTGTCTAATGCTTTAGCTATAGAAAATATTTTAACATTTTTTGAACTTATAACAAGAAAAGTTTAGCTATCAATGCGGATGTGGAAAATTTGCCTTAGCTTTTAAAACGAGTTTCGAAAAATGAGCAAATTTCCCTGCGAGACTAACAGATGGCATCGCTTGACATCCCTTCTTTACATAACAGTAGTAGCTTGTGCGTAGTTAGATGTCATTTGAATAAGTAAAGTTCCTAATTAAAATGGAACGATGCATTATAATTAGTTGAGACCAGATGGCTATAAAACAACCATTATATAAATATAAGCTAAGACAACGCGTTTTCGGTCTTTTGAAGTACTCGCTTCTATTCATCATCAAGATAATTTGAACTCTCCACAGTGTTGCTGGAATATGGAAACCTGGTTCTGGATTCTCAGTTGGTCCCTTTCCATCCTGACGATGACTGGAAATGGATTTGTTATCTTCATTGTTTGCCGGAAACGGCAGCTTCGAACCAAAACCAACGCGTTCGTCGTTTCATTAGCATTAGCTGACTTTTGTGTGGGGATGAGCGTGGTCCTGTCACTGTTCTTCTGCGAGAGAAGTGGGTGCGACTCCCAAGTTGTGCTTTACAACCTGATAACTTTCATATGGGAATTATTTTCGTACGCATCCGCCTTGAACTTGTGCAGTTTAGTACTGGATCGCTACATGGCCGTTGTGAAACCTTTAAAATACTTGACTTTTATGAAGCGCCGCCGTGTTATACAAATGGTTTCCTTTTCTTGGGCAACTTCTATTACTTTTACTGTGTTTGTTAAGTCACTCGAGTATAGTTCAGAAAAGTTTCCTATCATTAATATTGTAAACTGGTTTTATGTGGTTTTTGAGTTATTTTTATGTTTTATTGTTACCTCCTGCTTCGCATCCATGTTAATCATTGTTTGCAATCACGATCGATCTGCCCGAACTTTAGCCAAACAGTTACGTTTTAATCATCACGTTTTGCTTAAAACTCAGGAGAAGTCTGCAGTCAAAATGATGGCGGTTGTTGTATGCTTGTTTCTTGTGTGTTATGGCATCTTCTTGCGTTGTAGTTTTGTTTATATTTTTAGTGACCACAAATCATGCAATGATCTCCAATACAAGCTACCTATTCAGGTTTTGAACTCCGCCTGTAACCCGTTAGCTTACGCCGTGTTCAAGAGAGACATTAAGAAGGAGTTTAAAAGACTGATCTATCATAAAAAATGTAAATAAATCAGTCGCTTTCATAAAGATATAATGTTAATTTGTCAATATGGCATGTTCGATTCGAATCTAAGGCGGCTCCCTTAAACTGGAAATGGAAAATAAAGGAACTGGCAACAGAAAATAAGTGAGAAAAAGATAAAGAAAACTAATGTAATTTAATTTTACTTGTGTTCGAGGCAATAGACATAGCAAGCGTATCTCTAAATGGTGACGAAGATTTGTTATCTACCAGATAAATCCATTTGTACTTCTAAATAAACGACATACATGAAACAAACGTTGTAATTATTCCTTGTGTTTATGGAACATACAGTTTTTCCTTCTCCCCCCCCCCCCTCCCCCCCCCCCCAACCAACCCTCTTCAAAAAGCTACAAACGTTAACACCATACTTTTAATGCACGACGCATATTCTCTTGTCTATGTATTATCATAGCCCTCTTAGATTTTCTAGAGAAAAAAAAAATTATAACATACCCTACAGTGTACCTTCATTATCGAACGATAAATATGGCAGATCATGATGATTTAACGTCAATACCATGAAATTAAAAATAAATAGAAATTTAAAATTCAAAAATGGAAAATCTGGAACTCCAATAAAATCTTCGATGACATGTTATCTGACGAAGAGACGGGGAAGAAAGGGAAAGGATCGAATTAATACTTGTACTGTTTGTTCGAAGTCATATTGGGCGCGTAATTTAAAACATCACTTTTAAATTTTTTAGATGAAATCACTAATGTTTACAGATGTATGTTTATAAGATGGGAACGTTTGTTTGCGCACCCCACCACCTCCCCTTTTCATGCCCGCTGTGTCTCTTGTGGACGTCCTGTTCCCGTTTTATTGGTTTTAGTTTTTTTTCCCGTTTTTGTGCCCTCACCTTTACTGGGCTAATTACAATTTTTGTGATAAATGTTTTTGTAATAGGTGAGTGAAATTAATTTTTGATTAAATCGGCTGGGGGTCTTTAACTGCCCCTAGCTAGTTTTACTCCATATAGCAGTGTTCTTAGTGTTGTTTGTGCGCAGTAAACAAGCGCGGAGAATGTAGCTCATTATTAAATTATTTTTCGCCGAAAGGGAGAAGGCAAAAATAATTATACCTTCATCAGGCTATGACATAATTATGACATGGCACGAAGGCATGAACACTATTTTATTCATTCACTAACGTCGATAAGAAAAATCAGTGCCTATCTCTTGATGGTATTGATATGGTTCAAACAGACTTCTAAATATAAATTTAACAAATTGACATCAATTTTTTATGCGTCTGTCCTGTTATTGATGATACATTGCGTCATAACATTGTCAAAGTGTTGTAGATCCACGAGCCGCTAGGCGAGTGGATCTTCAACAAACTTTGACAATGTTATGACGAAATTTATCATCAATAACAGGATAGACGCATAAAAAAACTGATGTCAATTTGTTTTTTAAAATAACAAAAAGCCAAAACTGTTTTTAAAACGAAGGAAAGAAATCTACGGTGGAGATGTGATTGCCGTACGCCTGCAGAATCTAAATTTTGTCGCTGTAATTCGGAGAATCACACTCACAGGTTCGTAAATTAAAAGTTTGGTAAGAATACCGCCAGAAATACAAGAGAAAATTCGAATTGTTCAACTAACCTTTAATCCACTGAAAAGTGTTCACAAAATAATCCGCTAAAACGCGGTTTAGCTTCCTAATTTCATTGAGAGCACACATTTCCGCTCACCGCCGATTTTCGGTCTGAATCCTCGATAAACATCCTGATCTCTTCGCTGTCAGGTTGCACTGGTTTCTTAAGTTTTTACCGATAAATTTTAGATGATTTCCTCATTGAAGACTTCTAGTTTTGTGGAATAATTCTCGCCTTATCAAGAATACAGCGCTAAATCAGTGCTGAAAAGATTGACAAAGCCTTCGCTGATTGCGTCAGCTACGAGTTTCATGCGTCTGCACTCTTATTGACAATGAAAATTAGCCAATCAGCGCGCGAGAATTTGCTCAGTTATTGTAAAAATCGAAATGAATGGTAGGTTTATATATCAATCAAGAGCTGATTGGAAGTTACGTCATCACTCCTTGATTGGTTAGAAGCTCAATAACCCATAAAATATGTCAGACTTGGTGCATCAAAACGTCAATCAAAATCTTTATGGACTAATTGATGTTCTCAGTTTGCTTTAATTTAAATTTAAAACAAGAACATGCGAATAATAAGCAGCCTTTGAGATCCTAGATTAAATAAACATCTGCCACAAGAAAAGACCGTTAAAATGTTAACCATTTATGCTTTAACTATTAACAACGAACGTTTTGCTGATGAATGTGGGTGTGGACAATTTGCCTTATCTTTCAAAACAAGATTAAAAAAATGAGCGAAGTTTTCTGCAAGCCTAGCTGATGGTATCGGCCGACATCTTTTCTTTACATAACAGATTTTGCTGGTGCGTAGTTAGATGTCATTTGAATAAGATAAGATCGTGATAAACTAAATGGAACGATGCATTGTAATTAGTGGAGACCGGATGATTTATAAAACAACCTTGATATGAACACGATAAAACAATGCGACGCTTTTTCGGTTGTTTGAAATACCACTCCCGATGCGATAATCATCAATATAAATCTCTACCGTAAGCTGGAAAATGGAAACATGTCTCTCGATTCTTGGCTGGTTTCTTTCCATCCTGACGATGACTGGAAATGGATTTGTTATTTTCATTGTTTGCAGGAAACGGCAGCTTCGAACGAAAACCAGCGCGTTTATCATTTCATTAGCAGTGGCTGATTTCTGTGTGGGGATGAGCGTATTGCCGTCATTGTTTTTCTGCGAGATATTGAGTGAATGCAACTCACAAGGTTTGTTTTACAAAGTGAAAGCCTTCATATCGGAGCTGTTCCTGTACGCATTGGCCGTTAACTTGTGCAGTTTAGTACTGGATCGCCACATGGCCGTCGTTAAACCTCTAAAAGATTTGACTTTTATGAAACAACGTTGTGTCGTTGAAATGATTTCCTTCTCTTGGACAATTTCAGTTACTTTAACTGTGTTTATAAGATCACTCTTCTGTATTTCAAAAATACTTCTTATTAATAGTTTTTGAGTTATTCCTGTGTGTTATTGTAATCTTCTGCTTTGCATCCATGTTACGCATTGTTTTAAAACACGATCGATCTGCCCGCACATTAGCCAAACAGTTACATTTTAACCATTGAGTTTTCTTCAAAACTCAGGGGATGTCTGCAGTTAAAATGATGGCAGTTGTTGTATATATGCTTGTTTTTTTGTGTTACGGAATTCTTCTGCGTTGTAGTTTGTATATATGTTCGGTGATCACAAAACATGTTATAATCATACACTCTTTTTTTTTTTTATAAGAATACAGTTTTTCCGACCCAGGCTGAATATTCTTATTTTTCTGCCGATTTATGCTTAAATATTCTTATGAACATTCTTAGAAAATACCGTTTCACATTTCCGTTTTAACAAGTATTGGGTAATCAATTACAAGTGTTTGGTGTCCAGATCTGTATTGTGTTACATTGTGCACATGAACGATTGCTTTTCGTTGCAGCCTGGTGGTTTTGGCTTTAAACATAGCATTCCTCACAGAGATAAAGTGACGGAAACGATAATACCTGATTTTGTTTCAACTAAAAACTATATTCTTTTCAAAATCTCAGCCTCGGGTTTATTCTTAAAATATTCTTAAAAATTCGCAAATTTCAGCCTCGATATTCTTATAAACTAGATTCTTAAAAAATAAAAAGAGTGTATCCAATACAAAGTGCCCCTTCTGCTTTTGAACTCCGCCGTTAACCCTTTAGATTACGCCGTCTTCAAGAGAGATATTAAGAAGGAGTTTAAAAGACTGAACTATTCTGTGATCCGTAACAAAGTGTCAGTAATTTAAGCTGCAATATTTTTTTAAGTAGCTTAACTTCGAATTCAAATCTAACAAAGCTCTTCAAGAATGTCCTCGAACCAGTTATGGTACGTCAAACACGCTCCATGGACATGGAACAGGAAGGAAGAAAGAAAACTGATGTAAAATAATTTTGTTTTAATCTGAGTCAATAACATAACAAGGGTAGCTTAAAAGGCGAAAACAGTCTTTCTTGACGAGAATTTGTAATCTACGAGACTGTAAATCTATATGTTCTTGGTAATCATTCTTCGCGTTTTCACGACAGTTTTACTTCTCCTTTTACCCTTACAAAGCTTCAAACTTATATAACTATACGTATTCATAAGAAACACGGACATGAATGATGAATTAAGATTAAAATAACAGTTTTCAAGAACTAAATATAGCTCGGTCCTTCCGCACTTTCAGAAATTATTCGTTTTCCACTGAAAGCTAATCCGCCGACTTGAGAGTGAAAAAATGAAAATCGAAATTCCGTGCAGATGATGAATTACGAAAGCTTCGGGTTAATCAAATCATTAACAGCGCGCAAAATGCTTTCTAGGCCTGAAGTCAGTCTTGGTCAGTCTTGTACGATTATATATAAGAAATTCAATTCAGCTGCTTTTGTCCGCTAATCTGTGATAAATGTCCAGTCCGTCATCATGTTTAATACATCCGCATCAAGGCAAGCCACTATTTCAATGATACACATGAAGTCGATTCGCGAGAGACTTGGCCGAAACACAACAAGGTTTTTTGGGAGGGTAGAAAACGCTGACAAAACGATTCGAGTCGTCACGACTCGTGTTACTAAAATTCGACTTTGGTTTCGATTTCTTTTCGAGGCGCGGTGGCCTAATGGTTAGTGCGCTGGACTCCGGGTCGAACGGTCCGGGTTCGAGACCTGGCCGGGGCACTGTGTTGTGTTGGGAAACACGTTACTCTCAC
The DNA here is from genome assembly GCF_052425735.1 of Oculina patagonica. Taxonomy (NCBI): domain Eukaryota; kingdom Metazoa; phylum Cnidaria; class Anthozoa; order Scleractinia; family Oculinidae; genus Oculina; species Oculina patagonica. Next base: position 14,664,220 of record NC_135767.1, read on the forward strand.
AGTGCCCTCTCCACTCAGGTTTATAAATGGATACCGTCGAACTTACTTCTGGGGTTAACCCTGTGATGGACCAACATCCAAACCAAGAGGGAGAAGAAACACAACTAGATGCTTCATGCTATAGAAAACGGGATAAGCTCCAGCCGGATAGGCCATTAGGCTCGAATGCAGACCTCACCTTTTTACCCCTTCGACTCGAGATGGCTGATAACTTTATTTTGTAACAAAAAGCGAAAAATACGGAAGAACTGTTAGAACTTCTTTGCGTTACAGCGTGCTAAGCCTTATGGACCTGAATGCAACGGCATTTTGACAGACATGTTTCCCCAAATTTGCAATTTTTGTGTTCCTATTAATGAAACCTAACTTTAAGGCAATTAATTTCAACCTCCAATTAGAAATTATATCGAAACAAATTGAATGGGTTCGAGGCGTAGAAGTCGATCAAGCGCTGATTGGTAATTACCTCATCACTCCTTGATTGGTTGAAAGCTCAGAAAACCCATAAAATATGTCAAACTCTGCAAGCCAAAACGTCAATAAAACTCTTTATGGTTTGGTCGATGTTTTTAGCTTGAATATACGAAGTTAAGACACTGAATTAAGTATAAACATCTGCGCCAAGAGAAAAAAAAAACGTTTAAAATGATTCTTAGAGGTCTTTTGTCTGTCGCAAATTTTATACAATGAAGCTAAAAACAAGAAAAGTTATAATTCGTGTTGCTTTCATGAAGGATTTTCCTTCGATTCAACTAAAAATGTGCGTATCCTAAATAGAAACTTCGGCAGCAAGTTATCTGAATTGGAGGCCGGCATGTATAATTAATGCTGACAGTGTTTGCGTCATATCACTGTTTGATTGGTTAGAAGAAAAGAAAACCACTAAAAAGTCATACTCGTCATGTCAAAACGTAAAAAGTCTTCATGAGGTGACTATTGTTTCTAGCTGTAGACGATAAATTATTGCACCATTTTATTTGAACTAATAACAACAAAAGTTTTGCTGATCAATGCGGATGTGGAAATTTGCCTCAGCTTATAAAACGAGATTCGAAAAATAAGCAAATTTCCCTGAAAGACTAACAGATGGCATCGGCCAATATCACTTATTTACATACCAGTGGGAACTTGTGCGGTGTTAGATGTCATTTGAATAAGTTAAGTTCGTAATAAAAATTGAACGATGCATTATAATTAGTCGAGACCAGATGGTTTATAAAACATCCTTTATATAAACAAGATAAAACAACACGTTTTCGGTCTTTTGCATTTGAAATACCTGCTTCTGCGAAAATCATCAACATTACTTGCATCTCTCTACAGTGTTGCTGGAAAATGAAAACCTGGTTCTGGATTCTTGGCTGGCTTCTTTCTATCCTGACGATGACTGGAAATGGATTTGTTGTCTTCATTGTTTGCAGAAAACGGCAGCTTCGCACCAAAACGAACGCGTTCGTCGTTTCATTAGCAGTGGCTGATTTCTGTGTGGGTATGAGCGTAGTGCCTCCGATGTTCTTTTGCGATATAGCTAGTAGATGCGATTACCTAGGTTTGGTTTACAAAGTGATTGCGTCCATAAGGGAGCTGGTTTTGTACGCATCAGCGGTGAACTTGTGCTGTTTAGTACTGGATCGATACATGGCCGTGGTGAAGCCTTTAAAGTACTTGACTTTTATGAAGCGCCGCCGTGTCATTCAAATGATTTCCTGTTCTTGGACAATTTTAGTCATTTTCACTGTTCTTGTAAGATCACTCAAGTACAGTTCAAAGATAAATCTTATCAATAATATTGCCGGCTGGCTTTATACAGTTTTCGAGTTATTGTCGTGTGCCATTGTAATCTTCTGTTTCGCATCGATGTTAGTTGTTGTTTGTAAGCACGACCAATCCGCCCGCACATTAGCCAAACAGTTACGTTTTAATCATCGGGTTTTCTTTAAAGCTAAGGAAAAGTCTGCAGTTAAAATGATGGCTGTTGTTATATGCTTGTTTCTTGTGTGTTACGCAGTTGCTTTACGCTGTACCTTTGTGCATTTTTTTAATGATCGCAAATCATGTAATGATGCCGAATATAAAGTGCCTATTGTTGTTTTAAACTCCGCTGTAAACCCTTTAGCTTATGCTGTCTTTAAGAGAGACATTAAGAAGGAGTTTAAAAGACTGTTCTGTCCTGTGATTTTAACAAAGTGTAAGTAAATTTAAGCAGCGGCATCTTTTTCAAGGTAGCTTAACTTCGAATTTACCGAAGCGGAGCTAATCGTCCTTAAACCAGTCATGATATGATAAATTCGTTATTAATAAAAAAAAGAAAGAAAACCGATGTAAAATAACTTTGTTCGAATTCGTTCTTTATGAGGCTTGTATCAACTAGCTAAATCTATTTGTAATTCAAAATAACCCAGTTAAGAAATGTTGTAGTCATTCCTTCAGTTTAAACGATGATTTTTGTTCTTATTTCACTATTAAACTTAAATAATTATACTTCTTTATTTGAAACACAGATATGAATTAATAGTAATGTAATAACATTTTTTAAGACAAATAAACGTGGTTCGGTCCTTTCGCACTTTGAAAATTGTGCATTTTCCGCTTATGAAGCTAGTGCTACATGTATGTCTTGAGATTCTGAAAGTAAGAATCGAAATGAAGGTTGTAACACAATTCCTTGTAGATTTATATGAATCATGGAAACGTGGCTTAGATCATAACATTAAGGGCGCCGAAAAAGCTGTCTAGGGCGGAAGTATCTGAGGTAAGATGGTATGGCAAGACTTATGGTTTAAGCTTTAAAATATGTTTTACCATCTACATTTGAAATACAAATAACATAATTTTTCTGATCAATGCGGATGTGGAAATTTGCCTTACATGTAGCTTTTAAAACGAGATTAAAAAATTGAGCGAATTTTTCTGCAAGCCAAACTGATGGCATCGGCCGACATCATTTCTTTCATAAAAAATGGGAGTTTGTTCTTAGTTATATGTCATTTGAAGTAATCTAACTCTTTAACCCTAGGACGTACAAGGGGGGGGGGGGGATGCGCCCCCCCCCCCCCAGCTAAAGATATGTAACGTTTTGTCATTCTTCGTTCAAATGGATCAGTCGCTTCAGGTTTTCAAACACTTAAATTGAAAAAAAAAAAAAAAAAAAAAAAAAAAAAAAAAAAAAAAAACTAACAAAATTTGACCAGCAATGCACAGACAATTAATGGCTATGTTAACTATCCTTTGTCAAATTCGGTCATTGGAATACAAACAGGAACAAGTACTAGAGACCAGGTGCTGTTTAAAGCAATCCTCATATGCATATATTAGGACAAAGCTCTGGCCTCTAATAGAAAATTGAAACCCGGCTTTGAACTTTCATTCGTTTCTTCTTACCTAAAAAAAGGTTAAAAAAAAAGGTTGTTTATAGTGGTCATGCACTTAGCTTCATATCTCTTCGAGATAGCTAGTTCACAGGAATGCCACTGAAACAGAGGAAACAGAAAATTAAATGAAAATTATCGGCGATGACCAAAGAAGTAGTGGTTTGTTTGCTAAATATCATTTACATATACGGTGCATCAGACAGGCAAATTATAGTTAATATTAATAAAGCGTTTTAGCTGTAGACGTTACCTCACTATTTTTAATTAAACTAATAGCGAGAAGGAAGTTTCGCTAACGTTTGTTGTGATATGAAAAAAATGCCTCAGTTTCTCAACCACGACTGGAATAATAACCGAACTTTACCAGCAATGCCCAACTGACGAAAACGTAGTAGGGTGAGTAAATCGGAAATACGTTCATCAGACGACTAGATATCTTAAAATTAGCCTTAATAAAAGCACGGTAAAATCTCTCGTCAGTGCAGCTTGACGTAAAATCTTTAAGAGGTGACAATGATGCTTTTTAGCTGTATATTGTTTTGGACCCTTATTTGCAATCAGTCTCATAATAGCGGCAACTTGCAATTGAACGTCGTTAAATGCATTTGCATAAGTAAAGTTCTTAACAAAAAGGGGAAGAGGTGTCCAATAGATGTGACCAGATGGTTTGAAGCAACTGTTAAACTAGTGGTAACCACAGGTCAGAAAGTGCGGGCCTTGACGCACTTAGAAAAGGTACTGGTACGAGAGTGCGTAATTTTAGATGGCAGTGTCGATGAATAAATGATTAAATGGACAAAAGACAATTATCCCGAGTAACGCGTCACGCAAGGAATGCATGTTTTTATCGTTTTGGGAAGTGTAATCGAGCACGCGGTGTGAATTGAGATGTGATTTTTCTCAGTCGGTAAACTCGCTATGTTGTGCTCGCCTTTTATTAACGTGGCGCGATTAATGATAAATCACGCTTAATTGCCGTTAACCGGCCGCGAACCAGTCAGAGTTGTTTTTTGTCGGATTGACAGTTTAGTGAAGTGTAGTCGAGCACGCGGTGTGAATTGAGATGTGATTTTCCTCGGTCGATAAACTCGCTATGTTGTCAGTGTTATAACGAATTTCTCGAGAATAACCGTTGTTGGAATCATTCGCTTTGCCGTGGTTTATGCGTGATACAATCAGAGCAAATTTTCGCAAAAGCAACACCCGTAAAACAAGTCTGCAAATTGTAATGTTTGCAATCTTACATGTGACAGAAGCCTAGATCTTATGTGACAATCGTTCTTGGAGAACAGATTTTCTCTTCCGGTGTTACGACAAACTGTCGTGATTGACACATTTTTCGCATTTCGATCGTTCTTAGTGGAAGAACAAAATTTTCAACTTCCGTTTTCTGTTCGCCTTTTATTAACGTGGCGCGCACGCGTAAAACGCAATCCGCTGGTCACTGTCAAGATTAGGGTTGCGGGCCTCTCTTGGGCCCGCAATAAGTACGATTAAATACCGCTTTTTCGATCTTTAGGGATACCCATATTTGTTGGTCGTCATATCTCCAGTGTAGCTGAAAAATGGAAACCTGGTTCTGGATTCTCGGCTGGTTTCTTTCCATCCTGACGATGACTTGAAACGGAATTATCATCTTCATTGTTTGCAGAAAACGGCAGCTTCGCACCACAGGCTTCCCATGCTCAAAAGTCGTCTTTTTGATGTGTTTTTGAGAGCCCTTCGGGCGGCCGACTCTACATACGTGGTGTATGCGACAGCTTGTGTATATAGAGAAATGTATGGGAAAATTACGGATTCTCTAAAATCGGGTAAATAACTATCTATTTTGAAATAAAGTTTGCTTACCTCAAATGTGTCGCTTACTTGTGTCTTGTGCCGAATTCGAAGCCATTTCGACGCCATTTAGCGAAGTTATTCGAAGTCGTTGTCTCCCCTTCTAAAAAGAAGGAAAGGCAGACCCTCCATCGATAGCTGGCCAGAGCTCACTCCACAAATCGCTCTCTCCTCAAAAGGAAAAGTCCCGAATCGCAATAAAACCAACAGTTCCATAAAGCCCAATAAATTTCACTCCACATACGTGTGCTTCGGCGGTCGAATGACTCGTAAAGAACGAGAAATTTTGCTTTAAATTCGCCTATTCGGCTTTCCAGATGTGTGACCGACCTCGCGCCAACGGTCAAGTTTCACGCTAGGGCTCCCAAGGGATGTTTTCTGAAAGCTGTATTGTTCGCCAATCACAGCCATGTTTACATATGTCAGGGAAAAGCCGCGTAAAGATAAATCTGACACCTCCACGTGCAGAATAAAGCAAGATATTCGCGAGCATTCAAGACAAGAGAATATCCCAAAGTCGCAGGAAATTTTGTTCGATCACCGGATCGCGTCGATCAAAAACTACATTTTGTACGATTGCGGCTTCAGGGCTTCAGCCCTAGCGTGAAACTTGTTGTCGTCTTGTCAGAGCGTGACTTGGTTCTAATGGACCAAACAGAGTTGAGGATGAAACCAGATACTTGTCGTTGAGTAACGACCGTTGGCGCGAGGTAATATAAATATCGAAATGAATGGGGGGGTGTAGAAGTCAATCAAGAGCTTATTTGTAGTTACGTCATAACCTCTTGATTGCTAAGGAGCTCGGAAAACCCATAAAATATGTCCAATTTGGCATGTTAAAACGTATCCCAAAATTTTTATGGATTAACCAGAAGGGTGGAAAAGAAGCAGCCTTTCATGATAACCACATGCGGCAAGAAAAGATTGTTCAAAATTCCTTGAACCGGTTTGTCGCAGATTTAAGTAGTAGATAAAATATGAGCGGGAGATCTGTATAGGCGTTTACAATGGCGAGCCGATAGGCGAGCCATTGTAAACGGCCATACAGATCGGACGCGAATATTTTATTCTACTTGTGAAATGAAAACAATAAATTGAATGCAATGTCTTGTTATGCGAATCAGTAGAGCTCTGTATCAAAAGTTAATGAATACTAATTAGCTGAGCAGGAGTCTGTATCAAAAGTTAATTCTATTGTTTGATTTGTATTGGGGTTTATAGCGGAGCTCCACGCGCCGAAGGCGCGTAGCGTAGCTCCATTGGTAACATGCGGGTACAAGGGAACAGACAGGGCAAATGGTATCCTATCGAACCGAGAAATTTTGGTTGTCGCGTACGTACGTACGTCCGTCCGTACGCACGGATTAGGCCTGGGAACGAGCTAGGCTCCGGTGGCAACCCGCGTCTTTTGGCGGGAAAAATCATTACTATCAAGGCCTTAGCAAAAAAGTTTTTTAAAAACGATTTCTACTCAGCTAAGCTTTATATAGTAGGAAGTTTTAAACGCGAGGAAAAAAAAATCATTCTTAGCTCTTGTTGACAATGTTAGAATTACATGAAGGGGAGACTAACTTGAGGAAGTCCGCTGTGTGAAAAGTCAGGAAACAATCTCACAGCATGCCGATTTACCAAGCGTACGCATGAGTTCACTACTAACAGCTACTAAAAGCATGAAGACTCCTCGATTAAAAAGCACACGAAGAACTCAGTTTTAAAGACAGTTTATTACAGATACTTTATTTCTGGATATATTCCTCGTTTCACCCGCGATGACAACCATAGTTAGTAGAGGAGTAAAGATTGTGGCCGATCGAAATGGAAAATCTTTCAAGCTTCTTGGTGAGTTTGAAGTAAAGACGGTCAAGGACAACATTCCTTTACGAAAACAAGGTGAGCTATTGATGTTCATTTTTTTAACAGATTAGAAAAGTCTTTGGTATTTAGATTAACCAGCATTCAACCTAATACACTGTACATCATTTTTAAGCGATGGCTTGACATCGCTTTTATGCCATCGCACGATCGGTTCGTTTTGTCTGTTTGGCCCGATCGAACAGAAATCAAGTTTAACTTAACAAGAAATCGCGGCGTAAAACACAAAAGCAAAATACTTCTGTGCAGTTAGAATGGAAAACTACAATGTATGAACGAAAGAGACTTATTATATATGATGGAATCTATTAGATTGAGTCACACTGATTGAGTAGAAGAAATTTCTAATTCTTAAAATACAAAGGGCCGCTGTGAGCAAGAGACCGTTTGACCTTAAAAGCTTGCTCGCGCGTATCGTATGTCGTTTATCCGTGATATCACACTGCAGTATAACGCAATCTTTGTTGAGACAACATAGGGAAATCTAAATAAATAATAAAAATATAAAATAAAGTATTACTGTTGTTCAATTGAGCAAATCTACGAAGAAAATGTATTATTTGCATCCTTGGTCTGTGAATTCATAACAACTGCATTTATTTGAATTCCATCAGATCCTCGAACTATACTATTTACACAATCACTAACATTGCTTCTTATGTTAAAAAAAATGTAAGATGCAGTTGGATAACAGTCTTTTCGACACACAAGGTGTCAGCTACTATTATTTACTTTAAGTTTTCCTCAAAATTATGTAAGACCCATTGTGAAACGCGTGCCAGTTATTAAACGAAGCTGGGTTCTAGCTCTCAGTCGTGTACCGGTATGTCAAACAAGGACATAGACTTAATGAACTGAAATTCGTTTTGTCTTAAACACGAGTTGTATTCAAAGCATACCTTACTTCTGGTTTTTCCTATCCGCGTTAATTTGTTTATTCTGTAGTTAAATCACCGAAGTAGGAAGAACACACCACTTTTAAACGTTGGAAAGAGTACAGAACAAGTAGAGAACTTTACATGAAAATTTGTAAGAATGTGGTCGAGTCAGATGCAATACAGTATGGGGCCCAGTTCTCGGCCACTATAGACGTAAACTAGTATTTCTTTTCTCAGAATAACCAAAGAAACTTGAAATTTCTCCCAGAGCTTTCTACATTATTCAGCTTTTTGGTGTAAAGCTATCGACCGGTTAATAATTAATTATCCCGAACAATAATAAAAATAAAATCTCCTTTTGTGGGCCCAGTTCTCGGCCACCAAAAAGCTTATGCGTAATTTCCGTATAAAAAGGCTCAATTAATTTTCACAGTCATAAAATCACTCTGTAAACTTATTTATGTTATATCGATCGCAAATTATTTTTATGAGGCTTTTTGCAGGTTCTTGCAAAACCGCAGAATTGTGTTGTGTGACCAATGCATTTAGGTGGTTTACTTTGCAGTGGAAGGGTCTTGAAAGAGTTAGGTGTTGTAGAAATAATAAACAAGACAAGAGTTAGCTCAAAACTTAGAGATGTAATTGAACTTTATTTTTAAAACATTTCTTTCTTTTATTCTGGCTGCAGTAGATGAAATTATATTAAAAACCAAGCGCTAAGCTGTGATAGCGAGCAGGGTGGCCGAGAACTGGCAAATACGCAAAAGTCGCACGGAAAAATTCTGAAGTAAATTAAGACCAACAAAATATAAAGGAATTAACGAAAAGTTAACTTAAGCAGAAAGCTGAATTATTTTACGTTTCACATGCAAAAAATTAGCTCTTTTGGTTGGGGCTTTCGGATAAAATACGAATTTAACTGCATCCAAGAATTTTAAGGTGCCTTAAGAATCAGTCTATCGCAAATGTAAATCTATCGCTGGATGTAAATAACTTTTTGTTTTAATTCAACTGAGGCGTGAAAAAACGCATTGAACACAAAGTGGCCGAGAACTGGACCCGGCCGAGAACTGGGCCCCATACTGTATAGGGGACATTGCTAGCTGAGAGTCTTAGCGAAATATAGTTTCTCCATGACCTCTGTTATTTTTCACTGAGAACTTTGCGTAGTCTTCCTTATTTTAGTTTTTATATTTTTATCATATGAATGTTATGAGTGAAAACGTTTTGTGAAAGTTTTGTATTTCTTATTTGATTTTACAGCCTTTCTCAGAATAAATTGATTAGTTTTTTCATATTTTTATAACTTACCGTATTTAATCGATTAAACGCCTCCCTCGAATAAGCGCTACATGTTAGAACAGAAATATTAATAAACGTCGCCCTCAAATAAACGCCGCATCATGATGATGCAGCATTCATTCGAATAACAGACTTGGAAAGCAAAAGCAGTAATAATCAAGCTTGGAGTAGGCCAAAAAAAAATATTTTTCTTGATTGTAACAAGGTTTTAAGGTATTGAAATTGACTTTTCAGGCATGCACTAAAACATGTTTCTGTTTTTTTTTTTAAATTTAAATGTTCAGTTACCATACTATTGGAATTTTAAATGAACGCCGCCCTCGTATAAACGCTTTCCTCTAATAAACACCGCACTCGAATCACGAAAAATTAAATAAACGCCGTGGCGTTTAATCGAATAAATATGGTACATAAAAGAATATAGCACAGATTCTAAAATGTTATGCAAAAGATCATGAAATTTTCTTAAGTTATAACAACCAAGCTGATCCTGAAGTTATAATGTAGGATAAGGGCTTGGAAAAAAATAAATTCCAGATTGCCCTGTGGTTAACAAGCAGCTCTCAAATTTTGCTTGCCTAGGACTGTGCATGATTATGTTTCTTAGTAAACTTGTGACTGTATAATTTACATGTAGACGACTTGCCTGGGCCTTTTAACCTAAATTACGCAAACAGGCACGAAAAATTAATTGCTTGACAGAAAAATCTACTTGCCCCAGATAATCAGAGGGTACTTTTTTAGCCCTGTGGCTATGAGCATTGCTTTCTGGAAGGTTGCACATGACTCATACAATTCTTTAAGCCTTTCAAAGTTTTCCAACTTAAAGCAGTGACTAAATCAAATATTTTTGCCAATTTTTTTTCTGCAAGAGAAGTAGGATTAGTTTTTGATCGTGAAAAAAATAAGTTCAAAATGGGCCTGTCTGCGATGACTTGAGGATTATATAATTAAAAGTAAATAATACAAACATGTATTATTTATTTAAACATGTACAACAAGTTTTTTGAGGTCAATTTCAGTGAGAAGTATTTATGGAGGGTGTAAGATGCAGTTTGAAGTTATCATTTATTTTGGTAAATCTGTTGTCTTTCTAAAACTTGCTGTTAGGATTTCCATACTTTTTGCCAGGATGCAAGTTAAGAATTTTACAGGTTTTTGATATGTATAAATTTTGTTTTCAGTGCAGGGAAAACAGTCAAGGGGTGCAGTTAGTGAAATTGGTGATGCAGGTAATCATTACATAAGTGTCAGCTTATACCTTTCTTTAGCTAGATATTAAAGAAGCTCCATGACACATTAGTGCATGAAACTTGTTTTTCAAGTGTAAAACTTTTGGGTGTGAAAAATGGTACTGTATGCGTTTTAACCCCTTGGTAAGTTAACATTGTATATTTCCCTAAAATCCTCGTTCAATTGAGGAATTTAATATACACAATTTATATGTAACAGCACATGTACATAAAATGTTTTCGTTGTTCATACAATGCACCCTTCCCCCACCGTGGAGGAGGGGTATGAGGGCAAAGAACCAACAAGATCTGCTACCTGACCCGACAAAATACCGGAATACTTGTAATGATTTTGTGGGAGAAGTGCAAATTGACCTGTTGTGTTTGAATTCCTTTTGTTAATACCTTAATTAAACCTTAATAGCTAATAAGCTCAAGCCCTAACTTAACATAAATTGTCTTGTTGTGGTACCAGGCAAATGTAGAAATAGAACTTAAACTCAGCTGAAATTTTACGTGAACACAAAGACTTAGTAAAATTTTAGAGCTGTTTAGGCCAGAAAAGCCAGCTGGGCTTGTTGATGAACCGGCTAAGTGTTTTCTTAGCTACATCCCTGATAAAAGGTTTAGGGAGAATATGTAAGCTTTCCTGGACTTAATCACAGTACTTTCAACAGCACCTGTCAGAGATAAATAATTATAAGAGTCTCAAAAGACACATCATTTTGTAGGGAACTCTTGAATTAAGCCGGGGTTTCACACCCCAAAACATTCATCAAAGCCTTGCCATGTGCCGGGTCTTTTTGATAGCACTATTAGTGTCTTCAGTAGGTAAAAAAAGGTTTTGCTGACACACTCACTCTGAAAGGACTTTTTGGTTCTAAACATACATGTATCCCCCAACACATTCCCTGGCCCATGCAAAAATTGGAAAAATAACTCTCTTTTTTATGTATCTGTATAATGTTCTGAATAAATTCAATTAAAATTATAAATATTCATTTGATGTCAATGATCATCAACAAAATGGTATCTGTTATTTTCCCTTTTTCAGGGTTAACACGAGTAGCAGAATTTCCACAGAGAGTTGCAGACACAGAGAGAGAGAGATAAATGAACAATCAGAATATATTATTTCTTCATTGCATGTACAACTAATACTTATGTACTCTGTGTGAAATACAATTTATGTGGTCAGGTGTAATTTTAAAGTTAATGAAATAGAGCCAGATAAGGCTCATCCATGTACGTATTTCTTAAGGGATCTCTGACAACACAATATAAAAATCATCCGGCTACCCAAACATTTGTGGGAGGTTTGGTGACGTAATGGTTATTGTGCTGGACTCCGGATCGAGCGGTCCGGGTTCGAGACCTGGCCCGGGCACTACGTTGCGTTCTTAGGGACTGGTCAATAAGTACAGGGGGGGGGGGGGGGTGGGCCGGAGCAGAAAGGGGGGTGGGTCATCAGTTTTTGAACCCTCGAAAAGGGGTGGGTTATGTAGTTTTGATCTACACGTAGGGGGTGGGTCATCTTATTTATTCACTAACTTTTAACTGTTAGAGTTCCAAGAAAAGTTGTATTCATCAGTATATAAAATTGATAAATTTCTCCATTTAAGCAGTTTTAAATGAATTTCTAGTGATTTCAAAAAGCCCAAATATAAAAATTTCCCGGGGGAGCATACCCCCTAAAAATTTCACCCCCTAGATGGCTTGTAATAATATTATTAGTTTTACCTGACTCTCAACCTGCATAGATTCACGCTGGGCTTTAGGCCTTTTAATACCAGTAAACTCTTTTCTCAAACGATTTGCAAATATGAATGATGGACAGTGGTTGTATTTTAAGTTATTAATTTCTGTATAAAAATATGAACTCTTCAATAATTGATTATGAATTAATATCATACATGTATACCGATTAAGCTTTTTGCATATGTTTGTGTCTAAATTTCCCCATGGACTTTACACACAAATATGTGGAAAACTTACAAAAGGCTAGTATGAGAAGTGATAAATTCATCCTTTTTTCACTTTTAAGAAATGGAAAAAGACATACACGGGGAATTTCAATTTAAAAGCTGAAGTCAAATTAAAAAAATCTCCAACCCCTAACAGATGATAAAGAAATGATAGGTCCCTTGATTTTTTTTAGCAAAAGGGGTGGGTCATGTAATTTTCAACCCCCTGTCAGGGGTGGGTTAGTCAGTTTTAAGCCAGACGGAAGGGGTGGGTCACAAATTTTCGAGCCACCACTTTTCCAATTGCTCCGGCCCACCCCCCCCCCCCCCCCCCCTGATACTTATTGACCAGTCCCTTAGGCAAGACACTTTACTCTCATAGTCCTTCTCTTCACCCAGGTGTATAAATGGGCACCGGCTTATTTACTGCTGGGGGAGGGGGGGGGGGTTAACCCTGCGATGGACTAGCATCCCATCCAGGGGGAGTAGAAATACTCCTAGCCGCTTAATAATGCTGCAGAAACCTGGTTACGTTCCAGCCTGATGAGCCACTTGGCTCAACAGCAGGCTTTACCTACCCAAACATTTAATTGCCAGTGCCCACACTGTGAAGAACAGTAATCATGATAATGAGATACATGTACACAGTTCATCAATCTCTAAATTAATCTCACATGTTGCAATACAATAATAACTGATAAAATATATGTTGTTCATAGGCAAATTTTTACTTCACCAAAACCGAACTCAGTCATTAAATAATAAAACATTAAACACAGCTGTTTTGTTTTGTGGGTGTGTCTCACAGATTAGTTATTTGTTGTTATTTATAGTATCGGGAAAAAATACTGTCACTGTTCCAATAGGGCCCCCGTTTGAGGGGGGGGGGGGGACAAGCTACATGCAAAACTTTCCAGTTGTATGCTATGTACAGCTATAACATACCAGTTATGGTGGGTGTATGGATATTTTCTAGAGCAACGCTTTCTTTGTTCTAGTTTCTCTTTGAGAGTTTATATATCTTTGGGAGGTTATGCACAAACTGCTAGATGATCATCCTCTTTTGATTGATCAACTATTTTTACTTTTATTTGGTGCTGTTGTTCATGGTGAAAAACAATCCATAATATATATAAAGAAAATAACACGAATAAAAAATCATTCTAAAAAAAATGTAAAGGGCATATAACCGGGGAGCTCCGCTTTTAGGCTTGCCTAAATCTATATATTAGTTGTGTACATGTGATCTGAATACAGTGCTGGGATTGGTTTGCAACCTCATGAATACTTAATGAATTTTACAAGGCTGTTTTATTTTTTTTTTTTTTTGGTAACTTTGCTTTCATACTGCACATAAACAAGAAAAACTTGCTCCTATTGCTGATATGAAGAAAATGTTTCCCCTAAAATTAACTTACAATGTTTGTATCCCAAATAGAAACTTCGGCAGGAAGTTATCTGACTTGGCCTGTCGGCTTGTCTAATTAATGCTGCAAAGTGTTTGAGTCATCGCTGTTTGATAAGTTAGATAAAAAGGAACGACTAAAAAAGTCATACTCGTTATGTCAAAACGTCACTCAAAAATCTTTATTGGGTGTTTAATGTTTTAGCTATAGAAGATATTTTACCATTTTTATTTGAACTAATAACAGGAAAAGTTCAGCTATCAATGCGAATGTGGAAAATTTGCCTTAGCTTTTAAAACGTGATTAAAAAAATGAGCAAATTTCCCTGCGAGACTAACAGATGGCATTGCCCGACATCACTTATTTACATACACGTAACAGTAGGAGCTTGTGCCATTTGAATTAGCTAAGTTTTAATTAAACATTTGAGCAATGAGCAACCAGATGGTTATAAAAAAATAAACATTTATATAAACACGATAAAACGACGCCTCGTCGCTCTTTTGAAATACGCGTTCCTGTTCATCATCAAGATAACTTGAAATCTTTACAGTGTAGCTGGAAAATGGAAACCTGGTTCTGGATTCTTGGTTGGTCTCTTTCCATCCTGACAATGACTGGAAATGGATTTGTTATCTTCACTGTTTGCATAAAACGGAAGCTTCAAACGAAAACCAACGCGTTCGTCGTTTCATTAGCAGTAGCTGATTTCTGTGTTGGGATGAGCTTGGTACCGCCAATATTCATCTGCGATAAAGTGAGTAGGTGCGATTACCAAGGTGTGCCTTTCAAGGTGTTAGTCTCGATATCGGAGCTGTTCTTGATCTCATCAGCCATGAGCCTATGTACTTTAGTACTGGACCGCTACATTGCCATTGTGAAACCTTTAAAATACTTAACTTTTATGAAGTATCGCCGTGTCATTCAAATTATTTCCTTATCTTGGACAATTTCAGTTTCTTTCACTCTATTTGTAAGGTCACTGATGTATAGTTACGAAACGTCTCTCGTCATGCAGTATATTATTGACTGGTTTTATACAGTCCTTGAGTTATTCACTTGTGCTGTTGTAATCTTCTGCTTTGCATCCATGTTAATTGTTGTTTACAAGCACGATCGATCGGCACGCACATTAGCCAAACAGTTGCGTTTTAATCACCGAGTTTTCTTCAAAACTCAGGATAAGTCGGCGATTAAAATGATGGCTATTGTTGTATGCTTGTTTCTTGTGTGTTACGGAATTGCTTTGCGCTGCAACTTTGTACGTATTTTTAGTGGTCACAAATTATGTAATGATATCCAATATAAACTGCCTATTGTTGTTTTAAACTCCGCTGTAAACCCTTTGGCTTATGCCATCTTTAAGAGAGACATTCAGAAAGAGTTAACAAGACTAATCTATTCTGTAATCCATAAAAAAGTGTAAATATTTTAAGCTGCAATATCTTGTCTGTTTTTGTAAAGGTAGATCAACTTAAATCTAACGAAGCTTTTCGAGCAGACGTTTATCACAAAGATTAGGAGATAAAATTGTTTACTTCCGTACTTTATATAGGGCGATCTTTGCTGATGTCATTGTTTACATTTTGCCTCATTAGCATACGAATTTGCGTAGAGAAGGCATCATGCTATATACAAAGTGACTCCAGTTATTTAAAGGGCTTGTGAAACTTAATTATCAGCGAAATTGCCAGCTCTTTGTTATATTTAAGAAGATATAAGCGTTCAAAAACTGCAAAATTTAGGGGTGGCAAAAGAGTTAATAAGCCATACATTCTTTGTAAAATATCAAATTTTTAAACCTACGTCACAGAAAAAGTTTTTTATATATCGGGCTCAAATGTATAGCGAAAGTAGTACCAAGTAGTTTCAATATTCAGAATTGATATTTTTATAGCAAGCTTTTTAAAGCGCTTATGCTAATGAGACAAATATTGCAAAGAAAGATAAAAAGCCGCTACGAGAGTATTTTTAACAGTGTACATGTAGCTGAACAAAACCAAAAAATTTATATAACACAAGTGAAACCTAGAATTATCTAGACTGTAATTTAAAAATTCGTATTTTTTTTCTAGAGCAAGTTTCGCGCGCCAGGACACACGCTTTAGGCGATCCGCGTCTTGCCGCGTCTTTTCCTCCTGCGTCTTACCAGAAATGATTGTTTAAAGAGAAATAAAGAACGACTGTTTATCGGTCTAAGCGTTACGATGTTCTAGATAAAATCCCTTAAACTCCGCAGTGTCTTAAATAATGCGTAATGCAATGTAGCTTCATAAGACAGATCATTGTGTTAAAAGGTACCGTATTTATTCGATTGAGCGCCCAACCTCGATTAAGCGCCCACCTCGAACAAGCGCCCACACTGAAGGTAGGAAAAGTTTATAAGCGCTCAGCCTTGAATAAGCGCTTACCCCCACCCCCCTAAAAGAGGGCACAAGAGGAATTTTGATAATAATTGAAGTTGAGATTGAAATCGACTAAGTACTACCTAAGAAGCTACCCCGAAGGCCGAGTTTGTTTAGTCTTTTTACTGAAACTTTTCATGTATTGAACAGTTAAAATTCAGTTTTGGTGCATTTTCACGTTTAGTTATTATACATTGTTTTCTTGAAAAATAAACATACTACTTGCTAAAAAATGGTGAAAATTTAATAAGCGCCCACCTCGAATAAGCGCCCACTCTCAAGGTGCCAAAAAAGTAATAAGCTCCCAGTGCGCTTAATCAAATAAATACGGTAAACCGAGAACTCCAATAAAAACTTCGACGACAAGTTATCTGACAAGGAAACTGGGGAGGGCGGGGAAGGATCGAATTAGCGCCGTTTGATTGGTTAAGAAGTTTGGAAAATCAATTTAAGGATGACAAAATAGATACGCATGTTAAAACATTAAATAAAACTTTTTTGATGAAGTCATTGATTTTTACAGCTATATGTAAATGATCAAATGTATAATTCAAACTTTTAAAACGAAATTTTGCAGTCATTGCTTGCGACATAAAGGATTTGCCTTTGTTTCTAACATTGTGCATTAAATCGTGATACTATTGATATGGTTTAACTTAAACTCGGACAGTACAAAACACAGTTATTCGAACTGAATGGGAAGCGTGAAAGTCAACCAAGCCAGTTGATGGTTGCATCATCGCTGGGATTGGTTGGAAGCTAAGGAAAAATTGTCAAACTAAGCCTGTCGTAAATAATGTTTTCAGCTTTTTTATATTTAGGTTTAAAACAAAAATAACTTGACGTCATTGCGCATCCCGATGTGTTGTTCGTTGTAGGAATAATAATTATCAGTATATAGTTTTTTTAAAAAAAGAAAACCGAATAGACAATGCAGTCATTGCCGATATAAAGGGTTGTCTTTGCTATAACAATGTGATTTTTTTTATATTGCTAAACAAGAACTCAGACAATAAATGCGAGGATAACTAGTTCCCCGAATTGCATGGCAATCATGATAGTTAAAGAGACCGATTTGAGTTTTGCGTGATGCATCACCTCTTTAATTGGCCAAGAAGCTTAGAAAACCAATATAAAAATGATCATACGGTCATCAAGCTATGACACATGACATGTCATAAAGGCATGACCACTATTTTATTGATTCATTGCCGGCGATTAGAAAAAAAAAAATGTTTAACTAAAATATATTTAATTAGAAGAATCATTGCCTATCTCTTGATGGTGTTGCCATGGTTTGAAAAGACCTCCAATTAGAAAAATCAAGATGAAGGGGGCGGAGGAGTCAATCAAGCACCAATCGGTAATTACGTCATCACTCCTTAATTGGTTAGAAGCTCAGAAAACCTATAAAATATGTCAAACTCTGCACGTCAAAACCTCAATCAAAATCTTCTTGGAGTGACTGATGTTCTCAGTTTACTTTTATTTCAATTAAAAATGAGAAGATACGAATGAGAAGCAACTTTTTAAGACACTTAACTATAATCATCTGCGGCAAATTTTATAGTGGCAGACTTTATAGTTAAAAACAAGGAAAATTGATGGCATCGTTCGACATCACTTATTTACATAACAGTAGGAACTTGGTGCGTTGTTAGATGTCATTTGAATAAGTTAAGTTCGTAACGTCAATCAAACATTTTCATGAAACGACTAATGTTTTTAGCAGTAGAAGACACTTAACCATTTTTATATGAACTAACAACAAAAACGTTTTGGCGATCAATGTGGATGTCGAAGATTTACCTTAGTTTTTAAAACAAGATTAGGAAAGCGAGCGAATTTTCCTGCAAGCCCAACTGATAGCATCGGTCGACGTCACTTCTTTTTATGACAGTGGGAGCTTGTGCGTAGTTACATGACATTTCAATAAGTTAAGTTCCAAATAAAAATGGAACGATGCATTGTAATTAGTTGAGACCAGATGGTTACAAAACAACCTTAATATAAACAAGATAAAACAACGCTTTTTCGTTCTTTTGAAATGCTACTCCTGATGTGAAAAACATCTAGATAAATTTGAAATCTCTACAGTAGAGAGCTGAAAAATGGAAACCTGGTTCTGGATTCTCGGTTGGTTTCTTTCCATTCTAACGATGACTGGAAATGGATTTGTTATCTCCATTGTTTGCAGAAAACGACAGCTTCGCACCAAAACCAACGCGTTCGTCGTTTCATTAGCAGTGGCTGATTTCTTTGTGGGGATGACCGCAGTGCCTTCGCTGTTCTTTTGCGAGATGGCGAGTAGTTGCAACACGCGAGGCCTGCATGCTGACGGTATTGACTTTATAAGGTGGCTGTTCATGTACCCATCCGCCGCGAACTTGTGCAGTTTAGTACTTGATCGCTACATCGCCGTTGTGAAACCGTTACGATACCTGACTTTTATGAAACGTCGTCGTGTCATTCAAATGATTTCCTTATCTTGGGCAATCCCAGTTGCCTTTATAGTGTTGGAATCCTCTCTGTGGCTTAGTTTAAAAATACCTCTTATTAATCATATTATCGGTTGGTTGTGTATGCTTTTAGAGCTACTCTTATGTGTTATTTTAATATTTTTCTTTGCCTCAATGTTGCATGTTATCTACAAGCACGCCCTATCTGTCCGTACCCTAGCTAAGCAGTTACGTTTTAACCATATAGTTTTCGTTAAAGCTCAAGAGACGTCTGCAGTTAAAATGATGGCAGTTGTTATAGGTTTGTTTCTGCTGTGCTACGGATTGCTTTTGCGTTGTAGTTTTGTAATGATTCTTAGTGATTACAAGCCTTGCAATGATCTCCAATATAAAGTACCTATTCTGCTTTTAAACTCTGCCGTTAACCCGATAGCTTACGCCGTCTTCAAGAGAGACATAAAGATGGAGTTTAAAAGACTGATCAATTTTGTGAAATAAAAAAAGTGTAACTTATAAGAAACAGTCATACAACCTGTAAATTGTTTTACTGAAGGAGACAATCGAGTATTCCAACATCACCAATAAAAATAAACGGCATGCAATACATGCTGAAAAGATGACGTTTCACAAGGGGTTAAAAATACATTTTCTTCGTAGATTTGCTCAATTGTACAACTGCAGTAATATTTTATTTTATATATATATATTTTTTTTGATTTCCCTATGTTGTCTCAACAAAGATTACGTTATATTATAGCGTGACTTGCGACAAACGACATACGATACGCGGGAGCTAGCTTTTAAGCTGCGAGAAAGGTCAAACGGTCTCTCAGTCCAAGAACTAGAAATCTCTGTCTACTAAATCTAATAGATCCCATCACATAAAATTTAGTCTCTTTCGTTTATACATTGTAGGGTCCCATTCTTACTGCACGGGAGTATTTTGCTTTTGCTACGCGGCGATTTCTTGTTATTAAGTTAAACTTGATTTCTGTTCGATCGGGTGCCTGCATTAAAGCGATGACGTCATCAGTTCACGTCATCGCTTAAAAATGGTATCAAGCAACTTTAATAGTGAATGGCATCGAACAAATTTAAAAAGCAATAGATTGTTAGTCAAATTACTGACACTACATATGGAACAGGAGCCGTTGAATAAGAGGTTAAAAATTTATATTGTTTTATTCAAAATTTGCACGTTTGTCCGGTCAGACACAGGAAATTCAACAAAGTGACCCACTCAGGTAAACTGAGACGACGAGAAACTCGAAGGTTGCCGGTTGGCATTTCTTCAGAAACCGACAATTCAGGACTCAAACTTGTTATTAGTCTCATAACAGCAGCAACATGCAATTGAACGTCGTTAAATGCATTTGCACAAGTTAAGTTCTTAACAAAAAGGGAAAATAGAAGTTGTGTAATAACTGAGACTAGATGGCCTAAAGCAAGCGCAATGAAATAGCGCTATTTAGATAAATACCCATATTTGTTCATCATCATGACCTATACAGTGTAGCTGGAAAATGGACTAACCTGGCTCTGGAGTCTAGTCAAGTCTCTTTTAATCTCTTTCAATTCCTGTCTTTCAATACGCCATCCCTGTTTGCTTGGTTGTATCGAAGAAAAAAAAAAACATGTCAAAACATCAATCACAAATCTTTATTGGGTGACTATATTTTAACTTTAGAAATAACTTAATCATTTTTAGTTGAACGAAAAACAAAAAAAAAGGTTCTAAGAGAGTGTGAAAAATTTGCCTTAGTTAGCTTTAAAACAAGATATATTTTTTTTTTTAAAAAAAGTGTATTTACCTGCAAGCCCAACTGATTGTATCGAGCGTTATTACTTCTCTTTACTTATTAACTGTGGGAGCTTGTGTGTAGTTTATTTGAATTAGTCAAGTTTGTAATCAGTAAAAACTGAGCCATGCATTATAATCAGTTGAGCCCATATGGTTATAAAACAAGCTTTGAAACAAACACGATAAACGACACATTTCGTTCTTTTGGAATACCTGCAGTGGTCTTCATTAAGATAACTTGAAATCTCTACTTAAGCTTGAAAATGGATACCTGGTTCTGGTTTCTCGGCTGGCTTCTTTCCATCCTGACGATGGCTGGAAATGGAATTGCTATCTTCATTATTTGCACGAAACGACATCTCCGAACGAAATCCAACGCGTTCGTCGTTTCATTAGCAGTGGCTGACTTTTGTGTGGGGATGAGCTTTGTTCCCTTGCAGTTCTTCTGCGATAAAGTGAGTAGGTGCGATTCCCAAGGAGCGTCTTTCAAGGTAGTAATCTTGTTGACGGAGCTGTTCTTGTACGCGTCAGCCGTGAGCTTGTGCAGTTTAGTACTGGATCGCTACATGGCTGTTGTGAAACCTTTAAAATACTTGACTTTTATGAAGCGACGCCGTGTTATTCAAATGATTTCCTTATCTTGGACAATATCAGTTTCTTTTGTTGTATTTGTTAGAACATTCAAGGATAGTTCAAAAATACCTAAACCTTATATTATAAACATCATCGGCTGGTGTTATGTAGTTTTTGAGTTTCTCTTGTGTGCCATTTTAATGTTTTGTTTCGCAGCCATGTTAATTGTTGTTTGTAAACACGGCCGATCTGCCCGCACATTAGCCAAGCAGTTACGTTTTAATCACCGAGTTCTCTTTAAAACTCAGGAAACGTTTGCAGTTAAAATGATGGCAGTTGTTGTGTGCTTGTTTCTTGTGTCCTACGGCCTTTTTTTGCGTTGTAGTTTAATGCATATTTTTGGTGATCGCATTGTGTGTAACAGTGATATTCAATACAAAGTGCCTATTGTTGTTTTAAACTCAGCTGTAAACCCTTTTGCTTACGCCGTCTTCAAGGGAGACATTAAGAAGGAGTTTAAAAAACTGATCCATTCTGTGGCCTTAACATTTTGTAAGTAATTTAAGCTGAAATATTCTAGCTTGTCAAGAGGAAATCATCTTCAAATCTAACACAGTTCTTTGAGTGAATCTTTTTTCCTTGAATCAGTTATGGTATACGGCACTACATGGGCATTGCCACGAAAGATATATTATAAAACGAAAGGAAACTAATGGATCTAATAGAAAATATTTTTACCTGTGTTCGAGTCGATAACATAACAGAAGTCAGAAACAATCGGTCCTTGCTTCATAAAGATTTGTAATCTACTAGATTAATCTGTTTGTACTTAAAATAAACGACTTAAACCTTGTAGTTTTGCCTTGTAATTAGTTTCATTTGAGTACTTCTCTTAAACCACTCCATGTGACGAAAGCCTTCTCTCGAAAAATAATTTATTTATTTTTCTGTTGTTGTTTTCTTCCATTATTTTCACAACTTACATCTTTTTCTTTATGCGTTTTTGTTCAAAACACATACTTTCTTGTCTATTAATTATCATGCACCATGCTCTTAGATGTTCTTGAAAAAATCGATATCCTTGGAACTTTGTAGCGTCGCAGTGTCTTTAACAGTACGCAGTGCAGTGTACCTCTATGACTGAAAGAAATTGTTCCAGACTGGTATTAAATGGTAAGGCTTGAACTCAAGTATAAACTTTGATAAAAAATTATCTGACGAAGAGGCGGAGATGGATGTGAGATGATCAAATTAGGGCTGTTTGATTAGAAAAGAATTTTAGAAAATCAATTTATGGAAGTCGAACTCAGGCAAGAAATACGAAAACAGGTTTTTCGAATTGAGTGAAGTGAAGGTCAAGAAGCCAATCTAATAGTTACATCATTACTACGATTGATTGGAAGCCACGTAAACCCCAAAAGTGTCAAACTCGGTTTGTCAAAACTTCAATCAAACTCTATCCCGTCAACAAGTTGGCATTGGCTGTATTGAAATTTCAAAACCTGACGTCATTATCCATCCTGCTATGATGTTTTCGGTTGTATTAATATCAATTAAATTTTCTTGCTTCTACTTGTCCCCGCTACACGTCCTCTCAGTGTGAACAACGCATTATTTTGTCGTTGTTACATGTTGCTGCGACGTGTCCCTCCGACATGTCCCACGTGTGCGGAGTCCTTTATTGCGTTGTTCTGTAGGACGTGAGATCTGTAGTTTAAAAACCAACTAACTACATCTAGCATAATATTATTATGGCGACAAACAACGAACCCTGATAAACAGAAACAAAGAAAATTGATCGAAATCTATCAATCACAATCGAGAGACATGACCTTTTGAACCGGTTCAAGCGAACTTCTCGCTTAGATGTTTGAAGGCAGCGACACGAACTGTTAACCATGGAAACCCGTTGATTGAACGGAGTTCGTATGTTACTGAAAGGGGAAGTAATATGGTTAAACCAGACCTTCAATTAGAAATATCGCAAAGTAAATATAAATAGAGGCGTAGGAAATCGTTCAAGTGCTAATTGATAGTTACGTCCGGATCACCTCTTGATTGATTATAAGCCAAGAAAAGCCTTTTAAAGTCAAACTCCCAATGTCAAAAATCTTTTAAACTCTCAGGAGACTAACCGATGCTCACAGCTTCCTTTTAAGGCACTTTACTAAAACTTTCGACAAAATGGACCGTTTAAAATGACCTTTGTTCGCAGATTTTGTAGTTGAAAAACAAGAAATTCTCCTTTTATTACTGTTATGAAGAATTTACCTCAGATTTAACTAACAATGTGTGTAACCCAACCAGCAAGTCATCTGACCGGGCCTGATGACAAGCATGTCGAATTTACGCTACATATAGTGTTTGCATCATCACTGTTTGATTGGTTAGAAAGTAACAAAAAAAAAAAACACTAAAAAGTCATATACATCAGTTCACAACAACCTGCAAGCCCATTTGAACGATGCATTAAAATTAGAGGAGACCAGATGGTTTATAATACAGCCTTTATACATAAACACAATAAGACATCGCTTTTTCGGTGTTTTGAAATACCCGTTCCTGATCTAAGTAATGATTACGATAACTGACTATTAGCTGGTGGCTACTCTTGAGAAATATGTCATGACGTGAGTAAAATGCGTAACAATAATAGAAGGACGCCTATAGGAAAACCAGATGGCTCAAAACAGCCTTTATAAACACGATGACATGACGAATTTTCAGTCTTTCTAAATACCTGTTTTTGGTCATCGTCTAGAATTTGGACTGCAATCCTTTAGAGTTTCTACTAAAGGAACAAGACAACTAGCCCTCATTTCCTAGCTTTGGGCGATATTCATCTCGGCTGCGCCTCGTTGACTATGCACTCATAGAAAACTCGTGATCATTTTCTAATTGCCAATTAGTTGTGTATTTTGTTTTTGGATCTTATTTGCAATTAGTTTCATAATAGTAGCAACTTGCAATTGAATGTAGTTAGATGTATTGGAATAAGTTGAGTTCTTAACAGAGAACTTATGTTTAGGATTGAACGCAAGTATTTACTTCGTGTCTGACTGGGTTATTTAGATTACTTCATATTTGACAGAATTTGGTTTGTTTTGGTAAACTTTTATTTATGAGGACACTTTGTGATGCTTGTCATAAAAAAAACGTGCATCTACTTAGCGTTCAAACTGGACATATCTGTAACAGAAAGGGAAAGAGTGTTCTAATATATGTAGTAAGAAGCATATCACCTAGATGCGTCTAACTTCCCTTTATGACCTAGCTTGGAACAATGCTGGGGATTATTAGCTAACCAATAAGAAACGCGGATTTTTTTTTGTCCTTGTATGGAATTACGTGCTGCTTCCAAAAAATGGCGGCTGCTATGGGAAACCCACAAAGAAGTCAAAGAGGATGGTCTCAAAAAAGCAACGATTTAGGCGATTCTTACGGTTAGCCAAGCTGGAGAGACTAAGGCAGAAGAGGATATGTTTGTAATGGTCTGCAGGGAGGTCACGGACGCGTTTGAGGTTTAATTTGGAGCATTATCTTTTTTACTTATTTTTCGAGAAGGTGAAGGGAAACTCTGACAGGTATTCAAGGTTGCAGGTAAGGTTTAACGAGTTTGAGCAGCAGTGATGTAGGTCGTCTTCGAGCTGAAACGTTTGAAGTCGTTCATGTTTTGTTACCTGCATGAAGAGCTTGTTCAGTGTTAGTTGAGGCACATCAACATGTACGTTGATGAGGACCATGCTTCTTTTCTAAAACTAGGTTTTGTCGCCGTGCGTATTAAAATAAATGAGAGGAATGGGAGGCGACAGGAGAAAATCAAGAGCTGTTTTGGTAGTTACATCATCACTTCTTGATTGGTTGAAAGCTCAAAGAACCATTAAATGTCAAATTTGGAATGTCAAAACGTCCCGCACTCAAGTTTGTTCAGTTTACATGAATTTCAATTAAAAACAAGGAGCGAAATGTCTGCGACAAAATAGACGGTTTTAAGTGGTTTTTGATCGCCGATTGTAGTTGATAATTATTGTTATTGATAGTTATTGCTGATTCGAAGGATTTACGACAGCAAAGTATCTGATTTAGGGGCCATTATATGTACCTAATGCTGCACACTGTTGGCGTCGTCTAGGGCTTTCCACAAGTTGCTCGAGATTTTCCAAAAGGTTGCCAGCAATTTCTCAAAACGTTGCTCAAAAGTTGCTTCAAAAATCCAAAAAGCTGCTTTTGTTACTAAAAGTTGCTCGAACGTTGCTCCGAAAAATCCAAAACCCTGCTTCTTATCAAATTTCTCTAAATATATGCTCATTTTTCCTACGAGGGTAAGATTTCTAAGCAGTTTTATGCAATTTTACAACATAAGAAGTATCTAAATAACATATTAAGTGGAAAGTTGTTAAATAACAAGGATTTCTTTAACTGAGAAAAATCGTGAAGATATCGCTGACGTCATGTTTGCTTACGAGGTTTGTAATGTTTTAATACAGAATGAGCCGAGGGTCTTCAGATGTTCTCGACAATTTTCGACAAACCTCGCCAATCTTCGGAAACGTTCGTATGGCCTTTGAACAACACTCAGATAATCTTCGGAGATCTTCGGTCTGGAAATTGCTCAAAATTCAACAAGTTGCTCGAGAGGAAAAAAAATTGCTCAAAGTGGAAAAAGTTGCTCGAAATACGAAAAGTTGCCAAAAAGTTGCCGAGCAACTTGTGGAAAGCCCTAGCGTCATCACTGATTGATTGGTTAGAAAAACACCAAATAATTCATACTTGTCATGTCAAAAACGTCAATCAAATATTTAACCATTTCATTTAAATTAATAAGAATTTTTTGCTGAACAATGTTGATGTGGAAATTTGACTATTAAAGCGAGATTCGAAAAATAAGTGAGTTTTCCTGCAATATGAACTGATCGCATCGACAGACATCACTTGTTTACTTAACAGTAAGTGCTTGTGCGTAGTAACATGCCATTTGAAAAACGATACATTATAATTAGTCGATACCAGATGGTTTATGACAAATTTGAACCGAATTCCATCCTGAGCACTTGTTGGAATCTTTATTGAAAGGGTACAGTGAAGCGTAAAACTCAAAACTAAATTAAACTTGCACTTTAGTGCTTTTTTTGTTTGTTTGTTTGTCTTTTCATTTTAATTATGAGAAGTTACAATTGACCATCATCGTTCTTTTGTCAATGTCGACCCGGACTCTGGCCAAGTCTAACTTGTAAGACTGCTATTTACGGACTTCCGGGCGCTTATCCTCAAATCCAATTGGCTGATAATTGAAAAGGAACACTGTGCACATGCTCAAAATACGTACTTTTCCAAAGTCCTCGTTCTTGGTAATGACAAAAAAAGCGGGCTTTGTTGACAAGATTGATTTTTTGTAAGTCAACAGTATCGATCGATCCTTTGCACTTCGGCTTCGTTATCCGTTTTCCATGTGATAGTGCTCAATCTTCGAAGTTCACATTTACACGGATGTGCCAGTTGTATCTGAGGATTTTCATACTAACAACGAGTTAACTTCTATCCAGGCGGTTTAAAGTACCGGCCCAAACGGGAAATTTATTGATGCAAACGACACATTTATATCCTGAAAATCTTTTTGCTCGCAGTCCTAGCATTGCGTGTTCATCCGAAAGGACAATCATTACAACATTTATTTCAATGAAATCCTGTGTGAAAACGAGACATTTTTTTTTCTTTCCAGACAAAACAAGACGTGGCCAATCTCCTCACCTTTTTCGTATAACGGCCCGGGTTGTAAATAACGACTGACATTGACGTTAATTTGTTAAAATCACCAAAAACGTCTATGAAGCGTCTTCAATAACAGGTTTTCCGACGGGTTGAGACATAAAGAAGAAGCAATCAATCATGTTTACGTCATCACTGCTGTTTGGCCAAGAAGTTAAGAAAGATGTCAAACGTTAATTAACTCTGTATCTTAAAACGTCAGTCAATGTATTTTGTGAAGTGAGTGATGTTTTCATCTAAATATACCATTTAGTTATTTTCACTAAAGATATTTAAAGCTTTGCTATTTTTCTGGTACTTTTGGATAATTCTGTTTTGGTTTTCAACCATTTTCATTACAAAATTTGACCAGCAATGCAAAAACAATTAAATGAAATTATTAGTCAATGAGAGAAGAAAAAATTGTTTGTTATCTTAATGTGACTTAATTATATATTAAGTACATGGTGCATAAATTAGGCTAGGTTATAATATTAAACGTCATCTTTCTATTTTTAAATTTAATAGATAGCAAGAAAAACTTTTTGCAAGCCTCAACTGGAAAAATAAACGATTTGTTTAGTTTTGTCCAACTAACGGGAACGTACAATCAGAAGTATCGTTTCCTGCTCTAGGATCATTTTTTAAAAACATAAAATTGAAAAACTACAGGTACGAAGTTTGATGTTATAACGTGAGTAACGTTTGTAATAAAAACGGAAAGATGTCAAAAGGACAACCAGGTGGTTTAAAACAGCCTTTATTAAAACACGATGAAATACTCCTTTTCGGTCTTTAAAATACCTGTTTTTGCTCATGATCAAAATAAAAAGTTCTTTCTTTTTGCAGTGTCGCTGGAATATGGAAACCTGGTTCTGGATTCTCGGCTGGTTTCTTTCCATCCTGACGATCACTGGAAATGGATTCATCATCTTCATGGTATGCAGAAAACGCCAGCTTCGCACTAAAACCAACGCGTTCGTCGTTTCATTAGCAGTGGCTGATTTCTTTATGGGGACGAGCGCGGTTCCTTCACTGTTCTTTTGTGGGATGGCGAATGGTTGCAACACGCAACGTCTGCTAGCTGACGGTATAGACTATATAAGGTGGCTGTTCATGTACGCATCCACCGCGAACTTGTGTAGTTTAGTATTAGATCGCTTTATGGCTGTTGTGAAACCTTTACAGTACTTAACTTTTATGAAACGCCGCCGTGTCATTGAAATGATCTCTTTATCTTGGGCAATCCCAGTTACCTTTGTCGTGTTCGTGTCATCACTCTGGCTTAGTTCAAAAGTGCCTATTATAAATACCATTTCTGGTTGGGTGTGTATGTTCTTTGAGTTACTGTCGTTTGGTGTCATAATCTTCTGCTTTGCATCTATGTTATTTGTTGTTTGCAAGCACGATCGATCCACCCGTACTCTAGCCAAACAGCTACGCTTTAACCATCATGTTTTGATAAAAACTCAGGATAAGTCTGCAGCTAAAATGATGGCAGCTGTTATTGGTCTATTTCTTGTGAGCTACGGAATTGCTTTGCGTTGTAGTTTTGTTTATATCCTCAGTGATAACACACCATGTAATGATAACCGATTTAAAGTGCCGCTTCTGGTTTTTAACTCCGCTGTAAACCCTTTAGCTTATGCTGTCTTTAAGAGAGACATTAAGAAGGAGTCTAATAGACTGATCTATTCTGTGATCTTTAAAAAGTGTAATTGACTTGAACAACGTTAAATGTAATACAAATTCGATCTTGTAGCAGAATTGTACGTCAGATTACTAATCAATTGGAACACCAAATGTAGAAAAAAAAACAGTTTACGTAAACTATATCGAACATTATAGTTTATATTTGGGTCACTGTCTTTCGTGCGCCATGCGACGCTTAAGTCGCTAATTTAAACATAACATGCAAGAAGTTTAATATTAAAAAAGAGATAGCAAGTAAGAATCTGACAAATTTTTTTCTTTGCATGGGAATCAAAGTGATTAACAACAGATGCCACTGTCTTTCTTCACTATTTCCTTTTTCAACCCTCTCAAAGTACTTAAACGCATTATTCCTGTGTTAGAATTGTGTGAGAAGTTATGAAAGAGTGGCTAGTTGTTTTCCACATTATGTCACGAAACTTTTAGTTCACATGCATTAGGCGCAAGCTGCATATCAGAATTTTCATACGAGCAATTTTTTTGCTGCCATTCGACGCTTTTCTTGTTGATAACAAGAAAGTATAAAAAAGATAAGAAGCTTTATTAACGTGTCAATACCACATAGCTTGGGAAAATCCCATACACAAAATAAATAGATCCAAAAAAAACATAGTTAATAGAGGGAAATGGTTATGAAGCCCGGCAAAGTTCTTTGTTATAGGTTTTGTTCGTTATTAGCCGTTTTTATACTATAGACGAGTTACCCGTCTGGACGAACTTCGGCAATTTTTTTTTGCTCGTCTGGTTATGCGTCTCTAGTATAAAGACGGACACAAGACGAGTTACCCATGTAGACGAGCTACTTTTCGAAATACGTCTTGAAAGACGGATAACGAAAGAAAGCTCGTCTAGACGGGTACAGTAAGTCGTCTTGTGCCCGTCTATATACTAGAGACGCATAACCAGACGAGCAACAAAATGTTTGCCGAATCTCGTCTAGACGGGTAACTCGTCTCTAGTATAAAAACGGCCATTTTAGGGATTGATAGTGCACAAAACCTGACAGAATACAACAGGTGGCTACGTTTGTTTATGCAGCTAACCAATAAAAACATTGCGATGACATAACTAATGCATAGTGTATAATATGAGCGCAAAACGGAAGATATTCACCGTCATGGACCTTCAAAATTAAACCTTGGCTTATTTGTTTGCTTTTTTGATGTTTACCGGGCTTCCTAACCATTTCCTTCTATTAACTATGTTTAAAAGACTATTAAAAAATATTGAAACTGTGTAAAATATCAAATAATAATATAAAAAAAAAATAAAACAAATCTTACTAACAACAAGGTCTTTGCAAGTGATTGGTGGCCCGCCATTACTGCACATGAACACCAAATTCTGTTAAGCGTACATCCGGCGGATCAGTAATAATAAAATAATTTCAAAATCGACTAATGTGAAATTATCTTAGCTTTTTTTTGAGTTAACAACATCAAACATCGGCCCTTTTGCCTCGATGACTAATGGCTTGTTTGAAATTCGAATTGATATTTATAAAAAAGGTGTTCTTTGACAATAGTCTGTAGTGTACGCCAAAGATGAAATAGAAAGATTTGATGTAATGTTGTATTCATTCGACGAGTTCACATGGCAGATGTTT
Source organism: Oculina patagonica (assembly GCF_052425735.1). NCBI lineage: Eukaryota > Metazoa > Cnidaria > Anthozoa > Scleractinia > Oculinidae > Oculina > Oculina patagonica. Next base: position 14,694,383 of record NC_135767.1, read on the forward strand.
TTCCCAAGTCTTTACAACGCCTCAAATCAATCCAAGTACTTTACGAACTAAAAGTCAAATTTTGATTCAATGCCTAGTTTGACATTTCAGTGACGTGCGAACCCAAGAGATTCCCAATATTTGCATGGTAATACGTAAAATGATCGACAGCAGTTTTATTTACACAGGTAGGTTTTGCCGTTTCCAATCATCTTTTTCTTCGTCTTTTTCAACTCTCTTAGAACACCACAAAGCCCAACTCCAGCTGTAGTTTAGCGAGAGAAGATAAGGAAGTGTTGCAAAATAAGAACAATTGAGTAACAAGTATTGTGCTGCGATTGTGCAAACGTTCTTTTTAATACATCGGTCCTTGTTAGCAATATAATGCCTCATGGCATTGTCTCAGAGCTGCTGTTTAGACAGGCACACGGGAGGCATTATCGTGTTAATGTTGCCATATCTTGTATTGATCACTTAGTGCGAGATTCAGTGAAAACAGTAGGGCTGGAGCAGAAATCTTTGCCTTGATTCCATCTGCTATGGTGAAGCACAAGTCTTTGTAATTTAGCAGAAAAAGTACAATTTTAGAAACAGCGGTTCGTTTATCAAAGTCGCGAAAAGATTTCGCACCGGAAAAGTCATAGCAAAATCTCAAATTTAAGATTGCAGGTGACTTTTATTCACATATTTTTAATATGAACAGAAGCTCTCATCGTACAGAGTTTTAGGTTTTGTATACTTCTCTTCATTTTAAAGATAAAGATAACTAAGAAAACGGCTTCGCGAGTACGAAAAGTGTCAGAGGCTTTCGATAAACGGGACTCAAGACTTGTTCCTTCTTTCCGAGTTACAACAATTGTAACACTTTTGACAGGGGTGAACTTCAAATTCCCTGCAACCGAAAATACAAGCTTTACTTATAATTGGGTGCACACCCCCTGCTAGTTCTGCTATTGCTGGACATTCATTCTCCGGCTTGCGAAAAATCAAGTCATATCTGATTTGCACTTGTGCACTTGCATCATGATCTCATACTGATGACATCTGTTTAACCTTTGTTACAAACACAAAAGGAGGATGTTCCAAGGGTGCATCCTTGAATACCAGAATCAATGAACACGGTAAGAGGCCAATAAAACTGAGGTTAAAAATCGGGTCAAGCTAAATGACGTGGGTGGGTGGGTCGTGGGTCGTGGGTCGTGGGTCGTGGGTCGTGGGTCGTGGGTCGTGCGTCGTGGCACGTTCGCCCACTATGCCAAGGAGCATTCTCACCGTTTCTTTTAATTAACAAAAAACATATATGTTTTTCATGTCTGGCGCACCGTTTCGCTTTTTTCCCTTCATGTCTGCCGGACAGTATTACGGAAGCGGCCCGAAAATTGCAAATATTTGATCGACCTTGGTGTGTATGCTGCTTACCGAGAATTTTCTGATCGGCAGCGTTTTGGTAGCAATCAATTTATTGAACGATTTTATGTACGTAGGCTTTGGTGGTTCTTCATTCCGTGTCGAGTAAATGATCATGTCATTCATTTATTTGTTTTTCCAATTTTATCAGGGAAGTCACGCTAGCCAATATAGTCTATAATTTATAAAAATTCGTGGATTTTCTTGGTCTTTTCAAGTGAAAAAATTACAACTACTCGAGTATTTTTTTTTCTTTTTTTTTTAACTTTAAGACATTTCAACAGAACACCAAATGGAATTTTTGTTTTCCTGTGCATTGTTAGTTACCTACCAGTGAATTAGTAGCGTGGGAACGCTCAAGTATGATTGGTTAAAAATAGGTGAAATGTACATGTTTGCTGAAAGCATTTGCAGAAGCGTCATCAAAACTTGCACTGTCTAGGACTATAGCGAAAGGAACTCTTTATATTATTGAACGTTAACTGACTTAATAATTGTACACCGGTTTTAACATAACGGAGTTTTGTTTCACAAGGCCAAATCGATGCTGCTGTTTCAGAATCCGAACTTGCAGGTGCGTCGTTGACCGCGGTTAAACGACAGAAATGTGCCAAAAACAAGACGTTTAACTACTTCAAAGATAAGGTTTTGATTTTCACAGTTCCAAGTTTGATACATTACGGTATCGCAGGGTGGTTAGGGGGCGTCCCAATCACGAAACACGAGCTTAATTTTAAATCACCGACCACGTACAATTTTTAGTCTATTTTACGAATCACGTATTTAGCATATATTATCGAAGAAAATGAGCTTTAACTGGTTAGGTAATTTGCGAAGCATTTAACTTTCAATAGAGTCGTAGCAAAACGTGATCCCTCAGGCGAGCTTACAGTGTGAGACAAGTCCTAAAGAGCATAACTCAATAGAAAGCGTCTTCCGCATTAAATCAGTCTTTAGCTTCATTCCTCGTTTGTCAATTTTCCTTCACTACCATATTTTGATTTATGAGTACGTAATTTATCTTTGGTTTTCACGAACGTGTTCGGCCGGAATCACGAATCACGGTCTTTAAAATAAGCAGATCACGCGTCTTTATAGACTGCAATTCACGGATAACGCCCAGATTTGAACTGTTTTCACGTGTAACGCGCTAATTTTCGCCCTAATCACGCGTCACGCATAACCCATTTGCCACCCTGGTACTGTGACAATTTACCAAACTTTATTAAAAAATTCTACTTGTTTGAAAATGGTGATATGTGGACTTGACTGCGCCATTTTGTCAGAGGACTTTGGTTTAATGGTTTAATGTGAAAAACTTTTTTCGCGTAAATATCCCAAGAAACCCAGTGGAAATATTTTGATACTAGTTTCCCACTGATCCACACAGTGGTCCCTGATTAAAATTCCGATTTTACACAGATGAAGTGGCAGCGTTAGAAGTAACTGATTGGCTTATTAGAAAGTTGTCCTTGTCGATGCAATCGTTGTAAGGGTGTTCTTGTTTGTTTAAGATTTTTCAGTTTTGCTGCGAACTAGCGGTAGTCTCATGCAACGTAACACCTCCATCCGAGGTCCTTGAATGAGTGAATTCAAATTGCCGGCCTTGTTAAGCACCACACATTTTAAGATAAATTTAAAATCCAGAGATAGCTGGTAACTAGGCTTATACACAAGAAATTCAAGTGGGGGGGGGGGGGGGGGGGGACCGCTGTTGTGAAATGGCATGTGAAACAGCAAAAATAATGAATTTGATGTGTCAATTATATACGACCCACGACGCACGACCCACGACCCACGCCCATTAGATAATCTCGGTTAAATCAGAGTTATAATGTACAACCGCGACTGGTGGGGAAATCGAAGGGTTTGAGAATCATGCAGGAGAAAAATTTTACCAGTGTTTCCTGAATGAAATCAGTTGGAGCACGCCCTCTCCCAACCACAGCCCCAACCTGGATCCGCCTGGATCCGCAAATGTTTCCTTTTCCATGCACATGTCGCGTATTTAGCTCGACAACATTTTTGATTTGCCAAAGGGTTCCTGCTTAGATTTCAAGGTTAAGCGTGCTTTATTAACATAAATTAATAAGACAAGGATACGGGGTAAATCACTTGCACTTTTTTTAAATCACAAAAAAATCAGTCTTTTACACTCTTTCTTTATGTCTCTCTTGAAGATGGCGTAAGCTAAGACCAATCTGGCACGAGGACAATATGCTGCCCTCAGATAACATAAGTTTCTTAAAGAACTCACCACCCAAGTAAGACAGAATAATGCAGCACGAGGTCAATACGCTGCTCTCAAATAACATGATTTCCATAAGGAACTCACCACCTAGGTTAGACAGAATAATCTACCACAAGGTCAATATGCTGACCTCAGACAACATAAGTTCAATCAGAACACAACACCCAAGTGAAACAGAATAGTCTAAAGCGAGGTAAATATGCTGCCCCCAGATAACATGCGTTCCGTAATGAACTCACCACCCAATTAAAACAGAATAATCTAGCACAAGGTCAATATGCTGGCCTTAGATAACATGAGTTTTATATGGAACTCACCACCCAAGTTAGACATAATGACCTGGCGCGAGGTCAATAAGCCGCCCTCAGATAACAAGAGTTCCGTAAGGAACTCACCACACAGGTAACACAAAATAATCTAGCAGGAGGTCGATATGCTGACCTCAGATAACATGAGTTTTACAAGGAACTCAATACTCAAGTAAGAGGGAATAATTTTTCACGAGCTCAATATGCTGACAAGAGATAACAAGAGTTCCAAAATAAACTCACCACAAAGATAGACAGAATAATCTAGGAACAGTTCAATATTCTGACCTAAGATAAGATGCGTTCCATAAGGAACTCGCCACTCAATGAAGACAATAATCAAGGACGATGTTTAAATGCTGCCCTAAAAAAAAAAGAGTTCCATAAGGGAACTCACCACCTAAATAAGTAAGACAGAACAATCTGTAACGGAGTCAATAGGCTGCCCTTAGATAACATGAGTTCCATAAGGAACTCACCATCCAAGTAAGACAGAACAATCTGGAACGAGGTCAATACGCTGCTCTCAGATAACATAAGTTTGCTAAGGAAATCACCAACCAAGTAAGACAGACCAATCTGGCACGAGGTCAATATGCTGCCCTCAGATAACATGAGTTCCATAAGGAACTCACCATCCAAATAAGACAGAACAATCTGGTACGAGGTCAATAGGCTGCCCTTAGATAATATGAGTTCCATAAGGAATTCACCACCCAAGAAAGACAGAACAATCTGGAACGAGGTCAATATGCTGCCCTCAGATTACATTAGTTCCACTAGGAACTCACCACCTAAGTAGGAAAGACTTATCTTTCCAAGCAAACTCATTTTACACTAGTTTTATCTCCCCCCCCCCCCCCCTCCCTCCCCCTTTATTACCTGCTCCATGTTTATGAAGCATATTTCTTGAAATGATAACTATTTTAAGAGCATTTCCAATTCGAGAGAGCCTATATATTGACATTAACATATCAACAAGACTTTTTCTTTAAAGGTTCGGCTTGAACTATTTACACTTTTTTAAGATCACAGTATAGATCAACCTATTTAACTCCTTCTTTGTCTCTTTTGAAGATGGCGTAAGCTAAAAGGTTAACAGCGGAGTTTAAAAGTACAATGGGCGTCTTGTCATAGGCGTACGGGCGATTCTTTGCCAGGGGGGGCGGTGAGATATTTGCCCAAAAAATTCTCGCAAGTTGCCCAAATTTTTACGAAACAGTCGAGAAGAAACGAGGGTCATACGATGCACTAACACAGGCTTACAAATGAAGTGAAAATTTCTTACATAAGAATCTATCATATGGGCTCATAAAACATGTTCAGGTCATTGCCCTGTATTGCAGTGCGCATCCTTACTGCGCAGAATTTTACGCGTAATTAGCGCGCGCGAGCGCGCGCACATAAACAAAATGGCGGCTTTTTTTAAACGAGTCTGGTGACCTATCAATTTTTTCTCATCTTTTGGGTGTAGCGATCAAATTGTTTCTGTAAAATGAAAACAGATCAATTCCTATGTTTGAAAAATAAATTATCGTTAAAAAAGTGTACTTTACCAGTACTCACAGAGGAATTATAAAGGGATTGTATGGAATATACATGGTCTTCCTGCTCCTAAACGAATCTGGTGACACCCCTTTTTTATTTCAAAATTTAAGGTCCCTTAAAGTAATAAACCAGTAGGCGAAGTTTGGTTAAAAATCTTTGTTCAGTTCTATTTCAGGGTAATGACCTTAAAGGAAATAGCTGTCTCTACCATTTCGACGGCCGAAGATATCAACAATACGATCCATGTCATTGTTGACTAGTTGTGATGGCAGGTAATAATTTAGGCCAAGTAAAAAAAAAAATGTTTTGTTCGTTCTAACTTTACCAAAAACAAATAATAATAAAAAAAAGGCAGCCCCAAAAAATGAAGCGGGCGGGGACGAAAAACATTTGTCTTGTTTGTTTTTTGTTGATACGTTGTCGCCCCATCAGGCTGCGGAGGTAAGTTTAGTCAATCTGCACAACGCACTGAATGATCGTTCTGCAGAACACCATGTAACAGGTATCACTGCATGGTGCTAAGCAACCACTGTCTCATGTGAATTTAACTGGCTTTAACACGCCGATTTCAGGTTAAAATAGAGAGTATATCTATCTCTTTGAAAAAAAAAAACTTCTTTAAAAACTGGGTTTGCTCAAATTTCTGTTGCTGCCCAAAAAATCTGAGTTGCCCCCCAATTTTTTTTTTTTTTTTTTTTGGGGGGGGGGCTGCAGCCCCCCGGCCCGTACCGTACGCTATGCGTCGTGTAATGTCGATCATTACATGATTTCTGATAATGGCTAAAAATGAGCACAAAAATGAAGTAGAAGTCCGTAAAACACAAGAAAGAAGAATACAACAACTGCCATCATTTTTACCGCAGATTTCCCATGAGGTTTAAAGAAAACTCGATGGTTAAAACGTAACTGTTTGTCTAATGTGCGGGCAGATCGATCGTGCTTGTAAACAACAATTAACATGGATGCAAAGCAGAAGATTACAATAACACACAAGAGTAACTCAAAAACTACATATAACCATCCGTAAATATTCATGATTAAGTGTTTTGGAACTATACTTTAGTGAAGATACAAACACAGTAAACGTGACTGAAAAGGCCCAGGCGAAGGAAATCGTTTGAACCACGCGGCGTCGCTTCATAAAAGTTAAGTATGTTAAAGGTTTCACAACGGCGATGTAGCGATCCAGTACTAAACTGCTCAAGTTAACGGCAGGTGCGTACGTAACAAACTCCAGTATAAAGGTTATCACTTTGTAAAGCACACCCTTTGAGTTGCACCCACTCCCCATGTTGGAGGAGAACAATAACGGGACCAAGCTCATCCCTACACAGAAATCAGCCACTGCTAATGAAACGACGAACGCGTTGGTTTGGTGCGAAGGAGGCGACTTCTGCACACGATGAAGATAACAAATCCATTATCAGTCATCGTCAGAATTGAAAGAGACCAGCTGGAAATCCAGAACCAGGTTTCCATATTCCATATACACTGAAGAGGGAGATATTTTTTTCTATAGGGACAGGTAATTTAAAAGACCGAAAAAGCGTTATTTCATCGTGTTTTTATAAACGCCGTTTTGAGTCATCTGCTCGTCCTATTGACGTCTTTCCAATTTTATTACAAGTTCTATTCACGTAAAGACTTCTAACTCAAGAGCCGCTGCTAGTTGTTATGTAAAATAGCCATGTCTTCAATTAACCGTCAGCTGGGCATTGCGGTTCAGATTCGTATATTTCTTTGCGAATATGGTAGAATAACTGACTAGAGGCAAATTCTATTCTATTCCAACGACAACGTTTGACGACAGGTAACTAAAATGGCCATTTATTGTTTCCTCTCTGGTTCAACTTTGTTATTTTTGTAGCGAAAATGTTTTTAAACCCGAAGTGAATCATCCATTAGTCTGTAACTATAGCAATTGTTACATTTTTTGGTTTAAAAAAAAAAAACTAAATGATGTCCTGAAAAAGCAGTATAACGGTTGATTCATGTTTGACATACTGAGTTGACATCTTTTAAATCGCTTTCTCGACCTCTTGCTCTTGGCCATTCATACTGTGATGACACATCCATCATTGATAGCTTTTTCTTTTATGACTGTATCTAACGGTGAGAGCAAGTGTTGTTGTTGACATTTTAATAGTAGTCCTTCCGTGGATAGAACTAATTGTCGCCGTTTTTAATGAATCAGTCTTTATTGGCAATAAATTGCGTCAAAACATTGTCGAAGAGCTGCAGTCCCACGTCCGAGAGGGTAAGATGACAGACGCACGACAAATGTAAACAAGTTGATTCTTTCGTCGTCTCTTCTTTCCTCTTTTCTCTTCGTTCCTTTTCTTTACATATCTTTTTCTTCTTTTCTTTTTTTTAATTACCGCGCGGGCCTACGGCCCGGTTGTTGCTCTGCACGGACTTTTTTTAGTTTTGTGTAGGTGACTAGACCTGAAAAAAGTTCCACTCGGCCAAATGGTCAGCGGGACTTCGAATCACGCAACCTGCGATGTTTCTTCCTATAAGCTATTGAAACATTAACCTACTCAAAATTGTACGAATATTCTACTCTTTATTAAGTATGAAATATTTGGTCTTTTCCTGTTAGTAAAGCATTTAATTCGAAGCGAGTATTGGATAAGTAAGAAAGGATTACGTCATTCATCGAACGTGTCGACGTTGCAACTTTCTCTTTGGCAGGGTGATGAATAAAATCGTGCTTCTTTTGAAATGTTATTTCGCCAGGAGCGACAGCCAAGTAAGCCATCTTACTTGAAGCTATGACCAGTTAAAGGGTCTAGCCGCAAGGTAGTCATAAGTAATGTATATCAACTTAATCATGTCTGTTGTCTGTTCGGTATACATGCAGGGGCACCCAACGAACGATTTATGGCAAAATGCATTATTTCACAAAAATGAATGAAAACAAATTATATAGAAGCATTTCTAGTTGTTTTTCGTTGCTGCTGGAAAAATATATATATGTCTGTTCCTTTTTCCCAGCGCGAGGCAGCATAAGGAATTTCCCAGCCAGCTGGATAGAAATTATGTTTCCCAGCCAAGAATGTTAACAAAAAAAAAAATATTTTTGATAATAAATACTGCTAATACTCATTATAATTTACTACTGAGTTCCTCAGAACTAGTCGAACATTGATGGAGAACCAGTCAAGTCTTGTGTTTGTATGATTTTGGGCATATTCTTCTTCCTTGAACAGTTTGAATATTTGGGAACTATATAGATTCCCCTTTCTTAGACATTATTATATGGCTACAATAGTACGCGCGCTCTGATTGGCTGCTGAGCGGGCATTATTTTCTTGTAATGACCGGGCATTATGAAATTTTTTCTCGGCTTGATGGTTTTTTGAGTTGTGAGTAAAAGCTACTAGCGAGGGGCAAAAACAACAAAAATGCCGACAAAGTATAACTATCTTTTCAATAACTGAAAGAAAAATATTAGCATACCGATACTTCTTTAGTATGAGCGACAAAGAGAGCCACAGAGAGCGAGAGCGAGTTTTACCTCCGGTGTTTTTCTCTTGATTATACTCTTTTTTTGAATAGTGCTTAAAGGCCATATTATAAATAACTTATTAACCTCGTCCGTTCGGTCATTACAGGGGAATCTCAGACCTCGGCCTTGATGTATTGACCTCGCTGTCGCTCGGTCAATACATCAAGGCCTCGGTCTGAGATTCCCCTGTAATGACCTCACTCTCGGTTAATAAGTAGTATATAATGACCGTAAAATCATTGCTGTTTCTCAGTCAGCAATGTGGGACCAAATCATAATTACCAGCAACATGTATTAATCAAAATCAATAATAAAATTTCTTTATAGGATACACATGGGTGGTCTAACATGGGTAGTACAAAAAATAAACATATTTTAACATTTTTATTGACCACTTAAGATCCAATTTAAATGTTTACATCACTTCTTTGAAGATGCACCACAAGCTAGAATTAAAAATCAAAAATGCCGAATTTACAAATCATTGATTGATCAGTTACGGCAGCTTGATTTGGCTAAACAAAATGGAGAAAAAACAATGTTACAAGATCCAAAGTATAAAGCAGAATTACAATGCAAAGACGTGAACATTTCCATTGGCTCATTATAGTTTAGTCAGAATTAAACATGCCTGTGTTTGATATTCTATCACAGCTATACCAATTACGTTAAAGAAAATCTTTAAGCACAAACGGAAACAAGATTAACAAATAAACAATTTGAGGTCACAGTGACGTCAAAATCTGTTTCCATGGCAACGTCATATGAGGTTAAAGATACACTATTTTGGACCTTTCAAGGCTAATAACTCAAAAACTACTCGGTGAAAGTTTTTCTTTTTTACGTATTTTTATCCAACCGACAAAATAACATTTTTGCAAAATTTTAAAGAAATCTGTCAAAGGGATTTGGAGCTACGTTATTTTTACATAAATTTAAGGTAGCTCTGAACATTTCTGACAGAATTTTGTAAAAAATTGTCAGATCATTTCTTTTGTTCTTAAAACAAAAATATATGAAAAACAAAAAATTTTACTTTCGAGTTTTAGAGTAATTAGCATCAAACGGTCAAAAATAAGGTATCTTTGACCACTTTTGTAGTTGCCATGGCAACAAATTTTGACGTCGCAGTGACTCCAATTTGTTCATTATGAAAACCTTTGCAAAGATATTCTGAAAGTTAAACCTCAACATTACAGGTGTACCAGCAATAGATGCAAAAGACGGGAATATTTAAACTATTACGAGCCACCTTAAAACACAACTTTTCCCCAGGCGTTATTAATATAATACATATTACCAAGTAAAGGTCAAGAGTAATGTAATGATCAGTAATTGAGAGAATTTGCTTTTAACTTTCAACGAAGTTTTCCTACAAACGGCAACAAAATTCAATAGAGAACAATAAGGAGTTGAATCTTTTCATTGAGATTTTAAGGATGCGAAATTGACAATGCAAAAGACTAATAAATCCAGGCAATGCTTTGACTTAAAGAAATTGCTCTGTTCTAAGAATCTGGAAGAGGACTGCGAAAACGCTCAGTTTAGCGTTGAAGAGGCGACAGAAGTATGGTTTAGCTTTAAAAAGGCTGATCACGAAGTCTCAATCGGCAGCGTTGAAAAGAGGACTGAAACAAATGAGAAAAAAAAAAAAAAAAAAAAAAAAACGTCGAAGAGCGATATCATTCAGTCGTAGATGACAAAGTGCTGCTGGCCAGGAACAGTAAAAGGATCTCCAACTGAACATTGAAAAGGTAACTTTTTGGTGTTTGAATGTTTGGAATGAGTAGGTAACAGAACGAAATGCACTGCTTCAGAATTCTGAGAAAGCAAACGTCGAGGCAAGAGTTCAGGAATGCAATTCTCGTGTTTTCAATTTAAGCAACTGCTCAGTGGTATTAAAAATGTAACAACAGTCTAGGCAAAATAAATGTAACGCAATCAAAGTATAGTTTTGTTTGTCAGTGCGATGCGATGCGTATGGGTGTACTGCAAGTTTCCCTAGGGGATTATCAACTCTAATACTCCCCTAATATTCCTCTAATATGCCCCGCTCTCCCCTGTTACAATCAATGCCGCTCCCAGCTTTTCAGACAGTCGCTAATTAGCGGGGTTTATTCAATATAATCAACCTGGAAGAACAAAAGAAAACGAGCCATGTGAAAAATAATTTTATATCAGACTCGTTCCCAGTCCCTACTTATTTGTTTCTAAAGGCGATAAAAAACTGAGGCGGACTAAGGCAAGGGTTGCGGGGCAGGCTGGGAAGGGCGAAGAAAAAGTAGGGACGCTCCCCGATTTTCGTTCGGCCTTCCCTTGATGCAATGCGTTCTAGTCAAAACCGCCAAGGGAGCGGCTGGGAACGAGTCTGATTTTATATAGTCTCGTGCTCATGTTGCCACACAAAAATGTTTCTAATGTATCGTAATTTTTGCATTTTTGGCGTATTTCGCCATAATTTAATTAAGCGATTTTGTTTTGGTGAGAAAAACGTAACAGATTTCAGTGCTTGAGACAAACTGTATCATGCTAAATAAGCCAAATAACCAAATAGCCAAATAATCGTTTCTTCTTCAAAATTCGTTGTATTAAATTTTGCGACACAAAATTGAACTAATACACGTTACACGCAATACAGTCCGATCTCTATTAAGCGGCCACCCTCGGATCGATCGGGACTTTGAAAAGTGGCCGCTAAATAGAGGTTGGCCGCTTAATAGAGGTACAATTTGGGAATGGCAGTAAACATGATTTAATTGAATCTATATAGCAAAATGCTTTTAAAAAGTTAACATATATGAAAATAAATCAAAAATTCATTGTAACAAAACATCAAGTGCATTTCCAGCCCATGCATAGTTCTAGCTCTAACGCAGAGGGCACGTAGTTAGAATGTACAGTATTTCTTCGGGTTGATAATGTACAGAGAAGTATGCAAAACAACGTTGACAAGTTTCTTAGGCCGTTTTGCATCAACAGTTAGTATGTGAAAAAATTAGCTCAAGATATTTCACAGATGATTTATATCATCTGTCACTATTTCGCTTGGAAAGATAATTTGCTGGCCGCTTAATGGAGGTAAAAAACCTTACAAATAATACACTTGCGACAGGAAAAAGATGGCCGCGGCCGCTTAATAGAGGTGGCCGCTTGATAGAGGTCGGACTGTATAACATTCTTATTTTTTTCTTGCTTACCTTGCAAAATAGGACAAATTTTGTTATATTCGGAAATTACTGCAGCAATTAATTTTCTGGCGAAAACTAGTTGCTGCAATACATAGTTGCCTGGACGTAAAACGCCTGTGAACATATCACGTTACTTCTATAGGTTCCTCGGTTACATCTGAGTGTTATGTTACCTTGGGTAATTGCGAGTGTTTTTTGCAGGAAATGGTGGTGGCAATGATGTGCGTCTCCACAAATGGAATGACGGCTTTAAATTTGTACTTTAGTAATTGAGTAAACGCGGGTATTCTTAAGGCAAGGCTTACATGTAACCTTCACCAATCATAAGAAAGGCTGAATCATTGAAACAGTTTCTCATTTATCAAAACAGCCCTCATTTGGTGTCCGGTTAAGTTGCTGGAGAAAAAAAGCTCTGGGAAACTCAAGTGTTCCATAAAGCCATACAGTTTAAAGGGGTTAGGTCACGGTATTTTAGGTAATTCTAATTAGTTTCGTTAATTAAGAGCTCTAAAGTTCAAATTGGCAGAGCAAAAGTCTTTTATTGGTAAGATCACAGCCACATAACAAACAAGGATGATTTCCGAGCATTGTACTGAAATGAAACTTTCATAGAAATTGAGATAAACTTGAAAAAGGTCGGGTCGACGTTTTTCAAATTAACCCGAACGCAATCCTTTTTAATCTTCTCGAATTTTGCCCATCCATGCTCCCTTTTGGCCTTTCTGTGTTTCTTTTGAGTTCTTCTACAGTTTTTAGCCGTTATTGTGATATTTCAGTAAAACTATGACCAGTTGGTCGGTGCCGAAATTGCCTAAAATTGCGTAACATAGCCCCTTTAATCATGTTTGCGTATCATGACACGATAAATGCAAGAATGACTGTGCAAAAAATCTGCCAAACTAGGTTAACGATTATCTCCCTCTCTTATGCCAACCTTTATTCTTTCGTTTCGTTTTAAGCAAACAATGAATACAGAAAATGTCGAAAACAATTAAAAATTGAATCCTATCGTTCAGTTCTCTTTTTCTTGCTCTTTGTGTCGAGGTAATTGTATGTTTTGCCTTAAAAAGGCGCCTGCATTGCCTGCCCGCAAGATTATCATCGATGGGTTTCTTCAGTTTTATTAATTTTATCGGGGGGGGGGGGGGAGGGGGGGAAGTGGTTATTGTCAGGTTACTGTCCTATCGGTGGTGCTGGAAACTTGAATCATGTAATACATGTAATAGATATTATACATTTTCTAATCCCTTAATATGCTTAAATTTTCTCTAAAAATGCACTTTCTGACACTGCAGTAGGTTTTTGATGCAATTTCCATGTAAAAATGTAGAACATTTTACTTGGCGAATGCGCATAAGCCAAAATTTGGACTTTTTGCTGAACCGTTCCGATTTTTTTTTTCCTTGCTCCTTTCCTTTTCATTTTTCTCTGCTTTCTTATTCTCTCTATCTTTTACTCTGTGCACCCCTTCTACTGGCCTGAAAAGTTTTGTTCTTAATCAGTGGAAAACCCTGGAAAGGAAACCATGATCAAGTACGGGTATATTGGCCTGTTTTAGCACCAATTTTACACCAAAAACTGATCACGTTTTTTTCGATTAGCTCTGTCAGAATGCAGTCAATAGTCAAGACGGACAGTCCTGTGGAAAGATCTATCAAAACTCTATACGTTGCACGTCACAAAAATCTGCTGACGTGTAAATTGGCGACGTCATAAGTGGTTGAGTGGCCTTTCCTTCAAAAAAGGGAGTGTTCAAAGCTCAGCGAGAACTCAGCGAGGACTCACTGTAACAAGGAAAAATTCAACGAAATCTTCCATTGGTGCCAAGTTGTTTGTTTAGCTACCCTTTCATGACACAAAAAACTGTCCAATAATTTATAAGTTTCCACTGTGAAAACATTTTACTACCGGAACGTGCATATAATATACTTTCCTAGCCATGCATGCATTTGCTAGAGCCGTGAAGCAGTAAAACTTCTCAACAATGTAAATTAGTTCAGGATAACAGCTCTTTCTCTGCCTAGCAAGTCTACTCTGACTGGACCTTGACTTGCTGTAATCTGCCGCTAAATGGCTGCGTCGGATAAGGTCAGCAGGCCATCTCCGACATAAATTGTTCATCTGAAAAGCCGAAAAACGGCCAAAAGTTTAAACTGAAATTCCGACAAACGCCAGAAATGTTTAATTTAGAACTGAAAAAGGGCCCAAATTTTAAGTAACAGCTCACAAAATACTGACATGACAAACGGGCAAAATTTCAACATACAACTGAAAAACGACCAAAACCTAACTGAAAACGGTGCAAACCCTGGCCAAAACTATAAAACCATTTTTCCAGTACTTGAGTGCTACTGAAATCAATGTTACTTTTCACAAAGTCCTTTAAAGAATCTTCAGTTAGTAATAATCGGATAACGTAAAATTTATAAACCCCAGACGAAAATTAGCCCCCCCCCCCTCACCCCACCCCCGTACACGCATAAATCATTCCGATCAGTTATAAGCTCCCCCCCCCCCCCCCCCCATCACCCAAGCACAATCACATCGAGTGGTAGAAACATAACTTGGCCGCCTCACAGCCTTGACACAGTCGGTTGGCAAAGAAGCGTTTTGTTTCTCGTAATAGTTCGCTACCATGAAAGTATAGCTCGGTATCAATGAACTGCCCTGTCAGGGGATTTGGACGAAACCTAGCCAAACAAAAGTTTAATGAAATTTCGGGTCGAACAAGAAAAAGCAGAAACTTAAGAAGGCTCGCTAACCTCGAAGCGCTAACCGTAAAATGCTGTCAGTCGGGTTATCCTCAGTAGTGGAGGCGTAAGTGGTAGGCCGTCATTGCTCCTATGTCGCACTCTGAGCATGCTTTACTTTTAGGGTGCAATGATTTCGTTTTTTTCGCTTTCAAAATACCCGACCGTCTTCCCCCAGCCCCAATTTTAAAAACCCTCAGTTTTTAATGGTCCTACAAGTGCTCCCTTCTTTAATTCTAAAGCTGAAAAGCTAGGCGCCATTTGTTATTCCCCAGTCTTCAAAACGCCTTCGATTGCATGGTATAGGTTTAAGACCATCCTTGTGTTCTCGCCCTTGTGAAAGTGCCACACAGATTTGGCAATACATTGGATACTTTGGCATCCAGAAGTCTCCAATAGCAGTTCCAGTAATATCCCCATACCCTTTCCACTTCCATTCTAGATATTTGTTATACTCATTCTCATTATTACTGAGATATTTCAGGTAATCGGCAAGAAGTTGTGGAGACTTAAAGTCACGTACTTTTATGACTGAGTGATTAAGATATGGACCAGGCAGGAACTCATCAAGCTTGTCTGTTGCCATCACTACAGGAACTGAGCCAGCATCCCATGCATGGTGTAGTTGAGCATCAACAAAATAATCACAGTCTTGGTTAAAAAACACCAAGGTGAACTTGTATTGTCTGGCTAGAATAGATTTGAGATCCCTGAAATCTTTACCATCATCTTTACCATACCTACGAACCAGACCTTGTTTGTTCCGAAGACAGGCTCCGTAAGAATCAACCTGTACAAATTTCATCAACTGCCTCATGTATTCCGTCCGCACCTTCTCACAATTTGACAATGCTGCCATAATAAGCCCAGTTTTATTCTTAAAAGGAAGTGGTGGTGTTAAATTGGGCAACAAAACTGAAGGATCAGGGAAGTCTGAATCCAAGCGATAACTTTTTAATAAGTTGAATTTAGACATGAACGCAGCATCGTTTAATAGTGGTGTATACACTGGATTTTCTCGTATTTGCAGAATCCATGGCTTAGATTCTATAGGAGGATATGGCCCGGAAGCCCTAGCATGGAAAACAAAGCCATCTGCCTCTTTTGCTCGGGATATATCACTGGTTAACTCGCATGGTACTGGGCATTCACCTTTTGCCCACTTTTTATGTAGATCTAGTCGTCTTCCAAGGTATTTTGACCAGTAAACCACAAGCCAGGTCTTTTCTGTATGGTTCTCTAGACTTTTGTGATGGCTAACATTTCCTCTCCGTGCTATGTGTACATTCTTTATGGCAGGTTTCTTAAACGAATCAATTTCATTTGAAACGTAAATTAACTCAAGTTGCCATAATAGCACCACCAGGAACAACACGCAAGCCAGTAGACATTTTCGCAAAAACGAAGCGGCTGCCATGGCTTCCTTCTCGGGAGTCTTCTGGTGTACCTGTTAAAGAATTGCGTAGGCAGATAGTGAAAATCTCTTAACAGTTTATTGAACCCTTTTATAAACTTTCAAGAGTAACCAATACTGATGAAAGTCTTTCTTCCGATGTCAATAAATATATGACACTTCTACAAATGCAAGATTTGACTGCCAGTTTTCACCAAAATAGTAAAAAAAAAGGGACTAAGATATAACCGAGAAGCTTCCTTTTACTGTTTGTGAGCAACATTAATCGTCCCATTGGCTCTTTCACTTTCAGCTTTAATAATGAAGTACTTTTCTTCCTATTTCAAAGACTTCTGTACAGAAAATGCACAAATCCATGGATATAATACAAGAGAATCAGGGCAGGTACATATGATTTTTAGCAGAACAAATTATGGAAAATATTCTACTAGAAACAGGACATTTACTAAAAACAATTGATATCTGGAATAGAATACCTTTAAACATAAAACGTTCGGTATCTATAAAAATATTCAAAAGGAAATTAAAACATTTTCTCTTATCCCAAAGTAGTGATAGTATAGTAAATAAGTACTCAAGTGCAGTATGAAATATTTGTTAATATATGTTTAAGATCTGATTATTGGTTTGTTCGCTAATTACCTATTCCACTGATACCATTTGAATGCATTTTAATTAACAATTAGACTACGAGCCCGAGTTCTCTATGAGCAAATAGTCAACGAGGCGCAGCCGAGTTGACTATCGCTCATAGAAAACGAGGGCGAGTAGTCTAATTGTTTTAGTAGAAACTCTAAAGGATTGCAGTCCAAAACCTACAATATTGTGCACTTTGGAGACAAAAATCAAGAAAATTTACCGCTTAAAGAGCTACTCGCGCGCGCGACTGTTTTCTATCGGCGAATAGAAAACAGTGGGAGAACCAATCAGATTCGCGGATTTCCAATAGAACACAGCTGAGTTTCTACTAATATATCTTAAATTACCTTCAGGGAGACTACGTTGTAAAAGCCCGTAAGGGTTTATTTAGTCTTTCTCCCAAAGTTATAGAAAGTTATTAAATTGTAACACACTGTATTTACTGTATTGCATTATGGGAAATAAACATTCATTCATTAATGTGGTTGAGTTGCCACGTGTGAGCTTCAGTGCTTTTAGTATGTTTGTATCTCTTGTATAAAAATCTACGCACATCCTCGGAGATTACCAGGGGCAGTAAGTCCGGGTCGAAAAGGCGGGAAAATATCGGCGAAAAAAAAATCCCCCCGCGCAATTTCTCGAACAAGAATCTAAAGGACTCTATTATCGTCAAGAAGACGAAAGGTGAATGTTAAGTAGTCAGCTTCCTATGTTCAGTTATACTGAGTTAAAACTGCTTATAGAAAAATCACGTGTTCAAGATGTCAAAAGCTGGATATTTGCCGGTATACATGTAGTCTGTAATATGTGAAACACTTTTCTTGTATATTGTTTCAAAGAAAATTCATTAAATATTGTTGTTTAGGGAATTTATTCTTGTATTCTTATTTTAGTAAATAATAAAGATGGTAAATTTTAAGCTCGGTGATAAATAATGAAGATGAAGTATTCAACATGACACGAGCATGGGACAAAGAAAAATTCTGAGTCCCCGACGGGAATCGAACCCATGGCCTGCCAGATACCGGTTGGGCGCTCTAACCAACTGAGCTACTAGAGACTCGTTGCGAGCTGGGCCATTTTACTAGGTTGATAAGTTGATAAGTGACACGCGTCCTGCATACTGCTAGGATAATAAAGGTCATGATCTGCACGCAAACACAAAGCGCGGGAACTTCGCTCGAAAACGAATATTTAATCACAAAGCGCGGGAACTTTGCTAGAACACTTTGCGATCATGGATGGACGTGGCTTTTTTCTCGGTTCAACACCCCTCTATCCCGGTTACTTCTTCGATCAGCAGCAGCAGCAGCAGCAGCAGCAGTTTGGCCCCTTTATGAATGAACTGCATCAGTTCGCAGTTTGGCCATCAACAACAGCCTGGATAATGAAATCATGCTGTTGATATCTACTAAAGTAATCCACAGCACTGTCCACTGGCGCCTTAATTCGCACATGTGACCCATCTATAGCACCAACAACGTTGGGCAGATTTGTGAGATTTGTAAATGCCTGCATCGATGCATTTACTTCAGCAATTGTCTCAGGAAATTTGATGTGTTCGTTGCGTACTTCGTAAAGGCCATTTACTACATCTTGCACTGCCTCAATTACAGTCGATTTTTCCACATTAAACAATGGTGCGATGGTCGAATACGAATTTCCGTGGGCCAAGCGATACAGTCCCAAAGCAAGAACTTTCCCGGACGGTAAACAATCTCTGAATTTCGAATTTTGCCTTTGTAATCTCGGACCCAGGATATTAAGAATCACTGCAAAAGTGGCCTCGTTTACTCGTAACTGTTGCCGAAAGTATTCCTGTGGAATTAAGGCGTCGTTGTAGTGGATGTCGAACAATGAATCTGCGGGTCGGGGAAGAGTCCATGCGTAGGGTGTAACATGCACGCATTCTACGCAAGCGTCTTCTTCTTCTCCTTAAATAGGCAACATTCAAGAGTGTCCTGTATTCAAACACCCATCTCTGATACAGTATAAAATAACAGGTCCGCAATGCGAACATGTGTCTAGTGCAAGGTGGATACTGGTAGTCTCGATCACACATGTAACTATAGTTGATATCCCTTCATCTCTCGAGTCCACCTATGATTGGTTTCTCCCGAGGGTTAGGATCTTGAGCCCAAAATCTATGCTTTAGCTCTTTTTCTTTATGCTCTTTTATTATGGTCGATTTGTAATAATTCTGCAAAACATTGTGTTACTTCCGATTCCATCCAAATTTGGAGCACAGGAAGTCAATAGATTAGCGTGAAGACACTGCTATGTGGCCTACATGACGAGTTTATTGGCGTGGGATTCACACTATAAAATTTTTGGCGTAATCATGTGAGAGATCGCCGCTAGTTGATTGTTTTCATCCAGGAGAAATCCTTATCCTAATTTTAGATGACGAGGAAGATCCTTGTGTTATTTCTAGTGGAGAAGAAAGCGGTTTAGGCCGGGAGCTCAACAAGGAATTTGCTACATTCCACCACTAGACACAAAACACAGCTTTTCATACAGAAATAAAGTCAAAACAAGAAATTTGCTACATTCCACCAGATTCCCCTCCCCCCTCCACCAATCCCAATTAATTGTATTACACAGGCCAATTGTAGGTGAACTGTAGAAGTTGTCTTTTTACTGAATCTAACAGAAGTCATCCAATTTAATTTGTCTCCTCCGTTACATTTTGTATAAGTCCTTTCTAACTTTCAAGAAAAAATTTACTCTGTTCTTCGTGGCGATTTCTTGCTGTGCTAAACTTAATCTCAGTTCGACGTTCACGTGTAGTTAATTCGCAGTCCTATTTAAACCATTACATCAGACGAAAGACTTCACATCATCGCCCAACAAGAAGCCACTGAATAGCTTGAAACCGGATGGTTAATGTTAAACCACTCTTTTGGCTAACAAGAAAGCCTAAGGCTTTTAGACGTACCCTGTCGCGTTTATATTTCCTTTTGTTCCTGTTCAACAAGAAGTGTGTTATGTTGAAGCGTGACATGCGATATACGATACTCGGCCGTCAGTATTTAAGGTCAAAGGCGCATGATCGCTTTTGAAGACTTTGAAGGTAGAGATGTTGATTTTTTTTTTTATCAGAGTTGTTTTCGTAGTACTTTTAAAACTCATAAAATATAACGCGACTCTTTCATTTATATCTCGTACTGGTCATTTCAAACTGAGCAGCAATTCTATTTTGCTCTGTGGTCTAAGCGATGATTTATTGTTCACTTAAGCGCATGGAAAACGCGTATCACGCACGTAATTTTTAATCCCTCAAGTGGCAAGCAATTTAAAACATTTCCTCTGTCCCATTCCCCTTCCCCTATTGAGTAGGTGATAAAAGATGACCAGTTTTAAGCATTTTTGTGCCGATCAAAAGGAGATAATCAAATTACTTCATTTATCTCGCAAGCACACTTTTTCGCAATTTCAAAACAAAACGTGCACGAACAAACTCTGCAAAACCTAAAACGTTTTAATTGACAGTAAATTGGAACAGCGTCAAACATTAGCCAAGTCTAAATTTATAAAGCGTGAGTAAAGTCAGCACGCCTACATTCATGCGGCGAATCATTGATAATCGCAGATAATCATTGATGCAATTAACACCTTAAACCGGCTTTATCTAATATAAAAGGAAACGAATGACAGAAACCTAACCCCAGTTGGCGCGTTTTGCACGTAGTAGCGAGAGCAATAGAGGCGGCTGTAATCGCAGGCTACAACAATACAGTGCAACCTCTATATAACGAACCTCTATATAACGAAGTCCTCGATATAACAAACGACATTCTTCGTCCCAGTAATAGTAAAATGTATGAGAAAGTACCTCGATATAATGAAACCTCGTTATAGCGAACACATTTTGCCAGTCCCTTGGCCCTTCGTTATATCGAGATTCCACTGTAGTAGCCAAACATTTCAGTAGTAATTAGAGTTTTGAGTGTCAAAAAATTTGGGGGAATTTGGAGGGCATTTGCACGCTTAACCCGAAAATTGTGTGATTTTTAAGTGGTATAAACTGCGTTTATAGAAGTATCTTCAATTTCTCGTGCTTTTAAAGGCAACAATCTCGTAAATATCGAAGCTCTCACTTTATAAGCCGTAATCAGTAGACGTTAATAGTAAAATTGACCAACGCTTACATGATTTGCAAGTAGTTTACTACTTCTATTATTACTTTGTCCACATAAATACTCAGCAGCTTTTGCAGATGTTTGGTCAGTCACAGGTGTTTTCAGTCGCGCAGCTTCAGCGTTTTCTTGCTCTACGAAATACACTTCTCAATGACTCATCTGGGCTAGCTAGTTCCGCTGCAGTTCGCTACTAAAGGCAAATGCATTATCACTAAAATAGAGCATCGCAAACGTCGCGGAATATTCGTTCTCAAATTCAATTGGTCCCGAATATCCCTTTTGTGATCATTCTCGAATTCAATTGGCTCCGAATATCCTCTTTGAGCTCGTGCTTTATTTCAATTGGTTTCCGAACATCTCCTTGTACTCGAGTGATTGCGAAATGGTCACGATGATATATCGAGTGGATACACTTTTCCTGAATGCGTTCTTATCCTCATGTAAATGGTCACGGAACGGGAAACCCAGTGAAACTCTATGCGCATTACTTGATATTTTAGGTCACATAAAGTATTTATCCGATTTTCCCCTTCTGCATTGTGTCTGCACTAGACACAAAAAGCAAACGCTTGCTGCTGCTGGATGATAATAATCGGAAGAAGAACAACTGCAATAGTGAAGCAAACGCCGATGATCTGATTTGGGTCCATGTTTATGGTCGGTTCGCGGGAAATATGAAATCCGATCGACTTATCAGATTACTTTATCACAAATGAACTTTTGGCTCTTCCGTTTGCGGTTTCAAATTTTTGAAATTGTTGGTCCGTCCAAATTAGGATTTTCACTCTCGTGCGACCCTGCCCTCAGTTATGATGAAATATTTATCGGCTTGGCAAAGGTTACATCGCTTTGTTGTGTTCGTGTAGGCCGTTGCCTTAGCGAGGATTTTCCATTTCATCGTGAAGTTTTTACGTTCGCCTTTAAGGACGTTCGCGCAAATTGTTTATGCGGATCCTTACTGCGCACGTAATTCATGTCGCGACGTCATGCCACGTTATGCATGAGCGCGCGCGCTGAGAAAACTTTCCAAACATATAAGGTGGGTAGCCGTTGCGTTAACTTCGCTTGCAGTTTCCTCTCTTAAACGGTCGGTGACCCCCACTTTTTTCGGGATATACCACCTTTACTGATAAATCTCTACTGATTGACAAAAAATGAGCGAAATTCCAATGTTGGAAGTTTGTTATTTTTTCATTTTCTCCCCTCGCGCGCGACCAAATCAGTCACATTTTCCAGCCTCGAGTTTTCGCAAATCCAATTCTTTAAGGCAAGATTTTCCTTAAGGGACTTCAAAAGCGAAATATATTTGTACAATAGACCCACTGAAATAAATTCAGGCAAAGAAAGTTAACCTACATCAATTCATTTAAAATATTCTGTCGCCTGAAGCCGCTGAGGTCATATCGAGTGACGAAGCCGGAAATTTATCCAAATACGCGCCCTCTTTCGCTTATCGTATCTCGGAAACGAAGTCGGTGACCCCCACTTTTTTTTACATTTCTGATAAAAGTAACTGATAAACTAGCTCTGGTGAAATTTTAAGAAAAATTGCAATGTTGGAAGATTTTCGCGCGGACGTCCTTAAGCTGCCAAAGATGCTTACCTAGTTCAGTGTCATTCTTTCGCTTCTCGTTTCTGAAAGAAACCTGGTGGTTTCTCCATCTTGTATTGAATTCAGTTGATGTTACTCCTACATAAGTCTCGGTTTTATTATTTGACACAACAGTTGCTGGGTAGACAACTTCCTTTGTTAGGCATTCGCCTTCTAAATGGCACTCATTCTTCCTTCTACAGTTGCATGTCTTCACGGCCTAGTTTTGTGGCGGTTGCGTGTTTTTCTTTAAGATGGCTTTATTGTGACCATCGATAATCTGCTTAACGTTTGGCAGACAACTGTAGCCTATATTATATTAACAGCTTAAATTATCGATGGTCAACGTGTGTACAAATTATCAGCACTGACTACGTTAGTGTTTTAGATCTACAAATAGACAAACTAAGAATAAAACTAGAAAAAGAAGTCGTTAGCCTGAAGCAAGAATCGGTTTTCAAAATGGAACGGTTAATTTTCACCAAATAGTTCCACTAATCAAAGTGGACTTCATTCGAGGGGTAGTATCTTTTGCTAAAAAAAATTCCAGTGGGACGGAGCCGTTCTACATGATTTCCAACAACATTTTGTTCGGAATTTTTTGATAAACAGAACCTAACAGAACCTAACAGAACCTCGTGATCATGATATGCAATACAAATAAATATTACTGCTAAATACGTATAGTGTTAAAATATTCAGGTGCTTGTGAACATTTGCAATCGAACTCTGATTTACCTATCGATATATGTCTGATGATTGAGATACCTTGATCCACTACTGGCCACTACGAGTCCTGACTTGTGCGGCGTGCTGAATCCTTGTTGTAAAACTGGCGTACAAACAACGACCTCATGCACAGCCGGAACTTTCTGTCTGTCGTTAGTCAACGGCGCGTACGCTAAGAACTTAATCCAAATCAGGAAAATACAGCAATACAAATCAGTTGATTGGCATTTTGTACTGTTTACACAGCTTTTTAGGATTGTTTTGAATTTTTTGCCACGTGTTTAGTGCGACCATAGCCTGCGAACGCAGACATATTTCTGCCTGTCGTTTCTCTCCACCGAAAAGTAACGTCTGCGAACCAGCAAGTCAATAAACGATTTTCGTGACGTCAAATCTTAAGCCAATCAGAGTAAGGCTTAGAAAAACCCAGAACCGCCACGCCTGTAGCCTGCACGAGCCGGCATCGCGCAATTGCGTGGGGAAAACAGCGGCGGATAAAGTGGACAATGAGCAAGGGAAAGTTTGTGAAGTGTTTGGATTAAAAAATGAAATTAGCAACCCATTAACGCTTGAAACTACTTGTTTCAGAAGAAGAACAGGTCTTCGTGAATTTAGCCTGCGTAGCAGGCGTCTGTGTATATTTTACCTCGCGTGGCTCTCTCGCGCCTTTCGCGTTTCTCCCATACGCGCGCTAGAAACTATACGTCGCCTGCTAGGCAGGCTATCGTGAATCTTCCAACTGGAATATTGTGGTCGTCGTTTTGCCGCTAGTATAATTGAATCGTCCCGTATCGTCGCTGATCTAAGTGCATTAGCACTGAATATCGATACAGTGGAACCGAGTAAAGACAACTAAAGAAATATTGAAAACAGCGGCTATTCTGTCGTGCACGGATCACAAGAATTTTAAAGAATCTTGGATATTTCCGATAGGTGAGATAAGATTCTTCAATTCGTTACGAACATTTGCCGTTGACAAAACACGTTTAATACTTGTTTTGTCGTTATGGTTTGTTTTATTGCATACTGCCGCTGGGGATCGTAGAAAAAGTCATAAAATCGATTGTGAATATCAATTCCTAAAAAAAAGTCGAACTACTCAAATTTTGAGTGCATTGGGTTTATGCAGCACTGTTTTCGTAGGCCACCGAAACGATGTCCCACTCCTCAGTTAAATTCCGTTACACTGTAGCGTCGGGATTTACGTCAACAATATGATCGCGTGATGGAAAAATTTAAAATTTTACAAAGTTCTGCGCGCGCGCACTTAATCGTCTACAAGTGTGACGCGCGTGACCACTTGCTTCGCAAGTCATTTGACGCCATTTCCGGTTTCTCACTGCCGTCCTCGTCAGAACAAGGGTTTTCAAGTTCTCAGGAAAACGTGAGTATTTTTATCCACTTATTTTCATCTAACCTTTTTGTTTTTTCGACTGAACGATAGAAACCGATCATATTTTTAGTTACCAACTCTTTTTTATATTGAAACAACATTTTTCAAACGAAAATGAAGCGTATTTGTAAACGCAAATTACGAAGCGCTCAGACTGTGGAAATTTAATTATCCTTCTTTCTTAGTTAAAAAGCTCTCATTTTACAGTTTACGGCAGTTTCTGTCTCATTACATCGTCCGAATAAAAAACCTGGTGTAAAGTTATTTTTTCTTGTCTTTGAGAGTTGTTTTCATTTCTTCCCAAGTGTGGGCTACACGTTTTTTTGTAAACAAACTTTGAAATGTAAATCACATTTGTGTGAGTTATGGCGTAATACTCGTCGAAAATAATACAATAATGTGCGTTTCACACTGCAGTACAGACGAAATCCCGATCAGAAAGACCATTGCATGTGTAGAAAATAGCCTCTAATCTTCATTTTCATATAAAACAAAAATTTGACCTTGTTTGTTTCTCCACATCAATCTTAACAGAAAGATGGATTGGACAACAGAGTGTGATCTTCTTCTTTTACAAGAGATAGTAGTTTCAGAGCCGTACCGGTTCAAGTCTTCAACACGAGAAAGGGGAAAAGTTCGGGACGAAATTCTTGAAAGGCTGAATGCCGCTGAGTTATTCCAAAATCGACTCGGAAATAAAAGAGCCGTTCGAGACAGATACACCTTATTAGCAAAGAAATTCAAGAAGAAAATGGCGGAGGAGGAAAGAGCAAGCGGAGTATCACCCGAGATGTCTGAACAGGACAAGCTGCTTGAGCAGATAGTTGAACGTTTTGAGGAAAGCGACCGGGAGGCTGATGAGAATGCCCAGCAAGGCGACAAAAACAAGGAAAATGACCGGAAAAAAGCTGAGGAAATGAGAAAGCGCTCAATGGAAAAACTGGGAGAGACAAGGAAACGACAGGCAGAGGAGGGTGGCAAAGTGACACCAAGAAAAAGAGCCTCTGGGTCAGAAACTCTCGTTTACCTTCGAGAAAAGGCCGAAAGAGAGTTCGACCTGCGAAAGCAAGAACTGCAGGTCAAGAAGGATGAACAATCTGCTCAAACCCAAATGTTTCAGTTCATGCAGCAACAGCTGCAGCATCAGCAACAGCAACAGCAACAGCAAGTTCAAGTACAACAGCAGCAGCAGCAGCTGCAAAATCAACTGCTTATGACACTAATTGACAAAATAAATAAATAAGTGTCCACCTTTAAACATGGAATTTGGTTTAACCTTTCCTAATTGGTTCAAGTTACGTCTGATTGCCATTTGAACAGACATTGTTTCTGGTTATGTATTTGAAGGCTTAAAAAGTAATACATCTGTAAAGGTTTTTCAAAGTGTCAAAAGTGTTTTCATGACAATAATTTCTGGATTTAGGCACATTAAAGACTTATTATATATTGTTTTAGGACAAGTCCACACTTCAGTTACATTTATCTGTACACAGACATGAAAGGCTTCTGTATATTATGATCAATTTATTAAACACATATTTTTACATATTTCCCTTATAAACACTTGGGGAAAAGGGGAAAATGGGGAAAAGTTAAAATATGAGACTAAAATACCCTTTAGGCAGGAAGTCAGGCCCGGGTCTTCTTTACGAAAAGGGAAAGGTGACAGGCCTAGAGAAACTGTAAAATCAATATTTCAGGCAGAGAATTCATTTTATAATCCACTTTTGGTTTTAAGAATTAAATCTCTACCAAAAACACCTTACTTCACCAGTTCATGGGAATGTCACCTCAGCAACTACACATATGCTAAGATTAACTTAGTAAAATTTTACAAATCATCTTGTACTGCCAATACAGAAATTGATGCAAGTTTATTGTTTATAACCAAGCCTACAAGTGACAGCCTATGCCTACTGGTGTAGCAATAGAGAAAAAATGATAGGCTCACTTGAACGATAGGGTTTTGGGATCTTTTTACAAGTGCTCAAAACTATAACTGGTACCTAATTTTCAGCCTACAAAGTAATTTTCAAAAGACAATGTAGACAAAAAAAAGCTTTCTGACCCTTTTTGTGCAGGGACGGCGGAGCATTTTTCCCGGGGGGGGGGGGGGGCTGACTAGTGACTTGAAGTGGGGGGGCTTAAGAGACTCTTCTCTTAGTAAAGCTTTATTTTTTCGGAAAAAGTGGGGGGGCTAAAGCTAAAGCCCCCCCCCCGGCTCCGCCGTCCCTGTTGTATATTTTTTTTAATTAGAAACAAAAAAGCATAATTTGTGGTCCAAGAAAATAATCATACCGCCCCCCCCCCCCCTGCCACAGAAAGGGTTCAAAATTCCTGGGGTGGGGGTTTTCAAAATCCAAAAACTTTAAAAGAAAATGTAGGAAGCTTACATGGAATTTCCAAGGGGGTGTGTGTGGGGGGGGGGGGGCTTGGAAAAAATCCATTTTTATTTCCCAATTCGAATCCACCAACCAGCAAACAAAATGTTAGACCAACTTTTTGGAATTAAATTAGGGGAAACTTCAACCCTCCAAGCTAAGACCATTTTAGCTGGTGATATAATTGGAGCCGGAGTTGCCAGCCTGGCAACTAAAATTGAGAACAAATTAAGGATTGAAAAATGAGCTTATTTTAGCGACTGAAATTTTTCACCGGCAACCAAACTTGAACAGTGGCCACTAAGGAAAAAAAAACTTGGAGGGTTGACCTTGAAATATTCCACATGCCCCATTTTCAACCTGCCCCCAGTGCATACACATTGTCTAGTGAGTGAATCGTTGCTTCATTTGGTAAAGCTCAAAAACAAAAATTATATCACTTTTATATAACACTAAGCAATCTCCAAACTTATTAAGCTCAACTGAATGCCAGGGGTAACTCCCACATGAAAGGAACAAGGATGTTTCTTTGTCTGGGGTGGAAGTGGAATCATAAATAATGAATCATATCAGCTTATTCATGAATCTTTGTGTTTAAAATTTGGGAATCATGAATAACAAGATGAATTAATGAATCATGAATAACAAATGAATGCTTCTATTGATCATTACTGTGAATATAAAATATAAAATTTAACCTTTTTTTAATTTTCTGAGGGAGCATTCCCCCAGACCCCCTCAAAAGGGCAACAACAACTACTGAGAATTTCACATTGGTTTCCAGCATATTATAAATTATGTGCACGAAGAGTCTCCATTTGAAAAAGAAGACTCTGCCAGCAGAGTACTGAAATGTGCAAACACCCTATGAACGAAAAGCAACAGAAACTGGCAACAAGTTATTTTGAAAACCGGATGAATAGAATGAAAACAAAAATCATGGAAAGCATGGAATAAAATTTTCTTCTTAGGAATCATGAATCATTAAGGCAAAACAAGACAAGAATCATGAATATTCAAAAAACCAATGATTCCCCTTCCACCACCGAATCTCAAACACCAACAGAAAAAAATTGTGGTTCATCCTTGACACAAAGTGCACCAAAATCCAGGATTTGCATCCTAAATAAGATGACAAGCATCCCAATCCAAATCCATATGGGTGTTCCTCAGGTACTGATTGAGTATAAATAAAATCTTAAATAAAATAATCCTCTAATGAGGGCGGTTCAACGCTGAAGAACGAGGAAGTTTCTGAACCATAAAGACATGTGTAGGCATTTCTTAATAAAGCACAAATAATATACATTTTGCCTACAGCACTAAGTCCAATTTTAAGATCTTTTTTAAAGTCTAGAAAAGAAAAGTATTGTAAAATGTCACCAAACACCCACTCTACTGCTGTTCTTACTTTACTCATTGATTCATTAAATAGTTGCTGCTGCGGTGTTAATGCGTGGCCTTTGAATGGTGCTTGAAGGTGAACTCTGAGTGGGTACGGCCGGGTCACCATACACACACAGTGGTTGGCCAGTTGGGGAAACACAGTGGGCTTCTAGCATTGGCAGCAGGCCAGACAATGCCAGCATCCCACTGTCGTGCCTTCGCCCCTCGACCGGGCCAAAAAGGTTCGCAATAAGACCATTGGGCGCAACAACACTCTGAAATTTTATGGCGTGGACCCTTTTATGTCCATTATTCAGCACCCTCTGATGTTCGCCTGGCCTCGAAACTGGTCTCACTGTCCCATCTATGAATCCCCAACAGTTATCAAGGGCGGCTCCTTTCCTATAGATCGATTGAGAAAATTCGACAAGGTCTGCTGGTGACAACCACGGTTGATTGAGACGAGAAAGCAAATGTCCAAACTGTACATGAAGTAAATCTGTCATTTCTGACACCACCATGCTCAATTGGGGAACAGGTCTTCCGAAACGCGGAACAAGGTCTTCGTATCTACATGGATACGCAAATCGACGTAAAAGCATACAAAGTGCTTCATCACTGTACACGAAAAAACGATTCGGGCAAGTGATTTTGTCTGGAAGATTTAAAACATCGAGTAAAGCGTATATATCATGTTTCAAGAAGCGAAATTCGCTTTTGCACTCGTCGTCGGAAAGACAGTCAAGATCAAATTTGTCGTATTTCCAGTACGGTATGTCTAGGTTTTTCGAAGTGTTCACGTCGTATAGCAACAGCAGTTCTTCATCTTCAATTAAATCCAAGTCATTGGCGAGTAAAAGTGCCTCTCTTGCTTCCCGGAATGTGGCCATTTCGACCTTGAGTCTTCTTCATGTCGTGTTGTGTTGCGTAAGGTGTCTAAGGTTTGTTTACGTTTCGGACGGCAACGCCATTGCTCGCGTGCTCAGCCCAGTCCTCGCGCGGTCTGATGTCGCCGTCCCCATTCAACAGTCCTGTTGCGTAAGGTCTCTATTATGAAACTAAGTTCTCACGCTAATTGTACAAAAATGGAAATGGACTCTCGTTAATCTAAACATCAGTATGATCGCGCAAGGTTCGCCATTACGATATGCATCTTTGGAAGCGTGGAAATGTGGAAATCTGGCAATGAACCCTTAATAGTTAATATGAAACAACCGTCTATCCCTGGAAGCGTGGAAATATGGCAATGAATACTTATTTGTGTAGACCATCTTTTGAAGTGTGGAAATCTTGAAATCTGGCGATATTTCTTATTAAACCTCAAGGACATGGGTTTTGTCTTAATAAATTCTAGGGGTGGGGTTTGTAGGCATGTCACTCAGTGTGTTGTGATTCGTGACTTTTTTAATGATGTCGTGAAGTTTTTACGTTTTTACGTTCGCCTTTAAGGACGTTCGCGCAAATTGTTTATGCGCATCCTTACTGCGCACGTAATTCATGTCGCGACGTCATGCCACGTCATGCATGAGCGCGCGCGCTGAGAAAACTTTCCAAACATTAAGGTGGGTA
Source organism: Oculina patagonica (assembly GCF_052425735.1). Taxonomy (NCBI): domain Eukaryota; kingdom Metazoa; phylum Cnidaria; class Anthozoa; order Scleractinia; family Oculinidae; genus Oculina; species Oculina patagonica. The sequence continues at coordinate 14,724,569 of NC_135767.1, forward strand.
GCTGTTGCGTTAACTTCGCTTGCAGTTTCCTCTCTTAAACGGTCGGTGACCCCCACTTTTTTCGGGATATACCACCTTTAAGGTGGATTTCCACTGACGCGTAAATATTTACGTACGTAAAACGTGCGTAAAAAAAGATACGTAGGCAAATTTCCACTGTTGCGTAAAAAGTAATAAAAAGCGTTTCCTTTTTACGCGCGTTGAACGTGCGTAAATGCCCGCCATACTGAATTATCAAGTTGGTGAATAGAGTGCGTGATTGTCGGCCACATTGGAGAAGTGAAACAATAAGTTGTTTTTCCTTTGGGAAAAAATCATTAACATTTTTATGCAAATGTCTTGTTGTTTGACTCTTCCAACATGGCTGCCATGAAAACACTTTGTACCAAACGCTACAAAAATAAATGCGTGAATATGACCAAGAGGCATTTTATAAATACTTCCGAAAGACACCATCAAGTAAAAGAGGATTTGAGGCGACCTTCCCGGATTCCCGGCTCAAAGTCTACGTGAACTGACGCCAGGCGTTTTCTTTCACTACTGCGTTCGTGTAATTTGGTTCTGTAGCCAGTTCTATAGATTATTTCTTGAAATGTTAAGACTTTCTCGATGAGAAGTGTTTTTACATCTGAATGTTTTCCCAAGTAAATCGATGGGCGATTTAAAGCAAATGGTTTTCCACATGGTAAGTGGTGTCATGTGACGAAATCCAAAAGTATGATTGGGTAAATCGTTGCGTAACCGCAGACAGCTGCGAAAAAAGTTGAACTCGGCTCAACTTTTTTCAAAACCCCCAAAATCGCTACGCGCGTAAACGTGCGCGTCACGTGCGTAAATACCTGGAAAAAAGCGTGGCATTGGAAATTGGACAACGTAAATTTGACGCACGTAATCGCGCGCGTAAAATTTCATTTTACGTACGTTTTTATTTTTTTACGCGCGTTAACGTGCGTAAACAAAAACGCGACAGTGGAAATCCACCTTTACTGATAAATCTCTACTGATTGACAAAAAATGAGCGAAATTCCAATGTTGGAAGTTTGTTATTTTTTCATTTTCTCCCCTCGCGCGCGACCAAATCAGTCACATTTTCCAGCCTCGAGTTTTCGCAAATCCAATTCTTTAAGGCAAGATTTTCCTTAAGGTACTTCAAAAGCGAAATATATTTGTACAATAGACCCACTGAAATAAATTCAGGCAAAGAAAGTTAGCCTACATCAATTCATTTAAAATATTTTGTCGCCTGAAGCCGCTGAGGTCATATCGAGTGACGAAGCCGGAAATTTATCCAAATACGCGCCCTCTTTCGCTTATCGTATCTCGGAAACGAAGTCTTTGACCCCCACTTTTTTTTACATTTCTGATAAAAGTAACTGATAAACTAGCTCTGGTGAAATTTTAAGAAAAATTGCAATGTTGGAAGATTTTCGCGCGGACGTCCTTAAGCTGCCAAAGATGCTTACCTAGTTCAGTGTCATTCTTTCGCTTCTCGTTTCTGAAAGAAACCTGGTGGTTTCTCCATCTTGTATTGAATTCAGTTGATGTTACTCCTACATAAGTCTCGGTTTTATTATTGGACACAACAGTTGCTTGGTAGACAACTTCCTTTGTAAGGCATTCGCCTTCTAAAGGGCAATAATACTTCTTTCTACAGTTGCATGTCTTCACGGCCTGGTCTTGTGGCGATTGCGTGTCTTTCTTTAAGTTGGCTTTATTGTGACCATCGATAATCTGCTTAACGTTTGGCATGCAACTGTAGCCTTTATTATATTATTAGCTTAAATTATCGATGGTCAACGTGTGTATAAATTATCAGCACTGACTACGTTGATGTTCTAGATCTAAAAATAGACAAACTAAGAACAAAACAAGAAAAAGAAGTCGTTAGCCTGAAGCAAGAACCGGTTTTCAAAATGGAACGGTTAATTTCCACCAAATAGTTCCACTAATCAAAGTGGACTTCATTCGAGGGGTAGTATCTTTTGCTAGAAATTTTCCAGTGGGACCGAGCCGTTCTACATGATTTCCAACAACATTTTTTCGGAATTTTTAGATAAACAGAACCTATTAAGATAATCCTAATTGTCCTATTGTTCGCGTTCATGATATGCAATAAGGAAAAATAAGTATTACTGCTACATACGTATAGTATTAAAATACTCAGTTACTTGTGAACATTTGTGATCATTAAAATAACTCTGATTTACCTATCGATATATGTCTGATGATTGAGATACCTTGATCCACTACTGGCCACTACGAGTCCTGACTTGTGCGGCGTGCTGAATCCTTGTTGTAAAACTGGCGTACAAACAACGACCTCATGCACAGCCGGAACTTTCCTGTCTGTCGTTAGTCAACGGCGCGTACGCTGAGAACTCAGTTAATCCAAATCAGGAAAATACAGCAATACAAATCAGTTGATTGGCATTTTGTTCTGTTTACACAGCTTTTGAGGATTGTTTTGAATTTTTGCCACGTGTTTAGTGCGACCATAGCCTAGGAACGCAGACGTACGTATTTTCGCCTGTCGTTTCTCTCCGCCGGTGGAGAGAAACGACAGCCGGAACTACCTCTGCGTTCGCAGGCTCAATCCTCGGCGGACGCGACAAGAATGACGAGCACATGGTTTCAATAGTCACGTGACCCGCACAGGATAAGAGGAGGTATACCGGTAATAAGAATTAACTTAATGCAGATGGAAGACATGAAAATTATATATGATATGATAAATGCAAGTGCGGCCCTACTACTGAGAAAGCCTGAAAAAAAATTAAGGCTCTGAGCGGGATTCGAACCCACGACCTTTACGTTACAGGTGCAGAGAGCCACAGGATGTAGACGTGCTTCTCATGGCTCCGTTTCTCGGGTCAATATTTTAAACCAAAACGCCTATGGAACAAGTTCTTTCGTCTGTTAAGAGAAAAATTAGACTTTCGGACTCTTCAAGTAGCTCACAAGAAACTTCGCCGGCGGAAAAACGACTGAAAGCTAGACATCTCTCGTGTCTGCGCGGACGAAGACGAAGTAATGGCCGCCGAAGGACTCGCAGGCAAAATAGACCTAATATTGTCTAAACTGGAGAAACTAGACACGCTGGAAACGAAATTAGAAGAAGTATTCTCTACGATAAATAGCCTGAAAGCCTCTGTCACGAGTTTAGAGAAAGAAATTTCCGCGGTTAAAGAGAAGCAACGAAGCTCGAATAAGAAGATCAAAGATTTAGAAGAGAATGCCGAGTTCGTTAGCGGACAAGTTGAAGACCTAAACAGTACCGCACAGGAGGAAAAAGAAACGCGTTGCAAAGAAATCAAAGATGTTCGTAAAGAGCTGTTATATCTTGAGACTTACAGTAGAAGAGAGAACCTAAGTTCGATGGAATTCCAGAGCACCTTGTGGAAAACGAGCAAGGAAGAAGAATGGAAGACACAAAAGGCCAGTTAGTTGACCTTCTGGCAAACGTACTCGAAGTTGAAAATGCCAATGACATCGAATTTTAACGCGTTCACAGATTGGGGAAACAGCCGAGAAGTGACAACAGTGGAAGAACGATAATTGCAAGATTTTTGCGATACTCAGACCGGGAGAAAGTTCTAAAATGTGGGTATAAATTGAAAGACACGGACTACAAAATTTATGAAGATATCCCCAAGGAACTCTACGACCTTCGCAAAATTCAAATGAAGAAATTGAAAGAGGCAAGAAAGGAAGGAAAGAAAGCGTTTTTCAGTAAGTCTGAACCAGATAAACTCTTTATTGACGGAAAATATGTCAAAATGTAAGCTAAATTAATATTATTTTGCGGACATTACGGAATTCTTGTTTTGAGTCTAAGCTGGTTTTTTTTTTGCCACTTTGAATACTAATTATTTAAATCTAGGTGTAAGCACTCGTCTAAAGTAAAACAAAAGACCCGTGAAACGAACCAATTAGCTTTTGTATACCATCACAAAAAGGCTAGGCCTAGAGCGTTGATTGCTCAACAGTTAGTTTCTGGAGCGTGAGGTAAGGGTCAATCAAGGAGCTTTGGTTATCTTGCTCCTTAATTAATGTTATTGTTCTTTTGTTATGTGTTAGGTTATTTAGTGTGTTTTTATTCGTGTTAGTTAAAAAAATACGGGAATCAACAATTCATTAACTGTAATTGTAAAGTCAACAGGTTACTAAGCAATTATCATTGTATAATCAAAACAGTAATGTGCAATATTTAAAAAAAAAAAAACAATAGGGAAGATCTTTCTTTTACAAGCGGAATACATTTAAATTTAGATAATTGGCGAAACTCAAATTGCTAATGTAAAATTTAAATTAATATCACTGAATGCTCGAGGGATTCGGGACTTTCACAAGCGTGAAGCAATTTTCTCATGGATAAAAAAGCAGAAAGCTGACATCGCGTTCTTACAAGAAACATATAGCACCTCAGAGGTGGTCAATGAGTGGAAGTTTCAGTGGCATGGAGACATGTTCTATTCCCATGGTACAAATCGCAGTAAAGGTGTTCTAATATTGGTCAGTGATAAATTACAATTCGAATTAAGTCCGTCAACCAAGACAGTGAAGGCCGATATGTCCTGATTGAAGCATTAATTCAAGAATCGCCTTTCTTACTCCTAAATATATATTCTCCAAACAAAACATCGGAACAATGCACTTTCTTTGCAAATATTTTATCAATACTTAGTGGAACAGATTTCCATTCACAAAAACAGTTAATTATCGGAGGCGATTTTAATGTCCATTTGGATGCTGAGATGGACAATGAAGGCGGTCGGGTAGAAAAAAAAACTCAGTTAAAAATATTTCTGATATAAAATTAGAATATGATCTGGTGGATATCTGGCGGATAAGAAATCCTGACAAAAGACAATTTACTTGGAGGCAAAAAAGACCTCGGGTCCAGAGACGCCTTGATTATTGGCTAATTAGTGACTGTTTACAAGACTTCATAGAACACGCCGACATCATACCTTAAGCTTCCATTAAATCGGATCACTCCGCGATTACGCTACAAATAAATACCATAGAAGACAAAGTCCGTGGCCCTTCGCATTGGGTGTTTAACTCTAGTCTTCTGGAAGACGATACCTATATTGACTTTATCTGTTCTAGTCTTAAAGTTTGGTTGAAAGAGTTTCAAGATATTCATGATAAGCAGCTTCTTTGGGATCTGGTTATAAGACAAACCACAATTTCGTTTAGTAAAGAAAAGGCTAAAGAAAGACGAAATAGACTTGACGTGGTAGAGAGCAAACTTTTAAAGAAGGTGAACAGCTGTGTGCTATACACCCTACAGAGGAAAACATCGAAAGCTTAGAAAAGGATAAGATGGAATATGATTCAATGTACGATTACATCACGCAGGGAAGCATCATGCGATCAAAAGCTGCATGGTATGAGAAAGGGGAAAAAATAACAAGTTTTTTCTAAATCTTGAAAAGTCCAGAAAAGCAAAAAATTGTATAGGAAAATTAATTAACAAAGAAGGACAAGAAATAATAAATAGCAAGGCTATTATGTCTGAACTAAAGGATTTTTATAAAAATCTTTATGACGATAAGGACCAGGAAATCAGCTTCGACGAACTGCACAATTATACTAGAAATCTCAATACACCTAAATTATCAGATCACCAGCAGCTCCTTTGTGAAGCAAATTTATATGTAATATAAATGCCAATTTACATGTAATGTAAATTAAAGTTAATGTGACAACCATGAAAGGAGTTCAGAGAAGTCATAAGATCACTCTATTCAAATATGCAGATCTGTCACGCAATATGCTGCAAGACTATCACTCTTGCGTTACACTTCTAGAGTGTGATGCGCTATTCCCTGGCCAATCACATCGCCCCCTTTTCTATTATGTCAATCAAGGCCATGCGGTTTTATCTAGACTTGAGTAGTTTTACTTCAAATTCTCTGAGCTCCCTAGAAGAGTTTTCACAATAATTATTATTGCTGTGATATCCTTCGATTGTTTTTTGCTTCAACATCGCTCCATCAGTACTTTATGAGTTATCCTGGTATCTGCCCACGAACTACGTTCCGGTTTTACATATTTTATTCTGTCGTTCGAAGATAAATATGTGTACGATCTGTCGAAGGCCTCGCACTACTGAACAGGTATTCGGTCCAGCAACTGAGGAACTTGATATGCACACACAGAACGGATTGCCTCTACCGGAATATGGCTACTCTACCGACTCGGCTTCAAGGTCCTGTGGTCTCCAAACCGCGGCTAAAACCGACAGTACAGCAAAAGCATGAATCTCACAAAAACATTATTTGTATGGTGGAGACAACATGCCTTCCTTTGCCTGAGATTATTTAACGTGAATGAACGACTTATAAAGAACAAGACGATTTCTTCAACTAGAAAAAACTATTCTCTTGTCAAGCCGGAGAACAGTCAACAAGGGTCAAGGCCGTCGTGAATGTCTTTCAAGCCTCGTCTAGCGCTTTCTCTCTCGCCGAAAGTGGTCAGTAAAAAATTTGACAAGCAATCCGGATTTCCCTAGGGTGCATCTTGGCCAAGTGGAATCCAGGAGCTTGCTCAAAGCTAAGTATAAATATTTATAAGCTGATTCTATTTTGCGTTATATTAGACCGGCGTTAAGTGAGATTTCAATATGAAAACAAACGAAACTTAGAGCAATTTGCAGGCTGCCGTTTCCACCAGCCGTCGTAAAGCCTAAAGGGCTGGAAATTACAAGATACCGGTGGAATTCGCTATAATTTGTTATCTTCTGTAATGTTCGAAGTCATGTCTTAATACCTGAGTAGACGAGACCCTTTATAATTTGGCTGCTCAAAGTTGAGGAAGAGTGACATAAACTTAGCTTTGCTGGAGGCTAGGGTGGTGAATTCTCGTCCCTTGTCACTAAAGTCAAAATAGGACAAATAACTCAAAGCAACGAAAGTTCTCAGCTTATAGAATACTTTATGAAGATTCTGAAAATGTAAACAGTTTTTACATTTAATGCAAGACATTTGAGGTATTTAAAGGTGCCATTGTGACTGCCATTTTAACAAAAAATTGGTTATAACTCAAGGGGAAATTGAACAATTGTAGCAAGAATTTGATCCAAGACATACAGGGGCGTACCTGCCTTTACTAGCACTATAAATTGCCTAGGAACGCCCCTGACATAAAATACAATAACAGGACTTTTTACGGGAGTATGTCACAGGAAATATAAAAGTGAGAATTCTAGGATCAAAACATAAAATTTTGCTTTGTAGTGAATACATTACCTTGTTCATGCAAGAAGCATCGAACAACTCATGACATCCTCGAAATTCTAACCATTTCAAGCCTGCCAAGTTTAGTGGAACAAGGATAAATCCAACAGGAGCTACTCTATCTACAATGAATGCATGTCTGTGTCGCAAGTGTCTAAATTGTTCAAATACGCCTTATTTTGCCTGATTGATTCTTGTGCGAGTTCTGCCTTCCTGCCATGTTTCTCAGGTCAGCAATGTATAATTCCAGTGGTGAATAACAAACTTTTGCTCTGTATAAGGTCTTTCTTTCCGTTTTTCCCAGCACTCATTGAATTCGTGCTGTATCATTCAAAGGGAAACCATGAATTGGCATTTTAGTATTAACAGTCTTGTATTTATATATCTACTCCTTTACGTGTATGAAATGGCTAGGTCACACCTTACGGATGCCTTCCTGTACCATCACAAGGCAAGCTTTGACCTGAAATCCTCAAGGGAGTCAAAAGAGAGGTCGACCATGAAACACCTGGAGACGTTCGCTAAAAGCAGAGATCAAGTCCATGGACAAGAGTTGGTACCAGCTAGAGAGGGATGCACAGGACAGGATGCTATGACGAGGGACCGTTGATGGACTATATTCCTGAGAAGGAGTCGAGTGAAGAGCTACTACTACTTATTTACATGTTAACTTAAACCTATTTTATATTTGCGTGCTGTTCGTCTATGGGGAATACACTTCGTGTATTTGTGGGGATGAAGTGCTCTGTACCATTCGCCCTTTTGCCCCATAGCCTCACAGGGTCAGCTTTCCCCTTATAGTGCCCCCCCCCCCCCAGTGTTGCTGTTGTTGGTTGTTGTGATTGTTCCCAAGGGTCCTAGAAATTAGGACCCCAGGTTCTTGGGAACCAGGGCATGTGGTTGTGTTTGTTCCCAAGGGTCCTAGAGATTAGGACCCCAGGTTCTTGGGAACGTTCCCAAGGGTCCTAGAGATTAGGACCCCAGGTTCTTGGGAACCAGGGCATGTGGTTGTGTTTGTTCCCAAGGGTCCTAGAGATTAGGACCCCAGGTTCTTGGGAACTAGGGCTTCCTGAAAGGAAGGAGAGGATTCCAGTCTCTCGTTGCCAACCAACTAACCTGTGATACATGTACCCTGCATGATTCCTATTGATGATTCTGATTGGCAACTCGAGCACTTCATCCCTTATCCCTTTTCGCCCACTGAACTTGTTGTCTTGTTTTGACTTCATGGGTTGGGAACATTAATGCAAATTTATATGTAATATAAATGCCAATTTACATGTAATATAAATTAAAGTTAATGTGACAACCATGAAAGGAGTTCAGAGAAGTCATAAGATCACTCTATTCAAATATGCAGATCTGTCACGCAATATGCTGCAAGACTATCACTCTTGCGTTACATTCAAAGGTCAAATTCACTTCTAGAGTATGATGCGCTATTCCCTGGCCAATCACATCGCCCCCTTTCCTATTATGTCAATCAAGGCCATGCGGTTTTATCTAGACTTGAGTAGTTTTACTTCAAATTCTCTGAGCTCCCTAGAAGAGTTTTCACAATAATTCCCACCCACCCAACCCTCTTTGGTTCTTTTTTAGCTTAGTATTTGTAAAAATGTAGGCAATGTTCTAGTTCTACGCACATATCCGGCTATGTTGAGGGTGTTTATTATATTATTATTATTATTATTTTCAAACGTTAGCCATAGCTGTTGGACTAAAGAAGCAAGCCCGCATTTATAGACATTGTTATAATAATTATTATTTCCATTTTGTATGCTAACTTACGTTTAGAGCTGATGGACTTAAGCAGCATTCCTGCTTACAGAAACATTGGTTTTTATATTGTTACCATTTTGTATGCTAGCTCAGGCTTAGAGCTGTTGGACTTGAGCAATGTGTCTGCTTTTGAGATATTGATATACATGTAACCGTTAGCTTTAGAGTCGAGCTGGCATATACTAACTCGACCATTCTGTTATTCGATTACTGTCTCTTCTGAACTTCTTCAATAGCTTTAGACCATCTTAACTAAGCATTGTCTTTTCTTATAGTTAATAAACCACGGGAGGGGATGAAGTGCTCTGTACCATTCGCCCTTTTGCCTCATAGCCTCACAGGGTCAGCTTTCCCCTTATAGTGGGGCCCCCAGTGTTGCTGTTGTTGGTTGTTGTGTTTGTTCCCAAGGGTCCTAGAGATTAGGACCCAAGGTTCTTGGGAACTAGGGCTTCCTGAAAGGAACGAGAGGATTCCAGTCTCTCGTTGCCAACCAACTAACCTGTGATACATGTACCCTGCATGATTCCTATTGATGATTCTGATTGGCAACTCGAGCACTTCATCCCTTACCCCTTTTCTCCCACTGAACTTGTTGTCTTGTTTTGACTTCATGGGTTGGGAACATTAAAGGTCAGTTAACCTATGATGAGTGCTACAATGTTGTGGATCATTTAAAAAACAACAAATCTCCGGGTAACGATGGCCTAACAGCCGAATTTTACAAACAATTTTGGCCTATACTAGGGAACCTCCTTGTAGATTCCTTAAATGCGGCTTATGTAAATGGCAGACTATCAAACTCACAACGACAAGCAATCATTCGGCTTATCGAAAAAAAAGACAAAGACAGGAGACACATTGAAATTTGGAGACTTATACCCTTGCTAAATGTAGACTATAATATTGGCTCTAAAGCTCTAGCAACCAGGTTGGAAAAGCTTCTACCACACATTATTTATGCAAGTCAATGTACATATGTTAAAGGCAGGACTATTTTCGACGCAATTAGATCAATTAATGATGCCATGGAATATACCAAAATCTACAACATTCCCGGTTTAATGACCACTTTCGATTTTAAAAAAGCTTTCGATTCTTTAAATTGGCAGTATCTATGCAACACACTAGAAACTTTTAATTTTGGGGATTCCTTTGTCAGATGGGTCAAGGTTCTTTATTCCGATATCGCAAGCTGTGTAATGAACAATGGCTTTGCATCAGATCTTTTTGAAATTAAACGTGGGGTGCGACAAGGTGACACGTTGTCGCCTTACCTTTTTATTATCGGGCTTGAAGTTCTTAATCTTGCAATACGCCAAAACAAAGAAATCGAAGGTATTAAAGTGGGCAATGAAGAAGTAAAACTAACTCAGGTTTTTGCCGATGATCTTACTACTTTCGTAAAAAACACGAGATCCTTCTTTTCATTAAAGGAAGTTATCAATAAATTTGGATTTGTTTCTGGGTTGAAACTAAACAAAGAGAAAACGGAGGCATATTGGCTTGGCAGCCTACATAACTACCCAGAAGATCTAGACCTTGGAACAGACAAGGTCAACAAGCCAATAAAGATTCTAGGTATATATTTCACCTACGACTGGCAAAGATTCCAAGAACTCAATTTTGAAAAAAATATTCATTCCATAAAAAAATCTTTGACTACATGGCAATTGAGAAATTTAACTTTACTTGGAAGAATTCAAATCATCAAGACCTTCGCAATTCCAAAGTTCATGTTCCGAGCCTCTCAAATTCCCCTTACAAAAGAAATTATTAAAGAGATAAACTCCGTTCTTTTTAAGTGTGTATGGAAATCTGGAAGAGATAAAATAAAGCGCAAAACTCTGATCAGTGACTTCAAAAAGGGGGATTACGAATGCTCCATATAGAGACACTCATTAAAACACAAAGAATTATGTGCATGAAAAAAATATTCGGAGAACTATAACAGCACCTGGAAGGTGTTCCTAGATAATTACCTTTCCGATTTTGGAGGCTCCTTCTTACTGAAATGTAATTACGATGTGAAATATCTTCCAAAGTCATTTCCAAAGTTCTTGATAGAGAATGTCTGAATGAATGGGCAAATTACAAGGAAAAACTCATTTCCACTCCTGCGAACGCGTTAGATGAATTCATTTGGAACAACAAGTTAATTTGTGCAGACGGTAAACCGCTGTTTAGAAATAAAATAGTCAAGAAAGGTATAATCAAATTACGTGACTTGTTAAATGACACAGGTAAACTTAAGACTTGGAACGCATTACAGAACAAAAATATAACAATGGCCGAACACTTCCTTCTTATGAGTATTTTTGACACTATCCCGTTGGAATGGAAAGCTATTTTAAAACAACAATTACAAATAATTCGCGCCGACACGAACGATTCTGAAGACGTTGTTCGTTCCGACCACTTCGAAGGAGCTATTTTGGGATCTTGTGAAGAAGATAGAGGCTCTTCCGACATCAAAACGTAAATACGAAGAATCGTTTCCAACAACTGATTTGTCATGGGAAGATATTTATACCCTTCCTAGGAGCGTAACTTTCTATTCCAAAACTAGAGAATTCCAGTATAAGTTATTACACAGAATTGTGTTCACTAATAAAGCCCTCTATAAAAATGGGTCTAGTTTCTTCCTTCTTGTGCACGTTTTGTGGTAAATCTGAGGAATCCCTTGAGCATTTATTCATTCACTGTGAAATTACATCTGGCTTATGGATTTCAGTAAAGGAATGACTTCAAAACTACCTTTCTGTTGTTATTAATTTAAATGCTTAATTATAACATTTGGGTTTTTTAGAAAAGATCTTCCTTTACTAAATCATATCATCATCTTATGTAAGCAAGTAATTCTTCAATGTCGAAACGTTAATATAAAGCCATCACTTTTATTATTGAAAGCCAGGATAAAAATAACTTACGATTTAGAACTTGCCATAGCTAAACAAAACAAAAAGCTAAAAAATCATAACGAAAAATGGAAAGAGCTTCTCCCTTTTTTTCAACAGTAATAAGAAACTAATGTAGAGTTTATATTTTATATTTTGATGGAACTAATAGTTAGCTAGACACTTCTTGTATTTTTCGCATTTTCGTGTGTGTGTATGTTTTCCCTTTTTCTCCTTTGTTTTTTCTATAGACTAAATGTAAGTAGTGTAAGTTTTCTTTTTCTTCTATTCAACAAATTATAATTGTATTTTAGTAATGTAAGTAACTGTCCTGTCAGTAGTGTAAGTAATCTTTTTGTAAGTAGTCTTTTTTTTTTTTTCTGTAAGTAATGTAAGTAACTGTATCAATTGATTTGTAAATAAGCTTTTTCTTTTTTGTGTGTTGCAATTAAATAAAAATAAAATCAAAAAAACAAACAAACAAAAAAATATATTTGCGAGCAAATATTTTATTTGTGTTACGATAAACCGTCCGGACAGTATTTAGCTCGTTGTTCCTTTAAAAATGCTGCGTCTCAAATATGTAAACTTCAAACATTCACCACTATCGTATGGAAAATGGATAACAGAGAAGGAAGTGCAAAGAAACGATCGATAATGTTGATTTACGATCAATCTCGTCCACAGAGCCCGCTTTTCCTTTGGCCAGCAGCAAGCACGCGGACTTTGACCAAGTCCGGTATGTCGAGCACGTGCAGAGTGCTCCTTTTCGATTGTCAGCCAATCAGGTTTGAGCATAAATGACCGGAAGTCCGTGAATCGCGGACTTTCAATTCGGACTTGGCCAGAGTCTTCGTTGTTGATGCTGAGCGGGCTGTGGAGACAACATGGACAAAAAAGTGTAACTTCTCATAATTAAAAGAAAAAAAAATCAATATGATGAAAGATTTATTTTATCTTTTCTTTTAAACTTTCCTGTACTCATCAATAAGGATTTCTACAGTGATAAGTGTTCAAAATGAGATTCGGTCCAAATTTGGAACGTATGTTCACGTGACAGGCTCGTGAGAATAAGCAGAGGTTATGACAGGTGTTACAAACGTTTGCATAAGCGTAACACACCTTATTTTTACTCGCTTAGTTTCCTTTTTTGTGACACTTTCTTAGCTTTTCTCGCTATACTAAAGTAGGAGTTAGGCGTTTTGGTATTCTGAGAGAGTTTGATATTCTGAGAGAAAAAAAAAGATAGTGAAGGAAAATGTGAATAGAAACGGTGAAACTTTCCTGTACAGTTAACTGTTGTCGATAATTTTGCGTATACTTACGCAAATATTGGGAATCTCGTTGATTCTCACATGACAGGCGTGTCAGGCTAAACATTATTAATCCAGTCAAAATTTGCGTTTTAGATCGTGTAACTCTACATTGAATGGATGTTTGAAACTTTATGAGACCAAAGGAAAATAAAACACCTGACATGCTAACTCGTCAAATGAATATACTAATTGCACAAATCTTTTTTTTTATTTCATCTTTGGGATACATCGCAATCTTTTTTTTTTTTCAAGAACAACTCTTTTCTAAATCCAAAATCGAATTTAAACAACGTCACTTGTTGTGCTATTTATTGAGGCAAAGGGAGCGATGATGCTGTTATTGACTCAAGTAGAACCTTAAACGATTTCACACTAGTTGTTTTTATAATAATATCCCATTTTATATTCCCTGTTGTTGTATAGCGTTAGTAATCTGAAATGAAATTCTGGGCTTAGCTTAATTATTCTGGCCGTTACTGAGAGTTCATTTAAAGTAGTTTTTGCTGATCGTTAGAAACTCAAGTTACGCGAAGTAAATCCCTATCTACCTTGATTAAAACAAACCTTATACTAAATTAAAGATATCGCAGTTAGGTTTTTAAGATCGCAAAATAGATCAGTCTTTGAAATTCCTTCTTAATGTCTCTCTTAAAGATGGCGTAAGCTAAGGGGTTTACGGCAGAGTTTAAAACCAGAATAGGCACCTTGTATTGAAGATCGTTGCACTGTTTTTGATCGGTGAAAATGAGAACAAAGTTACAATGCAAGAATAAACCATTGCAAATAAGAAACAAGCAAATAACAATTGCCATCATTTTAACCGCAGACGTGTCCTGAGCTTTATGCAAAACCCAAATGATTAAAACGAATGTTTGGCTAATATTCGGGCAGATCTTGCGTGCTTGCAAACCACACGAAACATAGCAGTAAAACAAAAGATTACGATAGCACATGACAATACCTCAAAAACTAAATACAGCCAACCAAGAATTTTTAAGACAACTGGTGTTTTCGAGCGATAAAACCACCGCGATGACACAATAAAAACGATAAAAACAACTGGGATTGCCCAAGACAGGAAAATCATTTGCAAGACTCGGCGGCGCTTCATAAAAGTCAAATATGACAAAGGTTTCGCAAGTGCGATGTAGCGATCCAGTACTAAACTCCACAAGTTTGTGGCAGATGCGTAAACTAACAGCCCCCTTAGATAAGTTAATATCCAATGGCAGTGACCTGCCATCTTGCAAAAGAACAGCGAAGGAACTGCGCTCATCCCCACACAGAAATCAGCCACTGCCAATGAAACGATGAAGGCATTGGTTTTGGTGCGAAGCTGCCGTTTCCTGCAAACAACAAAGATAACAAATCCATTACCAGCTATCGTTAGGATGGAGAGGGACCAGCCGAGAATCCAGAACCAGGCTTCCATGTTGAAGCTTTTTTTACCTTGTTATTGTTGATGTAGATGACCAAAGGTGTTATTTCGTTGTGTTTATTTAAAGGTTACCTTACACCGTCTGGCATCAGGTTTTGTATACATAGTTCCGACTTTACATCCCGGGGGGCCCGGGCTTTACATATCGAAATGACATCTTATTGCAAGCGAGTTATTACTGTTGTGTAAATTCAGACCATGCTATGTTATTAGTTAGGTCAGCAAAAAGAATTTTCAAATTGTCTAATTTCGCTTTAAACAATAGGGCAATTTCTTCACATCAACATTGATAGATTTTTTTTTTCTTTTATCAGTCGAAATAAAATTTGTGAAATAATTTATACAATGCTGAAAGGTTAGTCGCTTTCTTATAAGTTTGATTGACACTTTGACATGACGACGGCTAACACTTTATTGGTTTTCGGTTCTTTTTTAATTTGTTCGTTTACTTAATTAATTACATTGCATTCTCCTTGTTTTCAATTTCTTTTATGTTCAATGCTATCTAATTTTGACTTCTGTTTGTTTTTTTTATCTTGTTACTTCTGCGATTGCGTGGCTTTAGTGGATGTCTAAAGAAATGCTAACCAGCGACCGTCGAGTTTCTCCTCGCCCCAGGTTGATTAAGGGAACACTTTGATGAATTCCTCGCGTAATGACCGACCGAGGAAACGTGCAGACATTTTGAATAGAACGATGACAACGAAGATTGCGTATATTGATCATTTTCGATCACTCAGAAGCTTAGAGTGGTCTGGGAAAGAGGTATTTGCTGAGTCCAAAAGCATTTTTTGGAATAGTAATCTTGACATTGTGTTTGGACTCAAAAAGTGTTCTCCTCTGTTTTCTAATCGCGTACCTTTCGGCATGTTTCTGTTTAATTTTGCAGTGATATCGAACTATTTTCCTCCACTGGCTGCATGTTGACTCTGTACCTTGGTCTTGTTGTATCTAGGCTCTACGGCAACCTACTTCACACTCCTCCTGTTTTAAGCACCTTTTCTATGAGCAACCAACCCAAGATTATCAGCATATTCGCCCAAAAGAACAAAATAAGGGCGTGGAATTGATTTATGTTTGTGTTTAAAATACATATGTTCGTTTGAAGATTTGTAGGAAAACAAAGAAAAAAACAACAACAACATCTGATAAGGTGCATTGAGGCTTTAATGTCGCATGGCGCGGAAAAGAGACAGCGAATTGGTTTTGTATACTATTGACTCCAGACAAGATAAGATTATTTCCCGCCAGTTGTTTTTAAAATTACTTTTTTGCATTTCCTGCTCGATATGTAGCGTTATTACTCTAAAGGTGCTATTATGTCATTTACTTTTCCTGCTCGTAGATTGATTTTAATTCAGTTTACACAGCTGAGGTTTAGGCATTTTCCAAAGTAAATGGTGAGCTTCCTTGATTAAAATTAACACTTTTAACATAATTTTTAAAAGACTTTTAACATAATTATTAAAACAAGTTTAACATAATTATTAAAAGAGGATTAAGCAAGTTACACGTTTTTCAAACCCCCAAAATAGCACACTGACCACACTCTTTGAAATTCCTTCCTTATGTCTCTTTTGAAGATGGCGTAAGCTACCGGGTTACCGGCAGAGTTTAAAAGCAGAATAGGCACCTTGTATTGGAGATCATTGCATGGCTTGTGATCGAAAATCAGCACAAAACTACAGCGGAAAAAATATTGCGTTGCACAGAAGAAACAAGCTTATAATTATTCCCATCATTTTAACCGCAGATTTCCTCTGAGGTTTAAGCAAAACTCGATGGTTAAAACGTAGCTGTTCGTTCAGGATGCGGGTAGACTTTTCGTGCTTGTAAACAACAGCTACCATCGTTGTAAAGCAGAAGATAACAATAGCACATTCAAGGATTTCAAGGCACAGAGACAATATACCAGACATTGTAATAATAACAGGTATTTTTAAGCTAAACCAGAGCGATGAGACAAGCATAAGTAAAGCAATTGGGATTGCCCAAGATAAGGAAATCATCTGAATAACACGGCGGCGCTTCATAAAAGTCAAGTACTTTAAGGGCTTCACAACGGCGATGTAACGATCCAGTACTAAACTACACAAGCTTCCCATGGATGCGAACACAAACATCCACCTTATATAGTCTATACCGTTGGAAAGGACACCTTTTGAGTTGCACCCTCTCGCCATCTCGCAGAAGAACAGCGTTGGAACAGCGCTCATCCCGACACAGAAATCAGCCACTGCTAATGAAACGACGAACGCGTTGGTTTTGGTGCGAAGCTGCCGTCTTCTACAAACAAGAAAAACGATAAATCCATTTCCAGTCATCGTCAGAATGGAAAGAAACCAGCCGATAATCCAAAACCATGCTTCCATTTCCCAGCTATACTGTAGATCTTTTTTTATGGAGTTGTTAAACGAAAATAGTGTTACCGCAAGAGTTTATTCAAAGCTTGCTTAGGCCGTCTGTTCGCAACCACTAGACTTCCTCAGTCTTGCTTTTGTTAAGAACTTTACTTATGTAAATGCATCTTACTAGATACAATTGCAAGCTGCTAATATTCTGAAAGGTAGCAATGACATGCAGCTGACTCATGAAGTGGTCTTAGCTTTGCGGTTCAAATTCGTCAATTTTTCTTATGGTGGCTGATAGGCTGAGAAGTATTCTTCATACTGAATTTTTTTAAGCAAAACATTTCTTGTTGTAAGTTTAAATAAGAGTGCTAAAAAAGCTTGCTTCTAAAAAAGTAGTCCCTGATAATAAAGATTTTTTTTTTGGTTGACGTTTTGAAATGACGAGTAGAGTAGAAAAAAAAAACTTTATGAAAAAGGTTGACAATCCTTGTTTGCCTATTTTTAATTAGGTGTCAGATTCGTACTTGCCTGCTATCATTAATTAAATAACAATCTATTTTTTTTCTTTTTTTGAATAAGTGAAGTGTATATGAAAGATTAGCCAGCGAACCACGCTTTCGTCCCTCTATCCCATGGGGGAGTCTGTGAAATTCCATTGGGAAGTGAACTGGCTTTAATCTTTTGAACGGCTGAAACACATTTTTGCCGTTCATCTTTCATTTTTTCGATCTTTACATTAGGATCCCATGCAGAGTGTAGAAAACTAGCAAAAATAAGTATCTGTCCTACATGCTAAAGGCTTAACTTTAAACCTTACCTGTTATCTTATTGGTTGAGGTTTTAGATTGGGACAGCGCGATAGGACAGATGATCCCTTTAATTTGTTGTTGACTTAAATACAAACTTACTCCAAAAAACTTAACATAGATGGTTTTTCTTCACTGCTATTTGCTCCACAACGATTATTTATCTGTCAATTTAGAAAACATTTAATGTTCTTAAAGTTATTACACTGTTTTGAGGATTACAAAGTGAAACCATCGTTTTAACTCCTTCTTAATGTCTCTTTTGAAGATGGCGTAAGCTAAAGGGTTTACAGCGGAGTTTAAAACCAGAAGGGGCACTTTAAATTGGTTATCATTGCATGGTGTGTTATCACTGAGAATATAAACAAAACTACAACGCAAAGCAATTCCGTAACTCACAAGAAATAAAGCAATAACAACTGCCATCATTTTCACTGCAGCTTTCTCCTGAGTTTTACCCAAAACGTGCTGGTTGAAACGTAACTGTTTTGCAAGTGTGCGGGTAGATCGATCGTGCTTCCAAACAACAAATGACATAGATGCAAAGCAGAAGATTATGACAACAAACGACAGTAACTCAAAAAACATACACACCCAACCAGAAATGGTATTTATAATAGGCTTTTTCAGACTAAGCCAGAGTGACGATACGAGCACAACAAAAGTTACTGGAGTTGCCCAAGATATTGATATAATTTGAACGACACGGCTGCGCTTCATAAAAGTCAAGTATTGTAAAGGTTTCACAACGGCCATGTAGCGATCAAGTACTAGGCTGCATAAGTTCGCCACCGATGCGTACGCGAACAGCCACCTTATGAAGTCAATGCCGTCAGCTAGTAGGCCTTGAGAGTTGCATCCACTCGACATCTCGCAGAAGAACTGTGAAGGGACTGAGCTCATCCCCATACAGAAATCAGCTACTGCTAATGAAACGACGAACGCGTTCGTTTTGGTGCGAAGCTTTCGTGTTCTGCAAACGAGGAAAACAATAAATCCATTTCCAGTCATCGTCAAAATGGCAAGTAACCAGCCGAGAATCCAAAACCATGCTTCCATGTTTTAGTAAGGTTTACTGGGTCGTTAAATATCAGAATCGGCTAATTAAAATAACGAAGTAGCGTTTTTTTCCGTGTTTGTAAAACCGAGGTTTCTGTTTTTAAACCATCTGGTCTCAACTAATTATATCCAGTGCTTCATTATGATTATTACGAAGATCAACTTTACTTATGCAAATGCATCTATGTGTGTTTGAGTTGCCTCTGTTATGCAAAACAGCAATGTCCGATCATTGGTTAGATAAATCACAAGCGTGGGGAAACTTTTGTTGTCGCTATTGATACGAAACGTTCCACGTGTGAAGTTTAAATAGTAATTGTAAAATAATTTTTTATACAGGAAACATTTGTCACCCCATAAAATTTCGTGCAACATTTTGACAATTCAATCTTGTCTCTTCAGTGGTTATTACAGTCATGTAAAATAGCCACGTAATCAGTTTAAAATTCCCTTATATTTTTAATCATGGATAAAAACCTTAGGGAAATCCTTCATATCGTTTTTGTTATACAAAATGTTCCTTGTGTCAAGTTCAAATATAATGTTAAAATAATTTATACAGTGGAAACATTTGTCGCCTCTTAAAGATTTTGAAATAAGTTTTGATTGAGGAATATGTTTCCGTTTTTGGTTTTTATTTATTTTTTAACCAATTAAGCAGTGATGAACAAACAAAAATCTTGTTTTTACTCGACATCATGTCAACCTAGGCCATTAACAATTTGTAAAGTTTTAATATGAGTTCCAGTTTGCAAATATCAGTATAATTATGAAGTCAAAACATTACGATACTGATAGCCAAGGCATTGTCAAGTTCCCGACACAACAACCTATCCTACCAAATTATTCCCAGATAAATTTTACATAAACTCGCAAAGTTTGGCAGCGTTTGGTTAAATCTTAAAAAAATACCTGAGAAGAGTTCAAAGTCAGCGCGGGCACGTTCTGAAATTATGAAATCTACAATTGTGAGTCACTTTCCTTACGGATAATAAATGAAGCTTCGGGTGGATCATATCCTATATGACAGAAATCAGTTCACGGAATAGTAGTTCAGTGGGATTGTCAGACAATGCGTTATAGGGTCAACCCAAAACGTTACGTTATCGGGTCGACCTCCTCCAATCATAAATAAACCAGAGTGTTAAGGTATCACGGAAGGAAAATTGCCGTTTTCGTTCCAAGTGAAATCGTGTGCAAACCATCAATGGTAACCCCAATAAAGTATATATTTTCTGAAAGCTTATTGAATAACGATTGTAATTGTGGATTTTGTTTACATCATATAGACCATAATAAGCAATGTCAGCATTTTGTTTGCAATTATGATGTTGCGCAACTTAAGGTTTATTTGAGAACACATTTACATGAGAGCCAAAACATTTATGTGGAATTTGATCTACATATATTGGGGTATTAATTTTTTTCTTGCTCCATTAATTTTTTATGAATTTTTAATCCTAAAAAAGCCCTAAAAACGCCATTTTAAGGGTTTATGGTCTATATGATCAAAACAAAATCCAAAATTAAAATATTTATTCAATAAGCTTTCAGAAAATATCTACTTTATTGGGGTTTCCATTGATGGTTTGCACACAATTTCACTTGGAACGAAAACGGCACTTTTCCTTCCGTGATACCTTAATCTTAATGTTAAGGTTAATTCCAAGAAATTCACAAGACTAGAAAAAGACTATAAAGACATTGGTTAAAAATCCCGAGGCAGAGAAAGAAGACAAATTTAATGTGAAAACGTTGCTGGACGTTTCTGATATTCGTAACGAAGAAACCAGACACTGAAGAAGTTTCGAAAAGATTCAACTCCCAAAATCCCAGCACCTCCTTGTATTCCAAGGAAAGACACAAAAACAACTTAATTTTTGTCTGTTTATTCGTTTTTGTATTTTTTCCCTGGGTAGTGAGTTATACAATCAAAAGTATCATTTCAAAGAGGTAGTTGGCTTCGTAAAGCTCATCAGGACGCTTATCCCATAGTCAGTACCTGTTAAAATAAAGAAATTCTTATGAGTATGGGATCGATAGGCAGCTCGATATTACTCTTGTTAGTAGAATTCTGCTAGTATACTAATGCAAATACTGCAATCTGATTCCCTGAGCTATCGACAACTATCAGTGTGCATTGGCTGATGGTCGTCTACAAGTGGTGACATTTTCACGTTAGTCCAAAGTTACGGACGAGGATTGGGAATATATATTTGGTTCGGGTTTGAGCCACTTTACTCTCAGATCAGATTACATGAGGGGGTGGGGGAGTGGATAAGCCATACTTCAACTTGCTTTTCGCGATGGAATTAGCGGGGATAAGCGCTGAAGAGCGAGCTATTTTGTGCCTAAGTGCAAACTTAACCAGCTAGACTGTCAACACTACCTCTGTTTTACGATTACAACCTAAAACCGTGGCGCCATTAATTGTGACTGCCTACCTTGTTGTTTATTATTTTCGCAGGACAAAAATTTTCGCGAAATTTATTTCAAAAGTTTTCTATTGTATTTTTATGTTAATTACGTATTTTTAGCCAAATCGCGGAAATTAAGTCCCGCGAAATATACCCGTGCCATTTTCGCGAAATTAAGTTCCCGCGAAAATAAGAAACAATAAGGTAAATTTGTGGAAAGAACAAAAGTATATTTTTTTCCTGAATATTCGATACTAATTGCATAACCTACCTTTAATGGTCATTTAATAAGGTATGACGTTTCGACGCCTGCCAGATTTATTCGTGAAACAGTTGTATATCTGGCCAGCGGCACAACGACGTGCAAATCGTTTGTATCCATTCTGGGAAATTTCACTGTTGGAAGATCTAGCTGAGAGCTGTGCTAGATCATTTTTTAATTCTGCAATTAGTGATGAGCGAGGCAACATTTCTTGAACCCTTTTCACCAGGCTGTCGTCCTTTAAATTCTACGAGGAATTAAAGAAAAAATAATAATTAATATAGACGCAGTGAATCCTAATGCATGG
This sequence comes from Oculina patagonica, assembly GCF_052425735.1. Classification (NCBI taxonomy): domain Eukaryota; kingdom Metazoa; phylum Cnidaria; class Anthozoa; order Scleractinia; family Oculinidae; genus Oculina; species Oculina patagonica. Next base: position 14,746,442 of record NC_135767.1, read on the forward strand.
AATATATCAATGATGCCAAGTTCGATGATTCCTTTTTATCAATGAACTAGGTTCTGTTAGTGCGAGAACCAAATACCCTCAGATCTTCCTTCGGCAGTCGGTGATCTTAGATAATATTCGTACAATAATCGGTAATACTAACAAGCCGTCGGATACTTTTCGGGAATCTTCGGTAAATGGTAGGCTATTTTCGAAATACCGTCGAGAAACGATTTCATACTCGCTAGCCCATGCCTTAGTCCAGCTTCATAACTAAGTGGCAACCGGTATGATCTGTTTAAATGCAAAGATTGAAATGTAAAAATCACGTAAGACAACATTGTTTCTGCATTACCTCTAATTCCAGTGCTCTTTTCAGTCTAATGCGAGAAGGAAACGCACAAACGGTGAGAACAAGCACGGACAATGCGAGGATTATAAGCTGTTGGCGTGGCGCATTCATTTCTTCTTGTGGGACTTGGTTCGGCTCTGTACCTTTTTTCATGAAGAAGAAGAGGAAAAACAGACAACAATAATTACACATTGTTAAAGCATCGAGTAAATAATTTTGCAAAAAAACGTATCTTGAAACAATATTATAAATCTTGCATGTAAAAAAACGTTTATTTTTAGTTTATGGTATATGAACATGCCATTCACTATTAACTGATTCATTAAGCATTCTGTGAATGGACAGAAATTAAGGACTGAAAAAGTTAAGAAAAGTTGGGAGACGTTTTTGAGAAAATACTGCGATTTGAGTGCCCGGAATATTGTTTAGTATTCAGCTGGTAATTTAATGTAGTACTTGGCATATTTAACTGATTTATGAAATGCAGGGGAAGATGGTACAAATAAAATATAGTCTGCTTTGCTAAGCCTTCGTTAGAGCTTACGTAAATAAATTTGTCAATATAAAATCGAAGCAATTGAAGAGCGATTTAAAGTTACCACAATAAAAATGAGAGCTGTAGAGAAAATTCAGAAACACAATCAAAACAAGGAATATGTAGTTTGCTAAAACTCGTACGTTAAAACTTGGGAGAAGCGTGCTTTTTAGCAGTTGTTTAGTTTGTAACATAAGAAGTTGTAACTAGGATCTTTAAAATGTCAGCTAAATGAAAACATCAAGCATATGTATGAGACTAAACTCACCGAGCTAGTAGAATTGTTCCCTTTTGCTTGATCGGTTAACAGTAAACGAGGCAGCGAAGGTTGCGCAAACTGTAATTGCGAAACTCGATCTTTTTATTTTTTTCATTTAACTCATTTTTAAAGATAAATGATTGTCATTTGGAAATCAATGCTTCCGTTTACATTCTTTTTTTTTAGTATTATGGAAATTTCACAAAACATTTTCAGATAAGTGGATAACCAAGGCTTAAATAGTTCCTGTTGTCAAGGAATTATATCAGCAGCGAAAAGCTTACAAGCTTACCTTTCTCTCGTTTCATTAAAACTTTGCCATCAACAAAGTTCCTACTTACCATAGAAGGATATTTGTTAAAACGTAAGTTAACATAGGCCACACAGGAAGGTTTGTCAAATTAACTCAGCTATGGGCTATTTCTAGTGGTAGTTAATACACTTATTGCCGGTTGTAACCCAAAACATAAAATGATGTTGTCTTTTTTAATGTCAAGTATAAAAGTAATGTTTTCCTTTTTAATCTCAAGTATAGCAGTAAGAGGTCATTGAAATTCAGTGTTTATATAACTCTATGTATTTGCAACAGTGCTAATTAATGCAAAAAAATGTGAACATCGCCTCTACCAAAATTTACTTCAAGGGAAGGCTAATTATTTTGAATTCCAGTCACATCCGCTAAACAATTGTCCTTACTGAGTTCTCACTGTTTTGTTATTATTTTAATTATTCCTGAACGCTTGGTGCAGCAGCAACACGATATACCTTTGTTGACGATTTGTGTTATGAACCTGAAAATGGAACATCTTTGGATAAATTAAGCGTCAGTCACTCTTAGAATGAAGGGTTAAAAACCCTTGATAAATAGCAAGCTCTAAGAAGTGCTCCTTCTTTTCTTCGCTAGGGAAATGTTAAGATTTCCAGTGAGAGAATTCACAGGGGCTCCCAAGGAAAAAATAATATGTGTCAGAACACTGTTTCTACATTACAAGTGTCCTTTCTGTTCGTTTTGAAGTCTTATTTTTAAACGCTAAGAAAAGTTTATCTTTTCGGATACGCTATAGCTGAACTTTCAAACTTCAGAAAATTTTAGGTAACGATATATTATTACCCGAATTTACGAGCCGCTGTTGACTTCTCGAAAATCGTAGCTGGCCTTTTTTTCGTGCCCAAAACGACAATTTTCTCTCTACGAAAACAACAGGCAATACTTTCCCCATGTCACGAAAGTTTGAGCTAAAGAAATCTCCAGTGCTTCATCACACTTTAATTCGAAAATCGTAGGCAATTATAGGTCTTCCGAACAGATATTGTGTAAATTCAGTCATATATTTGCAATAAACGGAATCTTACGCTAAGTAATTAAGCCACGCTTTTGTTCAATACTGGAAGCTTTCCTTTAAAGAACTGCGTCATTGATTTATGATTAAAACGATCTTGTTAGACAACTAGACAAAACAAGATGTAGAAGAACATCCACGGCCAAGGTAAAAATCATTATCCGCCTTTAAAATAAATAAAACGTAAATATTGCTGAGGAAAGCGTTTCAGCGCCAGTGAAATAAATTAGCAATGTCTTAACTTCATATAGACGTCTTAATGTAAAATTTAACATGTAATGTGTGCCAGTTAAAGATGTCTCTATTCTCGTTTATCGCCGGAATTTGGTGTGCCATGTGGTTTCGACTAGCAAAATTGAGGTATCAATAACTTAAGAATAACGCAAAACGAAAGACGCGAGGGAGCAGAGGGCGGGGAACGAAAAATCTTTTTCTATGCAATAATTTCCTAGTAAATTATTGGTATTAAAAAGATGGTAAAAAAAACAACAACAATTGTAAGCCTAATTTAAAGCATCCATATCTGTATTTTTGAAATAAAATCCCCAATAAAAGGTGCATAAAAGCAAAAGAAGAAGTACTTTGTGTGGGGGGGGGGGGGGGGGACTCTTGGCTGAAAATTTCATTGCTGTTTACTAGCTGAAAATAGGAAATTGGCGTTGGCACTTTATCAAGAATTCATTATTATGTGAATGCTTGTAATCCTGCAAAGTTTGGTGCTTGTATCAAAAAATTGCATAATTCAGGAGCTAAGCCGCCGGACTAGTATCCTTAGCTTGGTCTTCGAAAACGTATTGCCTTACTGAAAATATATAAAAAATAGTTTCATATGGCAGAGATTAATCATAAGTTCAACGAAATGCTAAATAAGTAAACAACGCAACTGTTTGGTAAAGGAAAGTTGAATATATATACGAGAATATATATAGTTTTCTATTTACCGTGCAAATTAGTAGCTTCTATCGCAATCAAAATAAATATGACTTCTTTAAATCTTATCAACTTCCTAAAATCGATTTTATCTCTTACTAACAGATTTGTTGAAAAAAATATTGAATAGAGTGACACACATAAATACACTTTCCTTTGTTTCTGGATCAGGGAAGATTTATTAGATTTATCCCAAATGCGTTTATATCTTTCCAGTATAAATATAATCAAAACTGCAGGGGAGCTATGTTTGTGTAAATGAATATTCTTATATCCGGTTTGAAAAATGTGTCGGAACTGTAAACATACAAGAGCTTCACTTGCTGGGCGCTCAGCCATCTTATTCACAATTTATTGTTTATTATTACATCTTGTAAGACTCTGATTGGATGAAATTACCCACGTAATACGACTTATCGACAGTCAAGTTTTTCAGTGTCGGGGCGATTTATAGGTTTGAAAGTTTACCATAAAATTCAATGTCCTATAATGTGGTACATAGCAAAATCCTATAAATACAAGTACGACTTGGAGTGCAGATTTACTGTAAGCGAAATGGCACGTGTGTGAAATCGTGTCATTTTGGCATGAAAACTTCGCCGCAGGCTCCGTCACTGAATGCGAATATTTTTGGGATATTTTGCAATGGAGAAAATGACTTGTTGAAATGAAGGTAAGATCATGCTTTTCATTGCAATCACACAAAAAAATAATTACATATATTCAAGTTACTCAATGTATTTCTTTTATTATAATTATTATTCAATTAGTATGAAAATAATGGTCTATCATGTGGCACACAAAGGAATAAAAAGTCTTTTGTTCAATGTTATACTAAAGAAAGAAGATTCCCACTCTCAGAAGAAAGGAAACGCCCACTCTCCAGCTTTCGAAAAAAAGAAAACTATGTTCCGAAGCAGGTTAAATGTTGCCAAGTTTACAATTTTGCAATCACGAATTGGCACATCTATTCTAAAGCATATCTGTCTCGTCCACTATATTACGAAGGGTTCAAAGAAGCTATTTGGGGTAAATCTTGTTGAATATTTCGTATAATAATGCCTGACTGACCTTTAATCCTAAGCGGATCTGAAGGCTTCTATAACTTTTCAAGGAACATTAAACATTTCGTGAGAAATTGCAGGCAACAGTCCTTCGAAAGAAACATCTCAACTAACGCCATATTTTTAAATAATGTTATGCCTTGAACAGCCAGGGTTGGTGGTAAGCAATCTTTCTGGGTAATCTATACATTAGCGTCTTTAAGCTCTCTAGGGGACGAGTTTCACTGATGTATTTACATAACTATTTTGAAGATAAAGATAAGATACTGCAAAATGTATCGTAAAGAGCTGATATCACTATTTAGAGATAATGGGTTTAGGTATCTACTTTGATATAATGGACCACGCGTTTTCGCAAGCTTAAGTTTTCTCTTGTTTCTCAAGACTGTTCAGCGCAAGTGATTGCGACGCACTGAGCATTATACATACGTTAAAATCAAAATTCTGCAAAAAAAAAAAAACAAACAAACAAACAAACAATAACAAAAGCACAAAAAGACAAAAAAGCAAAACAACGACAACAACAACGAAAACACGAAACAAAAACGAAACAAAACAAGAACAAAGGCAGCAATAACAAACTAACCGATGTGAATGATATACTAAAAATGTGCTACTCTGGACACCAATGGCTCTCTTATTTGTTTCGCTCGTGTGTTTCTTGTTTCAGTTCTAAGTGCACCTGCATTACTTCATCTTTGTTTTTCTTTTTCTTCTTTGTTTCTAAGGTTGCAAATCTCAGCGTGGGTGTTATGATGAAGACAATTTTATTCCGATCAGAGGCTAAATAAGAACTCTTACAAGGCAACTTAGCCCGTTATTAAATAGTATCGACAAGTAAGAACGGTTCAAAAAGATGCTTTGCACAAATTATACTTGAATAGCGTTCCCGTCTTCTTCTTTTGCTATAAAGTACTTTTGCATTATTGCTTTAGCAAAAATTCTCAATTTCAACGTGAATACCTCTTTCAACACAGCTTGTTTAGCATTCAATAGATTCTCAGGGATTGATCTTTCTATTCCAAGCTGGCGTCGTTCCCGAGACTTAAGATCACAAATCTCGCTGCTTCACAGGAGGCTACAGACACGAAATGCACAGTACAGTGTGATCTTTGCAAAATATGTGGTGCACTTAATACACAAAAAGTTTTTTAAATTATTAGTGCAATTAGAAATAACCACAAAAATGGATGTGTGAACACAAGCCAAATTAGCTGATATTGCAGCCACGTGTTAGAACATTGCAAAGCGAATTAAATTATTTAGTAGCCACAAGTGTTTTTTAGTTTGCAATTTACTTTAAAGTGTGAATGTTTTCGCGGTTTCTGACAAGTTTTGCATCTCGAACCAGCAGACGTAGTAGATTTTTTTTTAATAATTTTGCCGATTTTATATGTTAAAAAAAAAATGTAGAAAACTTCCACGACGAACAGCTACAGTACGACCATTAAAACAATGAAAGCCTTAAAACAATTATAGACACTCAAACAAACGGCCCCGTAAAGCATCAAAATGCCCCGAAAAAATCATTCATGAATTCTAGAAGAAGAAAAAAGGAGGTATATTTTTCATATTTCAGCGTATTCAATTTAAGAATACCCAAAAGAGTAAAGCTGATCATCTGGCTTTTGTTGCACATGACGATACACGTGGAAAATTACTCTCGTAAAAATTGCGGTTCCTTTCTTTAAAACCACATTCTTAATTACGTTCGTTTTCTGGCACCAAAAAAACAAATTGAATAATTGCATGTAGCTGGTGTATCGAGAAGAACTTAAAAAAACAAACAACAACTTCAGCTGAAGTAGTGATTTTAATTTTAATTCTTAGGTGTTATCAAGCCGTGCCATGAACTACGGTGGAAGATAGAAACTTCAGTTGATCAAAAGATATCAAGATGAGTCATCGAACTAATCTCAAATCCCAAATCTAATGGAGAAATATCTTAGCATGCATCTGCATTAGATGTTGTTAAGGCAGTACAGATCTATGTAATCGCTATAAATAAATTGTAATTAGGTACACAAATAGAGCTACAAAAAGCAAGGTTCGAGAAAAAAAAAAACGTTTTTCTTTCGGTTTCATAAACAATTCGGTGTGAATCTCGATCTCTAAAATAAAACGACCCATATACAGATCTTTTTTACCTTTAAAATGATTTTAACCGCAATTACTTTACTCAAACAGGTGATTTTTACTGCCTTATTACTGCCTTAATTTCACGGAATTCCCGTAAATCTCACATTTCGCGAAAGTTTATTATCGCGATTTCACAGAAAAATTATGGTATTGAATTTTTCGACCCCTTTATTCGCAAGGTGGCCGTTAAAAAACCCGATAATTCATCAATTAGTAACTGTCTTTCTGTTCACACCAAAAACATATTGAAAAGCATCAATCCACCAATCACCTCCGACCATAGTCCACACAGTTGATTTCGACACCTGATAAAGGCTAGCAGTGATCGCTGCATCATGAGGCAACCGATAATGCACTTTATTATTTTGTTTAAAAGCACAGTACCCTTTTTATTTATTCGCACCTTGAGACAACTGTCTAGCAAGCGTATCTCTAAATCGAGATAAAAATGACATCTCTAGCAAGTGCATCAAAAATGAGATGTCTAGTAAGTGTATATATTTTTATTTCCAATTCGATCCGGAAGCGACCGTGTTTGTAGACGAAAAACCTGTTTTCCCTTTTCGTTAACAAGGACGATTAAAAACAATATTTGGTAAAAAAAATATCATATTTACTACAACTTTTGTTGTGGAAAGTTCTAACATTTCACAATGTGCATTGCTATAACTGTATGAAAGACACCAAGTTACGACGACATCATGTAATTCCCTGCACACAAATCCTAACTTTTTTGCTTCCTTTTTACACCAAAACTGCCTATGTAAGGCTAAAATTAATTTAAAATGCTAGTGTGCGTAAACGTCGAAGTCCCCAAGTGCGAATTCACAGGAAAAAGCTAATTTTAACCCGGTATCCAAGTAAAGTATCTAGTGCAGTGTTCTGTTGATGATTTTACGACTTGTCTACGAGGGTAGCAAAGGGTTTATACGTGACATGTGAAAAGGGCAAAAATTTGTCCGTGACGCGTGAAAATAGGGTAAAAATTATACCGTGACGCGTGAAAATAGCTAGAAAAAATACGGGATTCGTGAATTCTGCTGTTTCAAGTAAACGTGACGCGTGAATTTGGTTAAAATTTGTGCGTGAAACGGGATCACGACACCCCCTTTGCTACCCTGGTCTACCGGAGCCTTTAACCGGATTTTGCAAACCAGAGTTGGCAAAAACATTTCATCGTAACCCTCTAGCGTTCCTAAGGGAAAATTATTATTATTATGTTTTTTTTTTTTTTGTGGTTCTTGTCTGGATGAACATAGGGGCCAAAGATATTTAAGGCAGTGTCGGCGACTCGATGAAGGTGGAAAGAACTGGAATTGGAAATATTGACCACAAAAATGCTTCCTAAGTTTTTGATGATAGAATGACTATTTACTGACAAATAATTATTAGTGTTTGCCAAAAAAAAATCGTTATTTTATTTTATTTTTCGTTATTGAGAAATATACTGTAGAAATATTATTCAACCTTTTCAAAAAGCAACTCCGTCCCTTTTTATGTCTTTTGCGTTAACAAGCATACATTTGGAGCTAAATTCTGACTTAATTATTCCTGATAAAGAAATTCCTAACTAAACCTAAAGCAGCGGTTACAATTTACCTTCAAGGTTAAAACCAAGGTAAGTCGAACTATATTCAAGGAGATAAATTTAAGGAATGTAATGCTGTGAACATAAATTTGTTTGTACTGAAAGCCAAATGACTGCTAAGTAAATAAAATATAAGATGCCGGATTTTACAGCTCGCGAGTTAGAAATTCCTGGCTTCATCCGTTACTAAATTCCAAACATTAATAACAAATCGTGTAGTCCTGCATTGCAGACACAACCTGTCAGTTTAGTCACGATATCGTGGAGCCATTGTCAATGTCTTGACATATCTTCCTCACGAATTTTATTAAGTAGTAGTGCAACGAAAGCCGCCACGGTAGTCGGCGCAGGGCAACGACATGGACCATGCAGCAGCTACTTAAGTTCTTCCCCTTTATTTTACTCATTATAGAGAATGCTTAGGTACAAAACGTAGAAAATCCTGCGAGAAGGTTTTCCAATGAATGCTTTGCCACTGATCAGATTCCTCTGTTATGCGCAATGGATTCTGGGATCGCTAGGGGGTAAACAAAGCAAGTCGCTCGAAGGAAATGTATGGCGAAAAGTTGTTTTGACGTCCAAAAAAGACGATTTTTGAAGGAGTTGGACGCTTTTTCGCCGCTATTTTATCAGAAATGGATTTGGACCATGTTGGTATGTGTGAAGTGTAAGTTTTAGTCTGTATAACCTCGAAACATGTGATAAAATCTATCGATAAACATGTTGCTTCCGTAAGATTAATTGTGAAAGTTTTGTCGCGTAATGCCCTCGGAATATCCCAAAGTTGCGCATAAATCGGGAGAAAAATAAGTCAATAAACCTTATTCAGTTGTAACTACGTGTGTACAGACTGGTTTTTGGTTATCTTTGAACTCAGTTATTCAAATAATATCGGGAATATGCCTGGTGGCGATCATTGTGCTGTGTGGGGTTGTGACAACGATCGAAGTACCCAGAGAAGCAAAAAAAAATCTTCCTCACGTTTGAATATTAAGATTCCACTCGCCCAAGAGCACAAAAGATGTTTTGTCGTGGGCCAGAGCTATAAATCGTGATCAATTAAAAGTAACAAAGAGTACAAAGGTCTGCTCAAATCATTTTGTGCAAGGTTATCATGAGAACCTCTGAATGTCCTACACCAACACTGTACATTAGAGGGTACGACTCAGTTAGCAAAACTAAAAGACCTGCTCCAAAGGTCAGGCCAACTGAAAACAAAGAAAAAAAATCAAGAAAGGGAAAGCAAAGTGATAGAGCAGATGAAGTCCCAACTAAGAAAGTGCCTTTTGTGGACGACGTGTCACAATTTAGAGAGAATGTTGACTTTGAACATCCTTCCTTATCATCTTCTGCAGATACTGAGCCTATTTCTAAAGTTGAAATAGACACACAGACTGAGTATAAAAGTCCAAAGAAAGAGAAGATGGACTATTTCATTGAGCAAGCAACTTGCCCCAAAAACTGCTATCGTTACACAGGTGTCACAAGATCTAAGCTTGATTTACTATTCGAATTTTTACAAGCAAAGACCACTGACTTACGTGTCTGGAGAGGAGGTAGTAAAAATACCAAAAAGCCATAAAAAAACGAGCAGCTAAAAAAAAGAAGACGACGACTAATAATGACGGAGTCCTGACAAAATGGGAACAATTTGTTCTCACTTTAGTAAGAACGAGAAAAGGTTTCGATGGTAAATTCCTTGCTGATACTTTTGGAATTAACTCTTCTCAAGTGTCTAGAATTTACAATACCTGGATAGCATTTTTGTCCCAAGAGCTGTCCTTCTTAGTTCCATGGCCTTCAAGATCGAAACTGAGAAAATCTCTTCCAAAGAGGTTTAAAAGATTTTAAAATGTAAGAATAACTAATTGACATACATAAACCAAAGGTCCCTATTAGCCAAAAGATCACAATTATGGAGCAGTTACAAACATAGGTACACCTTTAATTACTGGCCGGAATAACACCGACTGGTGTTATTACTTTCATTCCACCACTATGGACAGGCTCCATTAGTGACAGGGAAATAGTTAAGCAAACTGGACTGCTGAACCTGCTTGAGGAGGGGATGCAGTCATGGCTGACAAGGGCTTTCTCATTCGGGATCTCCTTACATTCAAAAGACTGTACCTTGTTTCTCCAGCCTACTGTTGAGGAGCACGCCTGTCAGCAAAAGGGACCACACACACTCGTCGTGTGGCCTCTTTGCGTACTCATGTTAAAAAGGAACATTTTAAAATTGAAACAATTTCGAATTCTCTCTGGAGTTATACCCCTTCTGATGAAGCCGATGTTGGATAGAATTGTGTTTTTTTGCGCTGCTTTAACTAACTTATGTAAGATAAGTATAAAGTAAGGTGCACAATGCATAAGTTAAAAAAATATATATATTTATTGATTGTCTTGGTCTTCTTGATTTCAATGTGCTCACTGCTTAGTCTGATTACTGTAACAATGAAAAGCTTCTAGAAGAAAAGAGGGGACTATATGCTTACAATAAAACCTGAAAACTGTTGCCACAACAGTTTCCCAAAATTAAGCATTTAAATTAACTGTAACTACAAATATTCCTTTACTTGTATATGTAACAAAATCACAGGTTTTGAAACCTGAAACAGCCATGCAAGTCTGAACTTGAAAATAATGTATGTGATTTTCATCAAGCAAATACTTCCCCTCTTGATCTTTTTTTCCACCAACGCTAGGAAGCAGAAATGAAATTTTTGGGTCAAGGTCTTTCCTGTAAATGGGCATTTAAACTCTACCACTGAAGGGTCACAGCACTGACATTTTCTTATGCCATATAAACTAGCTCCTATCCAGGAATATTGTCTACTTATGAGGAGCCTGGCTCTTCAAGCTCAAATGAAGAGTGTTGTTTTTCACTTACTTTTGAGTGGTAAAATTTAGCATTGTTTTCCTCTCTTATCCCATATTGTACCTTGTTTTCTTCAAATTCTGTTTGGTCAGTGAAACTCTTTACAGTAACTGATACATCATTAAGAGGATTTTTTCTAAAGTTTTTATGTCTTGTATATAGTGATTTAATTTTTTTTTACCAGAACTAGGAGGTGTCTCATCTCGTGCCAAGTTTTGTTCCTGTGTTGTCCCACAGTAATTTGATTGATTTCCATTATGTCATTGGCTGAAAATGTTAAGGCTTCAGAAGTTCTTCAGCAAAATTAAAGAGATTGTTTTCTGAAAGCTTATCAATATTTGCCTTGACATAATATTTAGCTTGGGATGATACACACAGATGTGAAATATTGTGTTCAGACTGTGAAGGAGTGTTCTCAATATCATCAAAGTCATTTGAAGATGGTAAAAAATAAAAAAAAATACCAGAACAAGGATCTATTTTTCTGAGTTTGTTTGCAAAGTCAATTCTTTCTTCAAAAGTTGTTTCCTTTCTATGTTTCATGGGCCTGGGATCAAATGAATCAATTTATGAATCATCACAGGGGGTCACTTTTCTTTTATTCTTCTTAACAGTGCTATGGGAAATTTTCATTTCTGAAATAGGGACTGGTTTGTGGGTAGGCGCTGGTTTAGGGTTCCAATAAGCAGACATAGAGGTAACAGACTTTGTTTGATTGGACAGAAAATCATTTAATTCAAACAAAGTTGCACCTAAATGTCTGCATCCTTGATCTGCTCCACCCTTGCACCTGCAGAATGCAGAGTACACAGACCCATTTGAATCCAGGACAAACCAGAGCCTGTAAAGCGTCTCGCCTTCTTGGGTTTTTTCCTTCTGTGTGGGTGTGACCCCAGCTACAAACACAAAAAAGCTACTGCCATCAAGGTCTTGTACAGATTTAAATCCAAGGCTCTGAATATGGCCATTAAAGCACAGATTATACTCTTCAAATGAGCGCCAGGATGACAACATGCCTTTGTAATAATTTGTTTTACTCATAATTAAATGATTGAAAATGTCCATCAGTCCAAATGGAGGTAGTTGAGAAAAAATCATTGGACAATGATGCCATTTGAAAAGGATCAGAGATTTTTTTGTCCAGCTGGTAAAGTAAGGCGTCTTAGTAAACATGTATCAATGGAATCATTTTCAAAGTCAGGGTCAGTTGGAAGGTTCATACTAGCGATAGCTTTGGCTAACTGAATACGTTTCGATTTACGGTAAGTGCATACTTGAACACCTATAGCAAAAATAAAACATTTAATTTCTTTCACATCCATTTTGTCAAATTCATGAGTAGTGGCCTGTTGTGAAGATGGTTACGTCATTGTTGTAGGTTCATCTGTAGATGTGAGGGAACTGGTCATAGAAGAGGATGCAGACGGTTGCTTAGCAGAAGTAGGAATAGTAGTTGGTGCTGGTTTGTAAGGAGATGGTTGCTTGGCTGCAGCAACTTTAGTAGCAGGAGCTGGCTGCTTTACGGAAGATGAGGCTGGTAGTCGCTTGGCAGTAGTAGGAGTAGCAGGTGGGGCTTGTTGTCGAACAGATCGCTGCTTGGCAGCAGTCGGTTTAGCAGCTTTCAACAGTAGAGTTAATATTTTATAATTATTTTGATGGGAATTAATTATAATTAGACACTTCTGGTATTTTTCGCATTTTCGTGTGTGTGTAATTCTTTCTCCTTTTTCTTCTTTGTTTTTCTATAGACTAAGTGTAAGTAGCGTTAGTTTTCTTCTTATATTCAACAATTATAATTTTATTTTAGTAGTGTAAGTAACCGTCCCCTAAGTAGTGTAAGCCATCTTTTGTAAGTAGCTTTTTTATTCTGTAAGTGATGTAAGTACTTGTATCAATATTGATTTGTAAATAAGCTTTTTCTTTTTTGTGTGTTGCAAATAAAAATAAAAAAAAAAATAAAAATTTGGGGCTGGTTGTTTGCCAGAAGATGGTTGCTTAGTACCTGCAACTGATTGTCTAACAGGAGATGGTTGCTTGGTAGTTGGTTGCTTAACAGATGGTTGCTTGGCAGGCAAAGGTTTAGTAGCTGCAGTTGGTTGTTTATATATCAGAAGATTTTTGCTTAGCAGTAGTAGCTTTTGCTGATCGAGATGGCTTTTTTACCTTTGTTTCAGTACACGAGGCTGATGCTTTTGCATTGGTAGAAGATAGAGAGGTGGCTTGACATTGTTGCTTGGATCTAATAGCTTTGGTACTTGGAGATGGTAGTTTGACAGAAGGACAAGTTTGTGAAATTTGTTTAACAGCCGCAGCATATGAATTCCCATTGTTATCTAAATCTATTGAAACAGTGGATGCTGTATTCACAGGCAAAGGAGCAGTACAACAGCTACCTTGGGGCAGCAGGAGGTTGAAATGGTTTGCTTGAGAATACTCATCATAATACATTAAAGTGATTGGACAACTACACTGATTTTTTGTTGTGATCGGAGAAAATGAATCAATGCTGACAATCGGTTTAAAACTGAACCATTTTCTCAGTTTTGTTGAGAAGGTACAAATAGGTCGCTTTAGGAGTGATGCACAACTGAATATGTCCACATATTCTGCCCAAGTTCCCGTGATCTTGCTGTTTTTGACATGTTCCTCCTCCACAGAGTTCGAAGCGAAGAGAAGCGGCTCAAAAACCTTCGGATTATTCTCAATCAAACTAGAACTTAGCTTTTGGATTTCCTCATGTTTCTTATCGCTCGTTTCATCCCTCCAGAGGGCAATAGCTCGGTAAAAACAATTTCCATCACCTTTGACAACAATTTCTCTCCTTTGAGGTAAATTTCCAGAAGCCATAATTCCTTGCTTAAGAGGTTACTAATAAGAAAACAGCCTGTACACATGTAAATACAACTGAAAGAGGTTTATTGAACTATTCATGTCGATTTTAAACCTACTTTTATGATATTTTGAGAGCATTACACGATGTGAATTTGACAATAAAGGCGTCAATAAACCTTTCGCAAGCGACACGTTTATCGGTAGAATTTATCACATATTTCCAAGTTATACAGACTAAAACTTACACTTTCCACGTACCAACATGGTCCAAATCCATTTCTGATAAAATAGCGGCGAAAAAGCGTCGAACGCCTTCAAAAATCGTCTTTTTGAACGTCAAAACAACTTTTCGTCATACATTTCCTTCGAGCGACTTGCTTTGTTTGCCACCTAGCGATCCCAGAATCCTTTGCGCATAACAGAGGAATCCGATCAGTGGCAAATCATTCATTGCAGCGAAAACCCGATTTCTCGACGAACTACCCAGAGAAGCTCCAATCGCTCTTGTGCAGTGGAATCGGGCGGAATTGGTGAAATCGTTGGTAAAAGTACATTGTCCGGTTAAGGGAATGAGAAGCACTTTTGGTTTGAGTTATCGGAAGGGGGTTCGAGAAATCGGGATGCACTGTAGTTTAACGGTGCCTCGCTCTACGACAATTCGATCGTGGCTGCGCCTTGCTGACACCCCTTGTAGCGTTTTCAGGCTAAGTTATCCTATATCGGAACACCGAGGAATGCTTAAGTAAATTCACTTTATCTATATAAGGAGGCCAAAACGTCTGGTGCCTAACACGACATCAATCACAATGGCAAGTCCCCAGCAACGAATGTGACGTGTTCGATCTCGTGATGCGAGAACATGTGATCAGCCAATGAGATTCGAGGATAAAACTCAGCGGTCTAAATATGGTGTTCTCGAGACGTACTGAATACAATGGAGCTTTGTAGGATCCTCGGAGACTAAAACTATGACTAAAGCAGGTTATGATCAGGGGAGAATCGGACAGGGCTCTACGCAGAAGCAGGAAGTCTAACTTCGAACTAAAAGGTAAGTGTTGACGACATTTTGTCAATGTTATCCGATTTGATTTCGTTACAATTTGCGACCACAAAATTCCATTTCGTCCCGACTAACAGAATGACCCAAAATAGTTACACCTACGATTTAAATACTCTCTATCTAATTAAAAACAATTTAGTGTACACAAGCGCATATAAAAGGAGGGGGAACGGGTTAGATCAAGCCAAAGAGTAACCGCATCATATTTGCGTGCACTCAGTAGATAGAGGAACGCCGGTGTTTTGCGTTTCTAACGTTCCTTTAATGTTACAGTATCTTCCTTTCCTACCGTTTTGATCACTGCATTTGAATGATTTCAAAGTATCAAAATGACTGTAGTAAACCATCCTTGTAACACCTAGGAAAACAACCGTCTTCGAAAACATCCTTTAATTGCCAATACAGTATCAAAGGCTAGCCCCGTTTAAACGCTTCGCAACCGGCCTTGCTTCTATACAAGCATATAACATCCGGTTACTTCTTCTTCTTCTTCGGTGCTACAAACGTTTTATTTTAGTTTTACTACCAAAACTAAAATATTTATGTGAACGGCAGTTCGAAACTCGTCTTTCTATGGTTGTTACACAACTTCACCATCGGCGTCTTTAATAAAGGAGCTTAAACGCATGACGCAACATCATGCCACTTCCGAATTTTAAGGAGTGTTTTACAGTTATCAAGGATCAGAAGCTTCGATTTTGAGACTTATTGTCATTTTTTAAAAAAGAACTATGTAAAATGTTTCTTTAAATGAACTTTGTTTGAGTTGGCTTTAACATGTAACTGTGGCGTTTGGGTCATTCTAATAACAATGTGGTGACATAAATCAATGCCTCGTAAACATGCTTTCTTAATTTAATGTAAGTTCAACTTAGCTACTACATTAGCAAATTGCTGGAGAGCCAGGATAACTAGACTTGCTTGATCACCTGACAGTTAATTTCATGTACAGGACCCTGGACCCCTTGCAAACGTATTGCTACTTTACGTAAAGCCAAACAAATCAATTACAATAGTAAATACTATCGGCAGACACTTGTTAACTCTCTTCGCGGGAACCAACGGACCAAGATCAAGAATGAAGTAATTAGGCGGGAAATTGTTTAAATTGTCACCTGTCGTCGCTTTCGCTTGTTGTTGATAACGGTAGGAAACACTCGGACATTCCCGTTTCTCGCTGTAACCGCAAAAATATTCAAAAAATCAACTTTCATTTTAGAGCCAAATTCCATCACGTTTTCTAGCTCAAAGTAACACTTATTGGTATACTTGGGGGCTTTACGGGTGGTTTTGTACCATGCCCGACTGGATGTAAAAAAGTACAATATAAGGATTCGTTCATCATTTTCTGCCTATTTGCTATTGCGGTTAATCAGTTTTAGATATCCTGCGAACGCCGCGAGAAGGATTTCCGCCTTTTACGGCTTGAAACAACAAAAGGAAATCCGTCCTCGACCTCAGGCTAGGTTACTATTATGGCTGTTCTTTTTTTTTTTTTTTTTTAACTTATCCTGTAGCGACATGGAAACTGAATTCCACACAAATCATTACCATTTCGTGTGGCTTTGTTAGCCCCGCTGTAATTGCTCAAACGGAGGAGGCCAGCATTCGAAGGCTATTTCTAACCTTCTCGGAAGCTATAACGGATGCAAACAGTCAATAGAACTGATCATTTCTGCCATGGTAAACGTATAAAGTTGCATCTTAACAGTAGAAATTAAAAACAACACTCAAAAAAAAATTAATAGGAAGAGTGTACCCGGTTGTAATTAATCAGTTTAAAGTACTGCTCAAGGGTGTTCAAACTACATAAACAAGTTAGAAATCGTGTTGACGATAATAGCCGTAATAAGGTCAAGTATGAGGGGTTGAATTGTTTAAATTTTATGTCAACTGAAAACTAAGGCCCTTCATTAATTGTCAACTAGTTAATTAAGATATTTTGACAGGCAGTTGACAAGGAACCGTCCGAAGCCAATGGCCAAAATGTGTTTAAGGAAGAACTATTCGGAATAAAATTTCTTTTAATTTTAGATTTTAAATAAAAAAGGAAAGATACAACAGCAGCTCAGTGCACTGACAGACGGAAATCGAGGGAAGGTTAATGAAGGGAACAAGGCCAACTAACTTCCTTGAGCTCGGGTTACTAGCGGAACATGTATAGTGAGAGGATCAGTTCACTTCAGAGGCTCGATTAACAGTCGCTTTTCGTGAAAATCGGTGGAAATCGAGCTTAATCAGTTCATGGGTGATTTTTAATTAAAATGTTTATATCTGTTGTACTTGTTCTATCGATCTGCCTTGGCCGGAATTAAATGATACCTAAACATCTATCTTTTTAAATAACGGATCTGCTATTTTAAGGGGCAGCGACCGTGCCTATAAATATAGTATTTCTCCCACATGTTTCAAACTCAAAAGAACTGCTGAATGACAGACAACATTAATAGGTACTGGTAGTAATTGACGATGAATGATTAAAATTGTTGTAGGATAAGACACAGAAACAGCTTCAAAACCGCAGGAAATGCTAGTTAGATGTGCTCGCCGGCACGTCGCTTCCAAGAGTGACATTGTTTAGATTCGGAAAATAATCTCAGATTTCATTTATAAAGTCAGACTAAAAAACAAACAGCGATTAATGAAAGTACGGCTCAGTAGCTTCTATTTGAATGGTCACACGCTAGGGTTTCGACGCCAGACTTTAATTAAGGACCACCATGTACAGTTATATTATGCGACACTGCTGGAATGAAACGCTTCATAGATTATTTCTGAATTGTCGCACACTAGGTAGTCCTAGGAATTCCCCCACAGACGAGAACACAATGTTGGCCAAAGATTCTTGGAAAAACCACCCAAATAGTTTCCGGTCATTGATTGAAATTTCTAGGCGGTGGATATTGAGCTACGCTTAAAATAGATGGAAGAAACGCAACCTCGTGAAATATTATGCTTCCTTAATACAGTCGAAGCTCTCTTAACGGACACTCCCGTAAGCGGACAGCTCTACTTACGGCCGCCTTGTTGGAAACCCCGTTTTAACTCCCATACAAACTCTGTATTTTTACATTCTCGTAAGCGGAAATTCCCATAAGCGGCCGCGGACACTTTCAGAGATTACGACTTAGACTTTTTCTATACTGTTTTTTTGTTTTTAAGCTCCCGTAAGCGGACAACCCAAAGAAAATCCTATTGAAAACTTCTTCACTTATTTTCGTCAATGAACTTCACATCGCCGTTCGTCACAATGATTTTACAGGGATTACAGTACCATATTTCAGTGCTTGTTTTGTCGTCATCCACGTCCGTCCGGTTATTGTTAGCTGGGCAAGCTCCCTTAAGTGGCCATCCCCCCCCCTCCCCCCACCCATCTAGTGGCCGCTTACGAGAACCATTCTCGTAAGCGGCCAGCTCCAGTTACGGACAATTTTTCCGCGTCCCGAGGGTGTCCGCTTACGAGAGCTTCGACTGTAGTACCCTCATAATAGAACAGAAATCGAACAAAGGCACTGATTAAAGTTGCGGTTTGCAAAACCTTTCAGGGGCCTTTTTCTTAAAACTAGGATAGTTTCCACTGGCCTGCATGAGTAATGCTGTTTACAAACAACATGTTTATCAATTTGACTACCAACGCGAAGGTTCATAGAGCGGAAGGAGGGGCGATGTTTTTTTAAATGCATTCCAACTACATTCCATTGTTCTATATATACACAATGTGATGATGCCGGTAATGTTTTGTATTAACCGTAAACATAAACAGAGAAACACACACATAATTATAGTTGTTAACAAGAAAAAGAGGAACGTTTCAAAGATACTCGAGTAGGTCGTTTTTGTAAACTTTCCGTTTTACTTTTAAAGACCTTTAAGGGAAATTTAGGGTAAGGTCCCATTTTCTTTAATTATACACGCGCTTCGTGATTCTTTCTAAGTTTATTTCTGCTTTTGTAAGAAGAAGAATAATTTTTTTGTTATCACGCCTTAATACGGTTTAATTTGGCATTTCACAGCGTTCTAGTAAATGTTGATGAAAATGGGGCCAGCCTTCTTGCTGACGTTCTTAGTCATGAGCAGTCTTGTTTTCAGTTGCATCAAGAGTGTGCCACTTGTTCATGCAAAGACCCTTGCAATTGAAAAAGATTCCGGAACTCATCGCGATGAAGAGGTGAGAAAAATAATGTAGCATAATGTTACTAAAAGACTCAATTTTGCAACAGCTTTTGCTTGTCTACAAAGAAGAAAATCTGTCATGCAGTGGAAATTCCCAACAATGTCACGGATTATGTCTGGTTACCTCTGATGATTTCTATGAGACAGTGAACTAGAACGCCGTGATTAATGAGCAACAAGTTAATTAAACGATCACTTGTTTTCTCCAAATTATAAAAAAATGCCATAATATGCGTGTTTGCTTTTAAAGGATACCGGGTAACAACGAGTAATACGGTAGAACTCACCAGTAGTCTAACGATATGTGAACTGACAGATTAAGCTAAAGAGACCACAACACGATTTGCTATCAAATTGATGGCCTCTGTGCATTCTTCTTGCTTCATGAATCACGGTTCAATAAAACATATCTCAATGTTGAATCTCTATTTAGAATCCTAAAGTCACGAACTACATCAGCTTCAACGCGGAAGCGGTCATGAAAAACCTGGGAGAATGGAGTCCTAAAGATGGCCTTGCAGCAAAATTTAAAGTAAATGAAGCAGAACACAAGCGAATCTTCACCAAAGGACGTGCTGCCAGGGGCGTACGCCGTTGTTTCAGTGCATGGATGCGTTGCCCCTACAAATCAAAAGAACAACACAGAAGAGACAGAAATCAGAGAACTGAAAGAAAAGGTATCAAGATTTCCCCATTTCATTGTACGTATTGAGCAACAAGATGGGTTTACAAGGGATGGGAGATTTTGTCATTTCAATAATCAAAGTTTGATGAAAGAAGATACCAATTAAGTGTTAACATGGATATTTTGCGGGCTTTTATTCCAACTGGTCCGGTTTTCGTTTATAATTTGTTTTGCTGAATGTCTTTTATTATTTGCTGCGATTCTGAACCAACTGATTAACTGTCTTCTTTCACATTTTCACAGGGTCTGCCAAACAGCATAGTGGTTGATGCCCACACTTCAGATCAAGGCCATAGTTAATTGTTGCAGAACTAAAAGTGCCAAACAAAGGGGGGGGGGGGGGGAGGTGACTCCATTGTTTCCAGTTGTTTATTCGTGACCGAGTCATCACTGTCAGTATGACGTCACATGGCAACGCGCGAGCGATTCCCTCGGTTTGGTCAGATGAGCGGGTTTAAATCGCGAGTACCCCACAACAGAGGTCCAGAAAGGCTTATCATTAGTGCTTATATCGGTATTGTTCGCTAATTCTTTCCCAGTAGTTAGGTTTGATGCCTTAACTTTCTGCGTGTATGATCTGTTTCTGTTTTGTAGCGCCCGTTTTCTTGTAATTTGGTTATTATTTTTAACTCTTAAACGGGACAATAGGCGGGACCGCCATTGTGCTTTCGGGTCAAGCGAAGTCAATCAAAAACATCCACCTTTTCACCCAAACATTTTTCTCAAATCCGCTTCATAATAGGAGGTTTTGCTCCTTGAATATTAACGATTAATCTCCGGGCCCTTCCGTGTCGCTTGAATTAGCCAAACTTCATGTCTTTCCGTTCGAGTGCAAAGGTATAATTTTTATCCAGAACATGTCAACAACGCCGATCGCTGCTTCGCGATCTCATGTAGAATTCTTTTTCCATATATTTTTATTCGCATTCATTGGCTTATTATAATGTTTTACTGTTGGTATCTGTGCAGTTCTGTTGTATTTTGGGGCTTTCCTCGCCGTGACGACTCTTAAATTTCATTAATTGCATACCTCCTGAAAAAAAAAACATACAACAACGGGGTATTTCGAGTCGGGCACCCATCCAAGAGTTAACCCCGCCCGGCAAGCCTTAACTTTGGCCAGCTTGAATTGAGCAAGCGCTTTCATTGTGGTTTGAACGAGGAAAAACGTGTTGTGCGAAAAAGACACGAGTTCAAATTCGTTGCCGCAAGACAAGTAGTAAAAAAATTACCGATTAATAAAGACTTGAGTAAAGTTATTCTGTGTTGTTTTTCTATAATACTCAATGAATGCGCAGGCTCCATCCGACCTGGCTGAAGTTAAGTCCTGTCGGGCGAGGTTAATACATGGATGGGTGACCAACTGGAATTACCGTGTAGCGCCTTTTTCCTCTTGATTGCTCTGATTTTCACCTTTAAGGGGAAAGACATGAAGATCCACGAATGCTGAAAGTCTGATACTGCACGTACATCAAGAACCGTACATCCTGTGCCAAACCTCCTATTTCTGTTACAATAAAAATTAAATTCGCTCTGCAAGGACCCTCGAAAGCTCGGCCTGTTTACAGATTTCATCGATCATTCTACACTTTGCGAAGGTGTTTCTGTTGATTTAAAAAAATGAACATAACGTCTTATCTACCAAAAAATAGCAAAAGAGAGACGGTTGCATTCGCTAACATCTCTGCATTATTGACTTGAGTAAATGAAGGAAGGTAACGGAGTAAAATGCCGCATTCTTGACTCGTTTCTCGATCGACGCTAGCCCGCCATCTTTAATATCACTCATGCGAGGCGTGACGTCATACTGGCAGTGATGATTGAACCAACATTTTCCTTAGAGACACCTCCCCCCCCCCCCCTGTGCCAAACACATCTGAATTAAGAGATGTCTTTCTCTGCCGAGCAAGGAAACTCACAAGCATTTAGATTTTTTTTTCTGTTTTGTTTACTATATAGTACCTCTAACGCACTTTAAAAAGCCACTCTCAGTGTTTGCTTTAGACGAAACTTTCATCGCAAAGTTTGTGAATGTGAGGTGCACCACTTAAAAAGCACCTGGTACTAAAAATTATAAGTATAATTCAGCCTCCACTATTCAAAACTAGAATCTGAATAGCACAGCTCACACTGATTTTGTTCAATACATTAGACGAGATACAAAGTACACATGTAAGAGACTAGTACTTGGGAAGATGGGATTTCGAGGAGAAGCCTTGCATTCCAAAATAAATGATGATCCTTCGTATAACTTCTCGAACATTCCTGTTAAAGGAATGCTTTAATCCTTACAACTTACAGTAATGTTCCCGGCTCTTTCTTTTAATTCCATTTCGGATGCCCGAATCAAACTTCTTCCTGCCAAACGTTAGCTGTAACATTGAGGGGACTAACTAACAAGAAATAAATGATTTCAAAGAAATTGAGCGATGAACTGAGGAGAAAGTCATCGATGGCTATGGAGTGCGATTTCAATATACTGGGGCATATGGATCACAATTGTTATTAGGTGACCTTTTTCTTGCTTTTTAATTATAAAATGCATATATACTTAAATAATTTAAACGAGTTAGTTATTTAATGGCGGCAAACATGTATTAGTCAACCAACAAGCTAGACGAGTATTTCTGAGCGCGCTCTCGTGTAGTGAACACTAACAAAACTTGAGATGAGAAACTTATATTAGTCTTCGCCATCCGTACGTATGTTGTTACATTCATGATCAAGCATTCCTTTTGTGTTTTCTTGTTGAAGGATTCATGTAGTTATTAAGTAGTTTCACTCGATTTTCAGACCACATTGTATGTTACAGAGTCCGGGCCTAAGATAGTGCATAGCGTCACCAAGCTATTCAAATTCTTAATTTTATTGAGACGTTTTAATTGTGGTTTGATTTAGTCCCCCAAGCGATACTGCAACAGGTTCGAGCATCAAATGTAGTAATTAATGTTGCATATTTTAATTTAAGTTCAATTAGTTCCATTTATATATGATTATTTAACATTTATATTGTCTTATTTGGGACTAGTAAGTTTCTGAGATTGTCACTAGCTATTGCATTAAGCAATTTGTAGGCGAATGAGAATCAAAACACTGTAGACAAACTCCAAACTAATTGCAAACCTCAAATGAAGTATAAGAGATTATTATTTAAATAATTATCATCAGTTTTGAATTATCTTAAATGCTATATACTTTCTTGCAATCATACAAAGCTATAATATCGTTCAATGTATTTGTAGAATTTGTTAATAAAACATCTTCCAACACCAGCTTCAAGAGTTTTTTTTTTTTTTTTTTAAGTCAACTTTGAACTTACTGGCAAAAATAAATTAGTTTGCTAACCCTTCTTCTTGACAACAAAACGCACCTCTTGAGTCGACCAACCTGATACATGACTCGTTTCCCTGTCCTGACGATCTGTCCTCAGAAAAGCCTTTGAGTCGAAACGCTTCGGTTGTTAATTACTCTAACAGGGTTAATGTTACACGTATTTAAGTAATATGTGGTATCATGGCCCATCGGGAGTTGCCGCGCTATTTCAAGTAGCCATGAATGCTCTCAGTAATGTCAAAGAAGAGCCACCATTTTGCCGCCTATATCGTTCGCCTCGGGGAGGCGATAAAATCAGCCACAAGCACGTTAATACAAAAGCTGTTTGAAATTTGTCGCGTAGCAGTCCTACTCATAGCGGAACGTAATCAGTAATTGTTAGCAACGTTTTTCCGGTTGACGCCATTCAACGCAACCGCTAGACAGAGCTATATTCCTGTTTCTTCTTACGGAATTATCACAAATGTCAGAAAGATTGACTAAGAATGAAAACGTACTGAATGTCTAAGTACAAAAATTTAATAGCCGACAACTAGAGGGAGTTTTAACTGTTGTTGTCTCCACCGAGAATATTGTCATCGCCTTCAGAGATCAATTCATCGAGGCTAGAAAAGAAAGTTTTTCGAGCGCTGTCTGTTTGGGCGCATAAATGTTAATAATATTTAGGACATGAACATCAAGATCCAGCACAATAACACCTCTTCGTTCCATTCACATTTAATTTTGCATTTTCATGTCAACAGTCCAGTGAGTTTCCTGAAGTAGAATAATATCCATTCGATGTCGTAGAAAATAAGAGAACGCAGTTTTTCGACGATCAGGGGAGCGAAGCCCCTGTGAGTTTACAGATATGAGAACTGCCATGGCTAAATAACATAGAATAACGTGAAGCTTCATTGTAGTTTAAAAGTAAATAAAAACACAAATACGGCAGCTATTTTTTCCTTTGAAGGTGGCTTTTCAGCAGCTTCAGCAGGCAATTTCTCTTTTCTTCTGGTCGACAAATTAGGAGCAGGTTTAAATTTGGCACGAGTCTGTGACATGCTGTCTCTTTCAGATCTTCACTCGATTATCGTAATCTATTTCTTTTTTGCTAACTTCTGGATCTTTATTTTCCAAGAGGTCATTATTCGGTCGCATATCTTCAGTAACAACATTCCCGCTTCCAGGCGCTTCTTGTTGATCATGGTCAGCATCTGCAGCCTGCACATCATTTTCTTCCGTTTGTCCATGAGGCGCTTTGTTATTTTCCTCTTCTCGTTGATCACAGTTGAGGACATATGTCCTAACGTCCTACAAACTCTGCAACGAATCTTTGGGCAGTTTCTTCGAGCGTGCCCAAGCTCGCTGCACTCAATACACGGGTTGTTGATTATTGTGAATTAGACGACACCATTCTCCACTGATACGCCACGAATATGGAATGGAAGGTTTATCCAAGATCATTTTAACTAAACGGTTGCCATTTCTCATTCCAGCCAGTTCGTGATCTGCCTTGTATTTTAGACGAACCACTTCGCTTTTGAGCTCACCATATTCGCTTCACGCTGATTTCACCTCTTCATCCCCTCTTCCACCTCCTTCACCTCCGCTTCTTCGCTTGGTGGTCTTGCTGTTGCTCCTTCGTTGGGGAATTGTCGTATCCGTTTGGTCAAACGAGCCCGTTGACGAGCGAGAGATTTCACTCGTGCCACGACCATACCGTCGGGAACGATTTATCTTTTAACAACAAGTGACATTCGACTGCTATGCAAGCCGCTTGTTTAACAATGCATTGTCCGTGATTTCGCCTTTGTAATATTGTACCAAATGATTTAGGTCTTTAGCAGGTGCCATCACGACTTCTTCGGCCATCTTTGAAGTATTCTTCTAACAAGGTTTTGTAACACCGCTGCCAGTAACCGAACTTCCTCTTCTAACTTGTCTATGCGCCTTTTCAAATCGCTCCTCGATATACACTTGTCACTACACTCCTTGTAAAGAACTATGGTCTTTCCTTCCGCAGTCTCTTTCCTCTCTCGAATGCAATCATCACACTACATCGCATTTTAAAGCCAAATAGCCATGATCGACGCCGTCGTAGGCTTTGTGTCAATGGTCTACGTTTTTCCAACTCAGTTGTGAATTATCCTAAAGGCTATATACTTTCTTGCAATCGTACACAGCTATAATATCGTTCAATGTATTTGTAGAATTTGTTAATAAAACATCTGATCCCAACACCAGTTTAACAGATGCTGCTTTAAGAGTCTTTAACTACGTTAATGCTTAATAATTTTCATCTCGTGTACGTGTTGTTAACCTGTGTTTAATCTTGGATGAACCCTATTTGGTTATTTAAGTCAACTTTGAACTTACTAGCAAAAAAAAAAAAATAAGTTTACCAGCCCTTCTTCTTGACAACAAAACGTACCTCTTGAGTCGATCAACCTGATACATGACTCGTTTCCCTGTCCTGACGATCTGTCCTCAGGAAAGCCTTCGAGTCGAAACGCTTCGGTTGTTAATTACTCTAACAGGGTCAATGACTTACACGTAGCTAAGTAATATGTGGTATCATGGCCCATCGGGAGTTGCACGCTATTTCAAGTAGCCATGAATGCTCTCGGTAATGTCAAAGAAGCTATAGAGCGCCACCTTTTTCAAGTTCGAGACCAGTGCCTCGGGGAGGCGATAAAATCAGCCACAAGCACGTTAATACAAAAGCTGTTTGAAATTTGTCGCGTAGCAGTCCTACTCATAGCGGAACGTAATCAGTAATTGTTAGCAACGTTTTTCCGGTTGACGCCATTCAACGCAACCGCTAGACAGAGCTATATTCTTGTTTCTTTTTACGGAATTATCACAAATGTCAGAAAGATTGACTAAGAATGAAAACGTACTAAATGTCTAAGTACAAAAATTTAATAGCCGACAACTAAAGGGAGTTTGAGCTGTTGTTGCAAACATCCACCCTGTAAAGCCATCATGCACATGCTTACTGGTCTATCAGACAAGTATGCACACACATACACACACGCGCGCGCGCGCGCGAGTTTAAATTTCTGTTTGTGCCATAGGTTTGCTTGCACTTTTGGCCCAGTATTTCGCGATAAAGGACACAACGAGAAAAAACAGAAATAGAGTAATTTGTTTTTCTCCTCTCCTCTTTCCAACCAAACAAAATAATGGTGATCAGTAACTTGCGACAAACTAACAGAAGTAGTGGCTCTATGCTAAAGAAACGGCAAGGATAAGCTCGGGTGGACACAGGCGGTGTTGGACACGACTCGCAAAGCATGCCGGAAGAAATTTTCAATCGCAACTTATTATCGTCTAATCGCCGATCTGTAAACATCTCCTCGCGGTGCGAAGATATTCCAATGCTGAAAGAAATATCGGAGGAAATCCGTATCAAATCTTTCGCTAGCCTAGTAGCACCTATAGATGATCATGGATTCATAAAGGCGACATTTTACGGCAGAACAACTCATATATGAATTCGAAACATCGCGGTTCGTCGACAATTGGAAATAATATTCGATTCTGGCACGTTTGTGATCGAAGTAAACGAGCTAAAATCGTTCTTATCTTTGGCGCTTTCTTTTTCAGAAATGTCGAGTTATGTATGAAGTACGTCGATGTTCTGCTGGCCAACGCAGTTCCCGCTGTTGTGGTTTTTGATGGATTTTCGCTGGGTCGTTTTACTCGGAGGGCCCAACGGCCGTATTGATATATATGCCGAGTATCGGCCAAAAAAAATGATGATATAAACACTTAATATTCGTCTTCTTGAATAGATAGGTGGAACACATGCATATTTCTCGTTCTTCGATCGTGTTGCGCGAAGGATACAAAGTGAAACACGTGTATTTACCGTTCTTAAAGCGGGTTGCGCGAAGGATAAGTGGAATACATTATATTTCTTGTTCTTTAAGCGGGTGCGCAAAGTATAAGTGGAATATATGTAATTTTCTCATTCTTAAAGCGTGTTGCGCGAAGGATAAGTGTAATACATGTGTATTTCTCGTTCATAAAGCATGTTGCGCGAAGGATAATTATTCGTCGACTGCGGACCGCGGGATCATTATAGTTCAACGTTACGCTGCCTGTTAATCGCTCCGACATGCCGAATATCGTCCAAACAAAAGGATGATATAAACACTACAAAAACAAAAATGGCAAGTGAACATTAAAATATAAATACAACCAACGGGAGTACCAATTTAAGCCCTTGTCCTGTTAGAACATCGACAGAAATCACACCATCAACTCACGCAAAATGCGTCGAAATGGAAGAGAACTGAGTGACATGTCAAGGAATAAACCAAATTTGACAGTTAAAACGGCGGGGCCCGCCCGGGCCCACCGCACTTTTCGTAAAGTTCAACTATCGAACTTAAGTTCTATGCAAAAATAATCCACAGTACCGATCCTTGTTTGTCAAGAAATGAGCAAATGTTCATGGACGTCGAACGCTTGCACCAAACAACCCTTTACCATATAGTATGATTTCACTGAATCGACTAGTTCTGAGAGAAAAAATCGCTTCCCTTAATTCAGAACTTGACAGATGACTGGCCTAGGTATTATTCTTCCTGCTTCAATAAAACAGTACATAAAAACGTTTAAGTCTCGCCGGAATCGCACGAAGAAGATGAGACCTTCCTAAAATCTCGCAACAAAATTGTCCGCCATTGCTTCCACCAAGGTGACAAATGATTGGCCGGAAAATGTCACGTGAACCGTGTCCAACACCGCCTGGGTAAAAATTTTTCAGGATACAATTCCAAGACATTCCACATATAAACAGTCTCCCGATATACTATACTCTGGTGAAATATCTGCAGATTGTAGAGCAGTGGACATGTAACCCGAAGGTCGCGGCCGCCCATATGGTCGCGGAATCCCATATGGGTCACTGATTTTATTTAGTGGTCAGGATTTGCAGTGTATTAGAATAACTTCAGCCTTTCGTGACTTTCGTCTAATACTAAGTCGAGAATGGAAATTATAATAAGGGAATCGGATTAAGAACTGGGAGGCACATATATGTTGTAGTTCGAAGTTGTTTGCCGTAACCTGAAGTCAACTTAAAAATCTCATATATCGGGTCATAAAAAGAGGAAATGATCAAGATAAATATACATGAATCAAACACGTGTCAACTTAAGGACATCTCCATATATATCTACATCTACATTATATCCTATAAAAAGATAATTTATACCCAGTAATTAAATGAAATCGTACTAAACCGCCCTACAAAGTGGATCAATTGCAAAAGAAAACAATAAATAAAATGGAATTGCTTTGATTATCGCCATTTCTCTTGGGCAACAGAATCCCAACTAAAAATATCGCGACCTCGCTCCTCAAGTTCATATTAATGCTGAGATGTTTTCACAGTGGCCTCAGGTAAACTCCCCCAAAAAATAACATAGCAATAACTCGAGCATCAAAACAAGGTTATCATACTTGGTAATTTATTGTCTTACCAATGGCAAGCAATGTTGCTGCAATCAAAATTATCTGATTGCAGC
This sequence comes from Oculina patagonica, assembly GCF_052425735.1. Lineage (NCBI taxonomy): Eukaryota > Metazoa > Cnidaria > Anthozoa > Scleractinia > Oculinidae > Oculina > Oculina patagonica. Next base: position 14,775,111 of record NC_135767.1, read on the forward strand.
AACAGCCTACTATTCTTAGATACAAATCTGTAACTTGCCAAGTCAGTCCAATTCGGCGACTTGTTGCAAACCTGACCAAAATCTTGGAAAGTAAGCGAGTCCAGTTTGAACTTAGAATTACCAATAAGAATTACAGTATGGGGCCCAGTTCTCGGCCGCTTTGTGTTCAACGCGTTTTTCACGCCACAGTTCAATTTAAATTAATGTTCCCAACCCATGAAGTCAAAACAAGACAACAAGTTCAGTGGGAGAAAAGGGGTAAGGGATGAAGTGCTCGAGTTGCCAATCAGAATCATCAATAGGAATCATGCAGGGTACATGTATCACAGGTTAGTTGGTTGGCAACGAGAGACTGGAATCCTCTCCTTCCTTTCAGGACTGGAAACCCTAGTTCCCAAGAACCTGGGGTACTAATCTCTAGGACCCTTGGGAACAAACACAACCACATGCCCTGGTTCCCAAGAACCTGGGGTCCTAATCTCTAGGACCCTTGGGAACGTTCCCAAGAACCTGGGGTCCTAATCTCTAGGACCCTTGGGAACAAACACAACCACATGCCCTGGTTCCCAAGAACCTGGGGTCCTAATCTCTAGGACCCTTGGGAACAATCACAACAACCAACAACAGCAACACTGGGGGTCCCCACTATAAGGGGAAAGCTGACCCTGTGAGGCTATGGGGCAAAAGGGCGAATGGTACAGAGCACTTCATCCCCACAAATACATGAAGTGTATTCCCCATAGACGAACACCACACAAATATAAAATAGGTTTAAGTTAACATGTAAATAAGTAGTAGTAGCCCTTCGCTCGACTCCTTCTTAGGAGTATAGACCATCAACAGTCTCTCGTCATAGCATCCTGTCCCGTGCATCCCTCTCTAGCTGGTACCAAATCTGAGATTCATTTTAAGTGATTTTGAATTGCCTTATAATGTGCTGCAAGACAGGATAAACTGTCCCAACTTCATGATCAATGCATCTGTAAATTCCTTACTATCTTGTACAAAAGTCTATTTTTTAATGACTATCCAGCCTATATGAGAAACATGTTCTCGTTCCGTTCTACTTCATACAACCTGCGTGGAAACTATATACTGGAAATGCCCAAACCTAGAGCTACAACTTTTGGTCTCCACTCCTTTACTTATCTGGCAACAAAAGAATGGAATTCTCTACCTGATTTTATAAGGCTATGTAACTTATCTGACTTTAAAAGGTACATCTGCAAAGCCAATTCATGAAGCATCTAAATGACAATTTTATAATTAGTTAATATAAGTCAATTTTAAATATGTAAATAGTAATTTATTTTTTATTTTTTTTTTGTTCTCTATTTTTCGTTCTCGGAAATATTAGCTGTCAAGCTACTCTAAATTCGAGTTTAAATAAAGTTTTATTATTATTATTATTATTATTATTATTATTATTATTATTATTATTATTATTGCCCATGGACTTGATCTCTGCTTTTAGCGAACGTCTCCAGGTGTTCATGGTCGACCTCTCTTTTAACTCCCTTGAGGATTTCAGGACAAAGCTTGCCTTGTGATGGTACAGGAAGGCATCCGTAAGGTGTGACCTAGCCATTTCATACACGTAAAGGAGTATGTAAACAAATCTCTAAGTCAGTTGGTGTCATATTTAGGTCAAGATATTATTTATCATCTAATACTAAGCTTGATCTGTACTACACCTTAATTTACCCTTATATCACTTACTGTAATTCAGCCTGATCTTCTACATGATATGTAACTAATTTAAAAAGAATTTTTCATTTACAAAAACGTGCTGTGCGAGCTATTACCAACTCAGACTATCGAGAACATTCTGCCCCCTTATTTGCTAAACTGGGCATCTTAGATATCTTCCAAGTTAATGCATTGCAAATAGCTAAATTTATGTTTTACTATCTTAACCAATTATTGCCCCCGATGTTTCTCAATTTGTTTTGCTACTAGTAGTCAAATACACAGTTATGATACAAGAATAGCCAAGTGTTATCGACCACATCACTGTCGTACAAATCTAAAGCAGTTTACAATACTTTTCCAGGGTCCTAAAATTTGGAATTCTCTACCAGAAAATGAGTCTGAAATTGACCTAGCTGCACACTCACAGCGAAATTACAAACTTATTGCTAACCCGAGGTGGCCTCCCCCATAAGCCTTGTGGTTTCTTGGAGGTCTCCTCGCCCTATCTTTTAAGTTATTTTAATTTGTATTTGTAATTCTGAAGTGGCAGATAAAATGATGATGATGATGATGATAGATATATAAATACAAGACTGTTAATACTAAAATGCCAATTCATGGTTTCCCTTTGAATGATACAGCACGAATTCAATGAGTGCTGGGAAAAACGAAAAGAAAGACCTTATACAGAGAGAAAGTTTGTTATTCACCACTGAAATTATACATTGCTGACCTGAGAAACATGGCAGGAAGGCAGAACTCGCACAAGAATCAATCAGGGAAGAAGGTGCGAAAAATAAGGCATATTTGAACAATTTAGACACTTGCGACACAGACATGCATTCATTGTAGATAGAGTAGCTCCTGTTAGATTTATCCTTGTGCCACTAAATTTGGCAGGCTTGAAATGGTTAGAATTTCGAGTATGTCGTGAGTTGTTTGATGCTTCTTGCATAAACAAGGTAATGTATTCACTGCAAAGCAAAATTTTATGTTTTGATCCTAGAATCCTCACTTTTATATTTCCTGTGACATACTCCCGTAAAAAGTCCTGTTGTTGTATTTTATGTCAGGGGCGTTCCTAGGCAATTTATAGTGCTACAAGTAAAGGCAGGTACGCCCCTGTATGTCTTGGATCAAATTCTTGCTACAATTGTTCAATTTCCCCTTGAGTTATAACCTATTTTTTGTTAAAATGGCAGTCACAATGGCACCTTTAAATACCTCAAATTCCTTGCATTAAATGTAAAAACTCTTTACATTTTCAGAATATTCATAAAGTATTCTATAAGCTGAGAACTTTCGTTGCTTTGAGTTGTTATTTGTCCTATTTTGACTTTAGTGACAAGGGACGAGAATTCACCACACTAGCCTCCAGCAAAGCTAAGTTTATGTCACTCTTCCTCAACTTTGAGCAGCCAAATTATAAAGGGTCTCGTCTACTCAGGTATTAAGACATGACTTCGAACGCTGCAGAAGATAACAATAGCGAATTCCACCGGTATCTTGTAATTTCCAGCCCTTTAGGCTTTACGACGGCTGGTGGAAACGGCAGCCTGCAAATTGCTCTAAGTTTCGTTTGTTTTCATATTGAAATCTCATTTAACGCCGGTCGAATATAACTCTACTAACTATGATATAACGCAAAATAGAATCAGCTTATAAATATTTATACTTAGCTTTGAGCAAGCTCCTGGATTCCACTTGGCCAAGATGCACCCTAGGGAAATCCGGATTGCTTGTCAATTTTTTTACTGACCACTTTCGGCGGAAGAGAAGGCGCTAGACGAGGCTTGAAAGACATTCACGACGGCCATGACCCTTGTTGACTGTTCTCCGGCTTGACAAGAGAATAGTATTTTCTAGTTGAAGAAATCGTCTTGTTCTTTATAAGTCGTTCATTCACATTACATAATCTCGGGCAAACGAAAGCATGTTGTCTCCACCATACAAATAATGTTTTTGTGAGGTTCATGCTTTTTGCTGTACTGTCGGTTTTAGCCGCGGTTTGGAGACCACAGGACCTTGAAGCCGAGTCGGTAGAGTGGCCATATTCCGGTAGAGGCAATCCGTTCTGTGTGTGCATATCAAGTTACTCAGTTGCTGGACCGAATACCTGTTCAGTAGTGCGAGGCCTTCGACAGATCGTCCGCATATTTATCTTCGAACGACAGAATAAAATATGTAAAACCGGAACGTAGTTCGCGGGCAGATACCAGGATAACTCATAAAGTACTGATGGAGCGATGTTGAAGCAAAAAACAATCGAAGGATATCACAGCAATAATAATCATTGTCAAAACTCTTCTAGGGAGCTCAGAGAATTTGAAGTAAAACTACTCAAGTCTAGATAAAACCGCATGGCCTTGATTGACATAATAGAAAAGGGGGCGATGTGATTGGCCAGCCCGAATAGCGCATCACACTCTAGAAGTGAATTTGACCTTTGAATGTAACGCAAGAGTGATAGTCTTGCAGCATATTGCGTGACAGATCTGCATATTTGAATAGAGTGATCTTATGACTTCTCTGAACTCCTTTCATGGTTGTCACATTAACTTTAATTTTACATGTAAATTGGCATTTATATTACATATAAATTTGCTGAAAAAGTTATTCTCCTTCAAAAGATAGACTGATTCTTGTGCTCTTAGTATCTTGAGTTTGATCTTACAACTCGCTATAGAAAGCTCACACGGTCGAGTTTATGCGAAGGTAGGTGGATTTGTTTTTTCGAAAACTTGTTTGTTTACGGCTCCTTAAAATTCATGGATGTAGTTAAATTCGTATTTTGTCCGTGAGCCCCTACCAAACGAGCTTATTTTTGGCATGTAAAACTTATAATAATTCAGCTTTCTGCTTTAATTATCTTTTTGTTGAACCGTTGTATATTTTGGTCTTAATTTACTTCGAATTTTTTTCGTGCGACTTTTGCGTATTTGCCAGTTCTCGGCCACCCTGCTCGCTATCACAGTTTAGTGCTTTTGTTTTTAATATAATTTCATCTGCTTCAGCAATAATAAAAGAAAGAAATGATTTAAAAATAAAGTTCAATTAAATATCTAAGTTTTGAGCTGACTTTTGTCTTTTCTATTATTTTTACAACACCTAACTCTTTCAAACCCTTTTCACACAACGTAGTTCTGCGGGTTTGCCAGACCCTGCACATAGGCAAGCAACTAGGCGCGTTAAAAACCTTCTTTTCCAAAGTAAAACAAAATCTCATAAAATAATTTGGGATCGACATAACATAAATAAGTTTACAGAGAGATTTTATGACTGTGGAAATTAATTGAGCCTTGTTACACCTAATTGCAATAACGTTGTCATAGAAAAAAGGAAAAAGAAAAAGGTAATTAGGAATAAATTAGCGTAGTTTCGTAACTGGTAGCATTTACAGAAAATTCATGAGTTTTTATCTGCACACTTTGAGTCCACTTTTTTATGCTGTAACAATATAAATTGATTTATTCGTATTTTGAGGCTTTTTGAGGCCATTTGTACGAATAAATTTCATGCATGCGCTTAATTAATTCCTATTTGACTTTTTCCTTTTCCTTTTTTCTATGACAACCTTATTGCAATTAGGTGTATACAGAAAATTACGCACAAGCTTTTTGGTGGCCGAAAACTGTGTCCGGGTGGCCGAGAACTGGGCCCACAAACGGAGCTTTTTTTTATTATTATTGCTCGGGCAAATTATTTATTGACCGGTCGATAGCTTTACAACAAAAAAGCTGAATAATGTAGTTAGCTGTGGGCGAAATTTCAAGTTCCTGCGGTTCTTCTGAGGTAAGAAATAAAAGTTTACGTCAAAAGTGGCTGAGAACTGGGCCCCATACTGTATGCCGGACACCTTTCTAGACATCACTCACTTCAGTTGACCGGATACAGGGGACGTAGACTGAAACATCTTAAAGTCACACGGTTTTGATTATTACTTAAAGGGCGTTAATTTTATGTATCTTATAGTTGTTATGGTGACACCCTTTGCTCACGAGGAGCCTAAAAGAAATAGCATTGTTAGTAATAAGTAAACGGTTACTTCATTCGCATGCAACGCTCATACTTCATAGCCATGTTTTTATTATCTGACAGTTCAAACGGAAAATGTTAGCTACGTTTTTTCCGGTTTGAAACATCTTGTGCGTAACCACAAGACAGGGATATCCTCCCGGTCGCTATTCCAGCAATGAAACTAAATTGATTAGTTCGAGTGTAAGAAAGATTACGCTCTGAATTAATGTTTAAGTACAATTTAAAAAACAGCAAAAAAACAGCGGGACAAATACAGTGGAACCCCGATATAACGATCTTCGATATAACGATATTCCCGATATAACGATGAATATGTTATATCCCGGCAAAAGTAAAATGTATGAGACGGAACCTCGATATAACGATATAATTTTACTGCCCCCTTGGCATATCGTTATATCGGGGTTCCATTGTACGTACTCGCAAATGCATACTGCATACGACAACCCGGCAGTCAAAGTAATAAATTCTTATGAAAATTGGTGCTGACAGAAACTTGATAGATTCACGTAAAGGAAAAAAAAAGTCAAAAAAAAAGGAAATAAACCACCAGAGTAAAAAGGAAAGAGGTCAACAATCATCATTCTAACATTTTGTCGCTTGTTCCAATTGTACGTGAATCCCGCACTATCGTTGCCTTCCAAATCAGTTTAAACACGTAAACGTGAGTAATCGGTTGCATTTACGAACAAGAAACTTCATGAACGAATCATGACGTCAAACCAAAGAGTGTACTTACTAATGTTGTTTCCGTCGTAAGAATGGACTTGCTAGCATGGTTCTATTTTGGCAGATTTTTGCCCTTTTTTGCTCTGTCCATTACACTGATCTATTTTGCTCACCAGGGATTGCGATAGATATTATTTTTTTGCCATTTGTTAATTAGTACGTACGCATTGAAACTTACAACAACAGTACAAAGCCTCACGTTCGATAAAAATGACCTGAGAACTTTACGTGTTCCTCTCAACACCCCCGCATGCAAATATCAGTTTCGTATTTACAGTATTTTTTGCCAATCCTACAATATTTCACTATTGTAAGGCATTTACTTATGTGCATTCTGCGCTAAAAAAAATCGCATATTTGACCACACCTAAATTTCACGTTAGCTAAGTCTTAAGTAAGAAGACACGTAGAACGGAAACTCCACCATTCTTCAGGTATGGGTGTCTGTTTAGGGTGAGGCTTATAGAACTAGACTTACAGAACCAGACAAGGATAAAGTAGCTATTATGTCCACAGGAATGCTTTTGAATTTCTTGGTCAAAGGGTTCTGAAAGTGGAATTGAAATCTGAAATATCTTTTGGACCACACGGTACCGGATTTTTATTTGCGTTTAAAGATTAAAATATGTTATGTTAAATAAGACTTTTAATCTCTGAAGGTTCTTAAAGATAATCTTTTGGTTTCCTCTTAAGATACCATTTATCTAACAAAATGCATTGAAGATAAAATTAAACATCCCACACTGATACGAATACCAACATCGACAGAATTAAAAGTAAAATAAATACACAATCTTACTTACGTCCCCTTATTACAGGGTTCAATTTCTTTGCGTCGGAGCTTACGATCGCGCGCTTTATCTCGAATAGTTTCCCACACCACAGGAACTGTGATTAACAATAAGTTTTTGTTTACTTCCACGAGTTTAATCCCACTTAGAGGTAGAAGGTCAATAGATGACTAGACGTTATTCCGCAATTGATCAAAGGTTTCCTTTTTTGCGTTATCATGACTCGCAAATGCAATTGCGAGGTTATTTGTGCTTTTTTTTTGTTTTCCAACACCACAGGAACTGCTTTTAAAAAATTTTTTTCACTATTAACTAGTCGTTATTCAATTGATTAAAATTTTCCTCTATTTTGTGTTAATTATGACTTGTAATTACAATATTGCGAGGTCATTTCTTCAAGTGGCTTTATCTCGAATGGCTTCCCCACACCGCAGGAACTAGAATTAACAAATGTTGTCTATTTACCTCCAAGAGTTTTATCCCTCTCGGAATTAAAAGGTCAATAAACGAATTAGACGTTATTCAATTGATTAACGGTTTCCTCTTTTTTCCGTTATTAATAATTTGCAAATACAATTGCGCGTTCATTTTTTCCCTTAACAGTCTTTTTATATGAGAATTCTTTCACGTAAAACAGGAGCTAAACGACTGCAACTACGATTTATTCCAGACCTATAGATTAAATAGTGATCTGTTGCAGAGCTTTTTTTTATTAGCGTATCGCAGTTTTAGTCGTCATGAATCTCTTTTTGTCAGGCATATTCTTGAACAACATATAGAACAATGGCTACCGTATTAAAACAGGCAATTTTTTAGATCACCATTTGAGTAAAAGAGGTTAAAGTTTAGGTAAAAAGGCGCCTTGGGTTTTTTGAAATCCCGAAATTGGCTCAGGTCAGGGGAATGTTATTTTCTAGGAAGAGACAAGCTCGTCCAAGTTTTAAGCCAATTAAAAAAATGTTTATGATAATTATGATCAGACACCTTCGTGAGACAATGGTCTTTAAGCTTCGCTGCACAAAACCATTTCTGCTTTGAATTACAAACCTAAATTAAAAATACAATACATCTTACAGTTACTTGACGTTGTCATTGGTTTCCACTGGTTGGCAGTAAAAAGTAAACCGACTTTGTCGGTTGCTAGTTTTGTTCACTGGCACTTCATATTACTATGCTGACAATAGGGGTTTTAGGCAAGCGCACATTTATCCATGCCCTCCCCACCCCATCGTTTTTTTTTTTTTTTTTTTTTTTTTTTACATAACCTTGACTTTAGGTTTGTCTTATCTTTTACTTCTAATTTCTTTATTCCTTCGATTTGAATGCTAAAAATAATTGCTATCTTTGGCAATCTATCTCACATTCTGAATTAGGACTAAGTGCATGAAAAAATGTCCTCGACTGTCTGCCACTTAAGGCATTATCCAGGAATAGAAATCGATAAGAATTTCAAATATTTGCACTGGGTTTACCTCCTTAACGAATTGGTCTTGGTATTATCGTTGTTGCTTTTTTATTTTACACTTCCGATAGAGGAAGAAATGTTGTATTAAACTTTGCAAGAGACAAGCTTGTACTGACTAATAATTGTCCCGGGGGGGGGGGGGGGTTTTTGGTGGGCCCCCCCCCCCTTCCGTAATATTAAAACTATACATGAAGAAATTTACTTGAAATAAAACCTATTTATAACACTGCATAAAGACATAAAACAATGAATAGTTATTATTGTCTGAGCGGGGTCCAGGGTGAGTCCAAATGTATCCTTTAGGTCATTTGAAACACGTGCGGCTCGGCGCAAAGAAGCTGCGACGTTAGTACAACCACGAATCATAAACCCCCACGGCCAGAAGACTTCGAGTGCCACATCACTTAACAATAGGAACTGGGATTCCCTTTGTAATTTAGAAGCTACCAGAGCACAACTTAAATAACACTGTCCCTATCCCCCCACCCCATCCCCCCCCCCCCCTTTACAATACTGACTTATTTACCAGACGGGAAAATCCCTCGGTCGCAAGCACTTAAGATAACAGTCCCCGGAAATAAAAGAAATATTTGATATTTTTTTATTAATTTTCAAATTGTTGGCCTGCAAATTTGAGCACTTAAATAATTTCAGGAACCACTGAAGGATAACAATAGGTGGATTACGTTCTAACGACCTATATTTATTTTGTAACTGTCGTGCTTTTACAAAAGGTATAGCAGTACACGATCATTTACTACAATTACTACACGCAGGCGTTTCTAGTACAATATTGCCAGCCGTTACCACACATGGAAGGATTTATAAGCTTGTCGACATCCTTTATGTAGGTCTCAAGCAAAGTTGCAAACTTCTCGACCTAACAGTGCGCGTGTAAATATAGGTTAGGGGGCACAGCAGACAGAACACTGCGGATTATTTATATTTCTTACGGATGGCTTGAAAAAATCTACATATAAAGACCCCCTCTATCTCCCTTTATTTAAACCATTTTATATAAAATATTAAAAGCTAAAAAAAAAAGAAGAATAAACTCCGCTAGAAATCCCAAATGGCATAGCTACGAAATAAATAATATAGTAGAGGTGTATATTGAAAGATTCCGAAATAATTATTATTACCTTCAAGACCAGGGAAACAGTTTATCCGTGACAACATATATTTACTCCGAGAGTAAATACTTTCGATCTTCAGGAAAAAGAACATAAACAGAAACTACCAAAATCAAGGAACTGATTTTCTTAAGTGTAACTTTGGCTGTGGCCCTTCAATCGGAACAAAAACCGGGAATTTTTAATCCTCTTCGAAAGACGTATCAATATAATTGACAAATGGTTCCTTGTATCAGACTCCCAAACAGCAAATATGTTTTTTTTTTTTTTTCAATTAATGAACTATACGTAATTTTAATGAACTAGGCTAGGTTGAGGATGGCATTCTTAATTTTTGAGGGTGTCAGCAAAGTTACTCCAAGTCCTCGAGTGAAAGTGTAAAGAGTCTCACCAAAATTATAATATGACTCTTGTCGTCTATAGTCTTACTACTTGGGTTCCGGCCAAAGATTTCAGTATGCAGACTTCGAACCTACTAAATGAGGTTAAGAGACCATTTTAAGCAGGCTTGGCAATAAATCCTGCGTGTGAAAATGATATTTTTGCCATAATCATCCTAAAAACATCTAAAACCGGATAAAGCTACCACTCCGTGTCTAGTGTGAGTTCCTTTAAACATTGCGCGTTTTTTTTTTTTTTTTTTTTTAATTTCGGTAGAAAATTTCGTGCAAACACTTGTGGCATGTTGTAACAAAAGGCTTGTTTGTCTGTTGCGATAAATCGGATAAGGTCTTATTTTTCCTTCCTTTGAAGATTCTCCACCCACGATGTCAAACTTAAAGCAAACTGAAAACTTGCATCTTGATATGCAATCGATACAAGTTTTTCTATTTCTTTCTATGATTTGTTTTTGCTCTGTTTGTTTGTTTTTCTTTTTTTCATCTAAGCAGAACAGGATGAAAGGGTATCGGCTAAGGCACCTATTTCAACTCATTCTCTTCCCTCACATTTTGGTATCATGCTCATTTTAAGCCGTTCAATCTCAACCAATCAGTGATGCTAGTTTTTCCATTGCCACTGTTTTTTTTTTTTTTTTTTTTTTTTTCTTTGGTGCAGAACTTGATTAAGTTCACTTTAGACACTTACTGTGACATTTGCTCTTAATTTCTATATTTCGCTAATCGTATTTAGCATTACGTTATTTTAAGAGGTTCCAGCCACGCAGCTGCAGATGCCTGTTAGTTTTTTTTGTTTGTTTTTCATTTTATCTAAGAATGTCTTTCATTCTCGAGCTTAAATCCATTACGAACACCCACACATATTTGCTTTTAATTCCTAATTTGTTAATCGCATTTAATTGATGTCGGGTTTTCCATTTCCAACAGAGATTATATTTTTCCTTTTGGAACAAAACACGATAAATGTCACCTTAGACGCTAATTTCAACATAAGCTTTTCATTCCCATGCTTCGTTAACCGCATTTGACATCATGCTTATTTCAGCAGTGCAACCAATTTAATATGTGTATCTGTGATATTACTAAAGAAATTCAACTATCAGTAAACATCTATGAAAAATTTAAAGGACGCCTTTATGGAAAAAGCCTACAAGTGCCTGCAGATATAGTTAACAGAGGAAAGTACGATCGCGAATTAAATAGCGAAGGGTATTTGTAAGGGAAACCTATGATGTAGTCTTTATGATCTAATTACCTGGCCCCACGAAAATCGTATCTCAAAACCAGTATTTATCATTGGTTTTATAAATAACGGACATATTATTTCCTTGTGCCAAAAGGGTGTGCCATTAATTTACTAGCCAAAATTTAACAAGATGCTCATATTTTTTTGGCATTCACTTAGAGGGATTTGTCTTGATAGCCGGGGTCATATTTTGCGAAGCGGTAATTCTTTGGAATCGAAAGCGACCTCAAAATAAATAGTAGTAAATATAAAGGTAAGGAAACTACAACGAAAAGGTAATGATAAACCAGTAATCAGGCGAACGCTAGATCAAAACACCTTTAAAAGGTATACACGGAGTCCTAGGAGTTGTGCGTTTTCTTGTTCAATTGCCGTTGTAGTTAAACCGTGGCCTTTTCTGCGTTCTTGCCAGCCACTATTGAGTTTGGTTTTAGAGCATTTTGGAGCATGGAGAAATTTCCCGCCTCGTCCTGGAACAAACCATTTTTTTTTTCCAAAATACTTTAATGAGAACAAGCAACAAAATTAAAAAAAAAGTAGCTGCTAGAACAGCATAAGTTGGGATAATCGCATCTCTGCCCGTTTACCTCGCGCCTACCTCGCCCTAAAAAAGGTTGGTTTGTACAGGGTTGAATTATTATTATTCTTTTTTTTTCCAATTCTAGCGAGCTGGAGTTAACATCCAAAGCTTGGTTCAGTGCCTGGGAGGTGTGAAGTGAGTTGGCGGCCAACTCTCTTAAAGGAGATCACGATCGGTGGACGAAGGGCACCAGTACACAACGAACACAGAAAGGAAATCATCCAGGGGAAATGAAAATGGAAAAGTGAAAACTCAGAAGGCCACACAGCCCAGTTCAAGCCAAACCACCGGCAGACAGACAGTACGTAGCAATGCTAGGCCACTATGTAGATTCCTTAATACCAACACCTCATGCATCAGTAGCACTATTGTGACACTATCCCTTTAAAACTTCACTATTCAAGTCTACGACGATCTCAAGCAGCTATGTTTTCTCCTCATAGATTTAAGTGACAATTTACTTTGAAGAATGAAAGACTTTTCTTATTTCAGCGCGGATCAAGAAAATGTGTTTACGCTAACAGGAAGTCATATCGAGTACCCCAAATAGATCTCCAGTCGAAATGTAGTAAACAGAAACTACCAGTGCAATCGACACCGATGATCAATTTAGCTCACGGACGGGGGCGGACTTCGTCCTCCGTAATATCAGTTGAGCCAGTCAATGTTTGTTGTTTCGTGTTTCTATAAAGTTTCAATATCACGTACAAAGAAAACGAACCTTTTTGCCATTTCCGAGAGACCTCACATAAATGTTGTAAATTTAGGTGCGGATATTGCGTTAGAGAAGTTAGTTATGTACTGTAGTCCCCGCATCGACATCCTCAAGTCAGGTACCTCAAAATTGTGTCTGCGGTGTGAATGTTTTGCTAGGAAATTATAGGATTAGTTCACAAATATTGGTAAATAAACCTTTTTTCAGCACATGATTATAGGCGTGTGGTAAATCTGAGTATTTTACTTTTTTGGTGTACATAATGTTGGTAAGCATCGCCTGTCTTGAAACAGAAAAGTGAATATTGAAACCTTTTACTACCTGTTTTTCTAAAACAAATGGAGAGGTAGAATTTTTGTTGGGATGTTAGGAATTATTTTGCATTTTGCGGTCAAATAAATGGCATTTTCGGAAATAGGCAGTCATCAACGGGAACATGGAAAAAATCCAAAAAATTGACAGATAAAAGTTAAAGAACAGGATCTACAAACGACTTAAAATTTCGCTTCACCTCCAAGAGCTAATCTAACTCGGAATTTAAAAGGTCATAAACTTCTAATCGACGCTGATGGCTTAGTCAATTGTTTTAGAAACAAACAAAAAAAAAATATCGGTATCAGCGGCAAATTTTAAGTGACTCGTGGTTACCTCAAATAGTTTCCCTTATTAGGAAAGTATAGAAACCAACGAGCTAAATTTAACTTTAGATAAAAGAACAGAATTTGTCCTCGTGGCTGCCACGAGTTTCGTAACTATAGTGCTAAATGTGGTCGACCGGAAATCGCACACTAAGTGATAACAAATTAAAAGATATCAATCATTACCTGCTAATCGATAATCGCCGTTGGTATTTAAACTTTGCTGTTCTTAACAGGTCTAAGAGGCTAAAAAACGCAATGTCAAGTGGGCTTAAATCATAAACAAGGTATCTTGAAACTTTTCAGGAAATACCACTGTATAGCGTTAAAATTCAAGTGGAATTTTTCCTGCTTAATCTCCCGTCCACGGTGACGTCACAATGATCGTTTTCACAATTCGTGCCTTCGTGACGTGGCGCGTGGCAATAAAAGGCGGGAGGTTGGCGTGGAAAGTTAGTTCAATGCTCAACTTCCACAGTTGAAGTTAAAAAGAGCAAGTGCAAGGAGAAAACAGCCAGCACCTCGCTTTCTCTTCAGCAGTGAGCAACAAGACTCCATACTACAGCAAAATACGGATCGAAGGTAAGAGTTTGCAATTACAAGCTTTAAACAATTGTTCAGTGTCGGCTTCGCCCCATTTCAGCTGTTTTCTGGTCGTTCCTTTTCGAAGTGTGCAGGATTCTTCAATAAGTAGATGGAATGATAACAAATTAAAAGATATCAATCATTACCTGCTAATCGATAATCGCCGTTGGTATTTAAACTTTGCTGTTCTTAACAGGTCTAAGAGGCTAAAAAACGCAATGTCAAGTGGGCTTAAATCATAAACAAGGTATCTTGAAACTTTTCAGGAAATACCACTGTATAGCGTTAAAATTCAAGTGGAATTTTTCCTGCTTAATCTCCCGTCCACGGTGACGTCACAATGATCGTTTTCCCAATTCGTGCCTTCGTGACGTGGCGCGTGGCAATAAAAGGCGGGAGGTTGGCGTGGAAAGTTAGTTCAATGCTCAACTTCCACAGTTGAAGTTAAAAAGGCAAGTGCAAGGAGAAAACCGCCAGCACCTCGCTTTCTCTTCAGCAGTGAGCAACAAGACTCCATACTACAGCAAAATACGGATCGAAGGTAAGAGTTTGCAATTACAAGCTTTAAACAATTGTTCAGTGTCGGCTTCGCCCCATTTCGGCTGTTTTCTGGTCGTTCCTTTCGAAGTGTGCACGATTCTTCAATAAGTAAATGGAATATATATTTGCATGGAAGCTTGTGCTGATACAAAACGAACCGTGCGTGTCGACACTATTTTCGAATTAAACACTTTCGCCTAAACACTTCAGTTTAGCTTGGCATTCATCGGTGTTCTGTTTGGCCAAGTGTGCTTAACAGTTTTGCCGAAGTCTCTTCAAATTGAGTTCGTTGTTTTTGCTGTTATACATTGTTTGTATACGAAGAAGAAAATTCAATTTAAAATGAAACCATCTCAGAAATAACCGGTTCTTTCCAAATCTAGTTTTTTTTTGTTTTAACATCGGAACATGTATCGCATTACTTTAATGAAAACTGCCTGACTTTAAACAAATTTTGTCAAATTTGTATGTTAAAAATGGTAGAAAATTGCATTTTTTTTCGTAAACCATTATGATAATTAAGTGCTTTCCTGTGGAACTTAGTCAGTGTCCGCAAGTTTCATAGCTTACATAGTTTTTTAAGCACGTCTACGATCATGACTTAAAACTTAAATATTTGCAGTATTAAGTCACAAAACAGGTATTTGAAAAAAGATAAGGAAAGAAGTAAAGTTTTCATGCCAATTGAAGTACATCATGTTTGTTCTCAAGTAACCCTTTAAAGGGACTGTGTCACGAATTTTTGCCTTAAGGCATGGGAAAATGACCTTCACGTTTAGTGAAATATAAAAATAACCCTCTTAAAACAGTGAAGGGACATTTCGATAGCACAGTAAATACAAAAGAAGGTACGGATGGCCAGAAATGACGAAGATTGAAACGGATTGCGACATGGGTTTTTGAAAAATGGTCCGGCGGAACAGTTTTCAAAGTTAATCTCGTTTGCTTGTAACTTTAAATTTTATCGCCCGGGAGACAAATTTGGATACAATGAAGCTATGGTTTTGTCGTTTAGATACATAGAAGTAATATTCCTTTGCAAACATTAGGATTCATAGCGAGTATTTGGCAAAACTAAATAAAATAAACTTCAATCAGCCGTGACACAGACCCTTTAATACGAGAAAGGAAACTTCTGCTGCCGGACTGTTCGTTTCAGCCGCATAAGCTTCCCGAGTTACCTTAAACTTAACCTAAATTTACTACTCTGTAAGGTAATGGGTGACTTTGGGAAGCACGTCTTTGCCTTAAACAATCGTTTCTCAGCGAGCATGTATCTTTTGATGTCTCGATGAAAAAAAAAATTCTGGCCATACAAACGTCTTCGTGAAAAGGCTCGACACAAGTCTACAAATACACGACTCGAAAAACATGAAACAACTTTCCGCTTCAAGAGTGTGTCATTACTTCAGCCTCAACTGAGTAATTTATTAGACATTCTTGAAATAATTTTATTATTTCCTGTCAACGAATTTAAAAATACTCTTCTGCGTGCATGTGGTCAGCTTTTGTTCTTTTGACTTTTTCCAAGGCCTATATACAGAACAATGAAAATCGGCTCTGCACTCTATGAGCTGTATTGCAGAGCATAAACAACATGTAAACAAGTGGGAAGATTTGTTTTATGACACAATCGATCTTTGGGGACGACGTAATTAAATGAATGAGTTCGCAATAGGGTAAAGATTTGTGGTTTTGCTGTTTCGAATCCCAAACAATACATTTCTGCTCTGCGGTCTTTAATGCTTAGGTTTTGAAATTATAAAATAAACTGTATAAATCTAACAATCGACTAGGAAGCGGTCTTCACGAGCGTACATACAACTGAACGTACCTGACCGCGACAAATTAGGATCAAAATTCAAAACTTTCTTATTTATTTTGGAGTTCCGCTTTATTAAAATTTGAGCTCTTTTAAACAGGTATTCTTCATCAAATGTTACAAATAAGGTCGAGTTACGTTATTTTTAGCTGTTCGTGAGCTGTTTGTTCACAGTGAAAATAACACAAAGTATCATATTATCCATTTACTGATGGAATATCTGTCAGCCTCATAAATACCAAAAATTAAGTTGACTACCGGAGGTAATTGTTATGTTTTCTTAAGGCCATATTGTCGTTCTGACAAAAATGAATTTTGGCTTGCCGCAATTTCCTATAAATCTTTTCAATTTTTTACTGAAATTTAATCTCTGTTTTGATTTCCAAATATTTATTCAGTGTGATTAGTTTTATTCCATTTTGAAACCGGTTTGTATTTAACATAACCATTTAAGAAGCGTTCGGTTGACCTTGCCCTTGGGCTGCTCAAGGCTCTAAAAATAAAGGGAAAATTAGAAATGGAGCAAGTGTGGCAGTATTGAGAAGAAAAAGATTATGTTGCTTTTAAGCTCCCCTTTCTTCTCATCTTCTCATCTCATTCTTGTTTTAACTTACTTCCAAGTTTTGAGCCAGCCTAAAACAGGGTAATCTATCCAGTTATACAATAATCTATCATATAAGGCAGATGTGAAATCCTAGATGTTGACCACTTAATTGAGTTGTTCAGCTGCAAATTCCCTACACTTTCCTAAAACGCCCAACATTCATATATTTTTTTTCTTTCTTTCCCTTGCAGAACTTACTACGATTCTATTGAAGAATAAAGAATGAAAATTGCAACGTCCTTTACTACAGCTTGCCTCTTGTTGATGACTCTGGCAATGCTGGTAACGGCAAGACCAAGATCACTTCGTCGGATTGCTCGAATGCAAAGAATGATCAAAGAGGTGAGTGACGTTTTAAGACCATGCGACTACTACTAGAAAAAAAGGTGTCGGTTCCAAATCATTCTTCGGGAAACTAGCTAAACGCGTGCCACGGGGCCCGTTTCTCGAAATCCCTGGGAACTTTTCGAGTCCATAAAGCGATTTTTAGTTATCTGTATCTTAGAAACAGAGAACTTTATAGGCCTGAAACTTTGTATGAAAGAAACCTCTGTTCAATTTAAAAATATGTGAATGAAAGACAGCTCTGAAATTATAAAGTTTGAAATTTTGCAATGGCTTTTCGGGTTCAAAAATCTTTCGGGACCATTGAGAAACGGGCTCCAGGATATAATATCAAAAGAAAACAAAGAGCTTAAGATAAACGGGATTTATTTTTGGCAAGTCCACACAGACTTGGTGGACCCTGGTTGTTTGCAGGAATCCGATACTTGCCAGGGCAGACAAAAATAGACCAAGGTGCTACAACAACGAAAAAAAAAACGATGACCTATGCCAGTTAATCACAAAGGGTCACCCAACTTCGCTAATCTTCCAAAATACAAAATAAACGCGTACGTGAAATCGCATCACTGTTTTTAAGGTTTTTCTACGTGCCTAGGAGTGGCGTCCATCCGGGAGGCCGGAACACTTATGTGAAACAAAAACATCTTTATTTAACAGGAAAGATCGATTTTGTCCCAAGGGCGGCACGCCCAACATGAAAGTTCGATTTTTATACAGGATGTCTCGAACTCACATGATAATTTTCTAAAAGGTTCCAAGTAGGGCAAAATAACTTGACAGATTGTTCACCAGGTCTGTTAGACTGGCCTTATACGTCCAATGGCGCGATAAATGCAGATGGTGATGAGATGATATTCTAGTTACACGATCAAACAAAGTCCAAAACTTGTTACAGAAGAGTTTTTTTTTATTAGAAGTCAATGAATAGAAATGTTTTCGCCATATCAAATGACCAATTGAAAATTTATTTCAGGAAACCCCGCTGGGCCTTTCCATAAGGACTGCAGCAGGTAAAGACATCCGAACAGAAGATGAAAAAGCCCGAGTCTTGGCAAAGCTTCTTGGCTTCGAGGCGATTGAAACTAGTGAAAGAAAACCAAAACTAAATCCTTCCAGCGCTGAGTTAGTCGACTCATCAACTGCGTCCAGGCTTAGCGAAAAAGAACGTCTTGGATCAGACGAAAGTAGGAAGGAGAGTGACCAACCGAAAAAGAGAGTACGAAGACGGTGTCCTGCTGGGCAATGGCCATGTCCAACTCCGGCAAGTCGTAAGCGTTCATTACATTAAAGGGACAACGTCGGGAAGACCAGCAGTAATCAATTTTGCCCATATTGGACTTTATCAGTAGACAAGACATATTGTCAGTGAAAAAAAAGTCTCCAAAGTGACGAATCAATAACCGGTATAATTATCACATACTAAAATTGACAGTAAGTGCCTTTATACATGTAAGTTGTAGACTCAATGTAAAACTTTTTTCGCTGCTTAAAAAAGTGGCTACTTGCAAAGTTTGTTGAAACATGAGTCCAGGTTCCTAGGTTATAAAACACATAAAGGCTAGCTTTTTACACGCGATCTTTTTCATCTTCAATATTGAAACATTAGAACTTTGACTTTGTACGATCATTCACACGAATCCGATTGGCTGATCCTTTCGTCGAGTGAGTTTTACTGTAATAAATTGTCTATTCTTTTTGTTAAGAACTTTTGTTTGGGGGATTTACAAATACGGAAAAACCCAAACATACTACCTAAGAATGTTGCTCTTTTTAATTAAAACCAAGCAAATAAACATTAAAGCATTTTTAGAGCCCTTTTATTTACAAGTATAAGAAATCTTTTCTACAAGAAACAATTTTTCATGAGCCGCAGCGAGAAGCTTTAATTTATGGGGCTTTGATCAGATCAAAGTTTATTTAACGCAGATAGCTTTGCAAAAGAGACAAATAAAATTGTTTAGTATTTATACGAGCAAGAAAAAAATAAAAAATAAATGATATTTAACTGGATTGTATTTCTTTTAGGTGTGTTCATTAAAAAATTATTAAGAGATGTTCTACCGAAAGGAAAGCAAAGTGGCATCAGCTGGAATTAGCCCATTCAGGCCCTGTCCAAACTGACCCGGGTAAATTTGAAAACGCACTTTTTTTTCTCCGGATAGGCCAACCGTCTACACTGAAATGGCGTTTTCGGTCACCAAAAACGGAGTTTTCCTTTTAACCCTCGGACGTACAGGGGGGGGGGGGGGGGTTGATGCCACCTCCCTCCCCGATAAGGTTTTTTCCAATTTTTGAAAAAAACAATTTACTCTACAATGATGAAACTTTCAGTAGCTGTTCATTCATCCTTTACGGAAATTTTGACATGTCAACCATATGTCTGTGGTGTGTTTTCGCCGTCCACACTAGTGCTAGTGCGCGAAAACATAACTTTTTGAAAACGCTGACGTCAAATACTCAAAGGTTCTATGTCAAAACAAAAGGATTAATTAGCTTAACAAAAGCTCTGTGCATGTGTGAGATGAGAGGTATCGTTTTCGACGTAAAACATTTTATACGACGTTTTTAAATTTCTCCAACTTGAAATTTATCCGGATTAATGCGGATAGGGAATAAGTGCAAGCATAAACATAAGCGCATAATAATCAGAACGAACTTATTCTTCTTCTACTGTCCTTACTTGGCATAAATACAGTCCGACCTCTATTAAGCGGCCACCCTCCATGAAGCGGTCACTTTCCAAAGTCCCCTTTTATATATTTGTCACTAAACTGCTGTATTCGATTCCTCTATTCAACGTAAACGGTCACCTCTATTAAGCGGCCGCGGCCACCTTTTTGCTGTCGCAAGTGTGTTATTTATATTATTTTTTACCTCCATTAAGCGGCCAGCAAACTATTTTTCCAAACTGATAACATATTAACTGTTGATGCAAAAAGGCCTGAGAAACTTGTCAACGATGTTTTGAATATTTTTTTCTGTACTCTATCAACCCGAAGAAATACTGTACATTTCAACTACCTGCCCTCTGTGAAAAGCTAGTACTATGCATGGGTGGAAATGCTCTTGCTGTTTTGTTAAAGTGAAATTTCGATTTATCTTCATATAAATTCACTTTTTAAAAACCTTTTTGCTATATAGAGTCGATAAAATCATGTTTACTGCCATTCCTATGCAATTTACATTGTATTTCTTTTAAGCGACCAACCTCTATAAAGCGGCCACTTTTCAAAGTCCCGAGGGTGGCCGCTTAATACAGGTCGGACTGTATAAGCATAAGCATAAGCACATGAAAACAAAATTAGTTGACTATATTATGTTTTTGCTTATTCCTATTGAGAACAGCATAAGAAGAATGAATGTGTTCGTTCTAGTTATGAGCGAATACTTGCGCTTATTTACACTATTGAACGACAGTAAAGACTGAATAAATTAAATCAAAGAGCAACGGTCGCAAAGGATCTCACAACAATTGCTCCTCTGTGAACGGAAGGAAATTCGGGTATCAACCAGACAACAGATAACAGAAGGATGCATAGAGGGTTGGTGGTATTCCGGTAATTTTAGTCTTGACTTGTGGTATTGCGGTATTCTCCAAACCGGCAGGAATTATTTTCTCAGCGGTCTCGTCTACGATAGTCAGTATAAAAACAACTACCTCCACTTTTTCCGACCATATCCATGTTTCGTTTCAGATACAAACTAATACATACTTATATTTTGTCACACCGTTTAATACGTGAAGCAATGGTAAAAAAATGCAAAAAGTTCTAGTAGAGAGTCGTGTTAATGTTTTCACGTTCCCGTCACTCCCGCCTCGATTTTTGCCTTTGCGGCAACCAAACCGCCAGCTAAGCAGGTTTAACAAGACATGGGCTGCTTTTCTATTCTTTTTCTTTTCTTTCTTTCTTTTTTTTTTTTTTTTTTTTTTTTTTGCGGCATTGCACTATTTGCTAATCTTTTTGCGGTAATGTGGTGTTCAGTACCACCCAATGTCCCCCTTCAAATGCGCTTGCAAAACAATTCGTTATATTAAGAATACTAATAAAATATATTTATAATATGGTTGCACAAAGCAATATCCCCGCGGATTGTAAAGTGGAAACAAAGTAAAATTGGATTGAAAATTCTGGACTATTTGTTGAAACCCGCAGAAATGAAGCGGAACAGTGCTTACGCTTTCAATTTCGACGGTGACTCAAAGCTAGTATAGTTCTTGTCTGGATTGATTAGATGCAACGTGGAAAGTTTTCAACAATCAAGCTAACTATATATTACTTTTTATTCTGTTCAAAAGTTAAAGCTGTTTATGTGTCATCAAGATTTCGCTTCACGGAAAACAGCTCCAAAAAAATAAGAAAACAAATTCCATTACTTACATTCAATTTGTTAGTAGGTACCTAAGAATTCCGTGAAATGCCGTGCGAAATAAGCCGGCCTAAATTGCTAATAAGTGGGAGGCGCGGTGGCCTAATGGTTAGCGCGCCGGACTCCGGAGCGAGCGTTCCGGGTTCGAGCCCTGGCCAGAGTCACTTGTGTCGTGTTCTTGGGCAAGACACTTAACTCTCATAGTGCCTCTCTCCACCCAGGTGTATAAATGGGTACCGGCGAAATAATGCTGGGGGGTTCCCTGCGATGGACTAGCATCCCATCCAGGGGGGAGTAGAAATACTCCTAGCTGCTTAATGCTAAGGAAACCGGGATAAGCTCCGGCAGTATGCGCCACTTTGGCTCGAAGCTGACCTTATATTATATAAATTGCTAATAAGATTTGGTGGATGGACTGGCACTGTTGTCAGTAATTTTTTTAATTGGTAGAGTAAAATAAAATAAAAAATGGATAGCATGCTTCTTAGCTGGTGATCAATTTTTGCCATTCTGTGGTAAACGCCCATATTATTCCCGCAGGAAATAGTTGACCCATAGTTGTCACGCCTTGTTCATTTAGAGGATTAGCTAGACCTTAACCGACCATCGACTAGGTGGCTACCGGCTCTGTAGAACCAATCCCTAGGTCCAGTCTACTGCTATTATGTATTACTCGGCCCAGTCTACCGTGTATATTAAGTCACCTTTTCGCGGGTTTTATGCATATTGTTTCTTCACGCAAAGATTCGTTTATATCTAAGAAGCTACGTTCGTTTGTCGTCCTTCGTTTCGCCGCGTGTCCAAATCGTCAGGTACATATCGTTTCCTTCGTTTGTCTTCTAGTATTTCCTTTGTTGTATGCTGTTATTTCTGTTCTTAGTGTAATATATTTCTTTATTTATGTCCTAGAAACCACTGGTAATTAAGTTACCTCCACAAGAATAAATTTACGTTGAATTTTAAGTTATATTGCTGGTGCGTTAGCTACAGGCTCTTAGTGTAAATTACAAGCAAGCGCATTGCATTTCATTAATTTCTATTAAGTTTTTCTACTAATAATTTAATTTTGGTATTTCTGCCATTTTTCATTTTTTTCCTCTTTTTCTTTTTACAATTATCTTTTTGCTGTTGTTGTTGTTGTTGTACATACGTGTTTAAGAATTATTTGTTCTGTAATCTACCACCTTAATTAATTGTGTAAAATTGTAAAATGTAAAATGCCTCTTTTCTGACGTTGTATTTATTTTAAATTAATAAATGGTGGTCACCCAACTAGTTTAGCTTTTTAGTTACAGTATTGTGCAAAAGTAATGCAAACGAATTTCGACGAATTTCCTGGCTTTTCGGAGCTTTTCGAAGAAATTTCGCGCGACGCGATATTTCTTCGAAATTTCAGCGAATTATCGTGACACCTATTGTTTGGAACGGCGCGAAATGTCGAAGTGATAGTTCGCTCACCTCGACAAATCGTTGCGATCTTTCGCGCGATAGTTCGCTCACCTCGACAATTCGGCTGCGATCTTTCGCGCGATACTTCGCTCACCTCGACAGTTCGCTTCGATCTTTCGCGCGACATTTCGCTCAACTCGACAATTCGCTGCGACCTTTCGCGCGATACTTCGCTCACCTCGACAATTCGCTGCGAACATTCGCGCGACATTTCTTTCTCTCGGTGTTTTTGGGTGACCAGTAACTGTATGTATTTTTAATTTATTTATTGTTTAAACATTTCTTTGTAATTTTACAGTTCAAATAAACTTTGTTGTTGTTGTTGCTGTTGTTGTTTGTTGGTGTTGTTGTTGTTGTTGTTGTTGTTGTTGTTGTTGTTGTATTAAATTCTGAAAGTATATAATGACAAAGAATGGTGGCTTAAGGATGAGCTCACACAAGGGGAATAGCCATAATGCAAAAGAACATTAAGTCGAAATTCAAAAGCCTATTGTCTCTCTATTAAACTGAACGGAATTTTGGAGGGGTCGCGCCAAAAAAAATCCGATAGAAAATAAAATTATTTCTTGAGGACAACGACTGCAAAACTGGACTGACTTGTCTGACGCGTGGTAAATTCCAGGGAAACTATTCTGTTATGTTTACTCCTGTTTTGTAATCTTCTTGAAAAGCGTCTGGAGAAAATAAACCTGATATTAAAATTTTTGAAGTTCGTAATCTGTTTTTTCTACCTTACTTAAATATGAGAAAAGGTTGCCGACGATTGGAAAGGAATTTAAACACCACATAAGTTTTTTTCTGACAAAAAGAAGTTTTTGCCCAAACAGACAACCACCCTGAATGGTCATAGTTCCTTCAACAAACCATGCTCATGAGGCCTCTGTAATGACGAGGTTTGATGGCAAAGTGTGTATTCTTAAAATACATTGTACTGTAAATCGCAATTAAACGCCTGGTATCCAGAGAGGACCGAGAAGAGTTGTAAATAAGCCCCTCAAGCATTAACTGAAGTCATAATAGCTAGATATATGGCTGTCGAAAGTAATGAATAAAACCCTTGCGTGATGAACACTGCGATAGAAGGAACTATTGTTCCTTTCTTTCTTCAGGCACCAAGTCAAGTTGAATAAAATAGCCAGGGTGTGTAATCGAGGGGAAAACACATATTCACTAGCGACGCAAGCACGCAAAAAGGATAATGTTTGATCCTTATGCTTGTGCTTGCCGCAAGCACAAGCACTTGCATCCAAATGCAGTGCGCTTTGCCTTTGCTTGAGTTGAAGCCGTTTTCATGGTGAAATAAGAGCTGTTATGCTTGCGCTTGTTCTTGCGTCGTTAGTGAAATTTTAAGAGGTTTAAAGAAGGGATTGGAGAAAGAAAAACAAAAGATTGAAACACCACCAGACAGTTGACACCCACGCAAGAAAACTCCAGGTTGACAGGGGACTGTTTGGTGTTCAGGTTAATTGGTAAATAAACACTTCTACTAAAAGAAAACGCCCACTCTTAAAAAGTCGCGGACAACGTAGATATTGATAAACAACCGAGGTGGTAAACAATAAAATCAAGCGATGATTTGATCTGATTTAATGATGGCCGAATGAGCTCCGTGTAGTAAACGTTTGGATTTTAAAAGCAATGAATAATTTCAAAACAAAATGATTTTTTTGAACTCATAGGATATAACGGAACTAGAGAATGCATCTTACCAAAAACAACCGATGGTCAAGCTGCCAACAAGGAAAGAGTCAAATCTTTGAATTGTGTTTGACCTGTTAATTCAGATCTGGCTTTTCACATGTTATCTTACAGATTCTTTAAGCTTTATTTGAAAGTAAGTAACCACGGAGACTAAAAACTTTGAAACAATCTGTTGAAGAGGAAACACGAGAAGACTCTGATTATTGTAAATGTTTGAAGAAGTAAGAAAATCTGTCCGACGATACACTCTTTTTATTCTAGAAGAATATATTTTTTTTCTGTTCAGGCTGAAAATTCTTATTTTTCTGCCGATGTTAGGCTGAATATATTCTCATGAATATTCTTAGATTATAGCCTATGGCATTTCAGTTTGTGCCGTATGCCCTAGCCTGCGTTGCAGACGAACAAAACCCCGGTATAATGCGTCTGCGAATTACTGCACAAAAGCTTGTTCCGGCCCCCCGCGTGTTACCAGGGAATTCTATAATAACCTCTGATTGGCTTTTGAATAGGGCCGTTCTTTCGTGCACTGTAATTGGCTGAGTGGATCTCATGAAACCATAGTTACGCGTTCGATGAATACCAGATACCAGATACAGTAAAACGTTCTTGTCATATATTTGTGCCGTTCTGTATTGGAATTGGTCATCCAATCTATTTCGCTTTTCACTTGTTTAGAAAGGGCACGATATGCTGTCAGTTGTATTATTTGGAGGCGTTTAAAGTTGAGTAGAGCCATAAGACATTGGTCTGCGCGGCTTTCCGTTTGTATATTTTGCCCGGATATTTTGACACCTCTGTTTTACATTTGTCATATGTAATTACTATCGCGGTTAGTCTTGGAACATTCATATTTGCAAGATATTTTTTGAGCTTTTGAAATATTCCCTCTGGTCCTAAATTTTTCGTGAAGATGTCGACTACTTGCATTCTGCATTTGTAATGCCGGGTCCGGCTGTTTATTGTGTTGCAAGGTGTGTTGCTTCTCATCACGGATGACGGATGTTCGTTGTGTGACATTCTTTCACCACAAGACAAATGAAGATTATTCAACATTTATACCATGACCTTTTTGCTTGTCATTTGTGTATGCTTCTTGTCGTTATCGTTGTTTTCTTTTTTTATGAGATAGTTCGAACCGGCTTCTTTTTTACCGCTTCAAACGCTAATACTCACCGATCTTGTCCGATCTGCCGTGATCGCCGCCAAGTTTGTTTTGTATCTGGTCTTCGTCGAAAGCGTAACTATGGTTTCTCATGATGCACTCGACCAATTACGACGCACGAAAGAACGGCCCTATTCAAAAGCCAATCAGAGGTTATTATAGAAATCCCTGGTAACACGCGGGAGGCCGGAACAAGCTTTTGTGCTCTAATTCGCAGACGCACTATACCGGGGTTTTGTTCGTCTGCAACGCAGGCTACGTATGCCCTACATATGAATTAAATGTACCATTTATCGAACTGTCATTAGTATCGAACAGTTGGCTAGTGCAAGATTTGTTATCGTTTTATTGGCTAGTTATGCCATTTAGAGAAAGGGGAATTTTATACGGTTTAGCTCAAAACATATAATTGTATCGTATTTACAACACAGAGAATTATATTCTTTTCAAAATCCCAGCCTTGGGTTTATTCTTGAAATATTCTTAAAATTTCACAAATTTTAGTCTCGATATTTTCATAAAAAAAATAAATTCTTATAGAACAAAAAAGGGTGTAGGTGTTCGTGGACGCGCGTAGAAAATTATCGACTTGCTGACTATGACGGGTGTACCGTCGAAACATGCATGCCTGCAAAATTCAAAACAAAGTCGTTAATGTTTTTGACGATTTCAAAAGTGTTGTTGTTGCCTCGACAAAATGAATATTTGAAATCGTTAGCGATGAAAATGGGGCTTAATTCCTTTTTCGTGTTTCTAAATCATGATAGATGACAAGATAAATATCTCTATTTTTATTCAGATCGATAGGAGTGTCTCTACTCTGCATGCATCGATGCACGTTACAATGTAGCTCTTCAAGATGTTTTCTCTTGCGCCATAACAATAACAACGCATTTGAGGATCCACACTTATTACGATAGGTTTCTTAGTAACTTTCGCTGCACTCTACCGATTTTGTCCATAGTTACCCAAAGAAATTATTATGCAATTCTAAGCCCTAAAGAATACATTCTGGGGATTTGCGGATTTGCGTGCACTTAGCTTAGTTCTCCAGTTAAGTTATGCAGATCCTCAACTGGTAAATAATTCTTGCCATTCTGTGGTATACGCCCAACCTCTCTCAGGAAATGGTTATCTAGGCCTGCACCTCGAGATCACCCGAGGCTTGCACGCGTGCGACCATTGCAGACGACAATAAAAAATAAGGTTGAAAATGCATCCGTTTAGATCTATCGCGTATTTAAAAATGTCACGAAGACCAAGATGGAGTTTGTCAAATGATAGAAAAATACAATGTAGTTAAGACAGGAAATTAATATGTTTTTTTTTTTTTTTAAGAATAAAATGTATGGCCCGGTATGTCTGTGAAGGTAACATAAATGTGCAGCAACTCACGAGATGTAAGCAGATAAAATGATATTGACCTTCTCATATCATGAACCATATATAATTAGGCGTTTTGGGCGTATTACAGGACGCCCCAATTACCCATGGTAAGCAATGTGAAGCATGGTCGAAGAATTGTCTTCCTTGCATGTAAGGAAATCATTCGCAATGGTTTACTTCTTATTTAATAAATGGATTATTTCTACGGCACTTCCTTTATCTTGCAATAACAAGGTAGATTACTGAGATGCTTCACACAGGAAATGGGAGCTAAATACTAATAGACAGATTATAGTTCTAAACAAATAATGTAAAGCATCTAAATGGTGTGTCTATATCGCTTACACGTGGTTGAAAAAGCAAATTTGAACCATCTGGAAGACTCATTTCACATGTTTTAATGATATATAGGCAGATAACGAAGGGAAAAAACAAAACAGATTATTTACATAGGTGGTTAAGTTAACTTAACACTTAACACTAATCGTTAAGCACTTGCTATCATCAGCAAGCTTTCAAAAGCATCTTGAAAAAATGCCCTTGTTGACTCTTTTTGGCACCATTTTGGCATTCTTCTCTTCGGGAAAATTATTCTTTTAATGCGATTTCATAAATTAAGTTTTCTCAAGAAAAGATCTGAAAACACTCGTGAATAACGAAAGAAAAGCCGTCCTTTGGGCTCGTAATTATTCTTTTCTTTGTTTTTGCGAGTATTCACCATAGTGGTACAAAGAAAAGGAACAATGTGATGTATTTTCCTTGCGCTATTATAACCGGCCGGCAGACCTGCGGTATGTTATGCTTGACCTTTGATCCCTACCACTTCCACGTTAAGCCACAAGACACGCAAAGCTAGTTTCAGCTCCCTGATAAATCCTTAAGCTTAATTTTGATCCTATTTAAGAAAGCAAATCCATTAAATGCGATTTGTTGCAATGAATTCCAGCAAACTTCTCTTCATCCTTACAATCGATGTAACATGCACTTTATTGAAGCTCGCCAAATATAGATGATAGACATGTCACTGTTCTAGACCAAATACACGCTGGTCTTGTTTTGACTGCTCGCCACTTAAAAGTTAAACAACTGGAATTAATTTACATCATGCTTAAGAGTTCAGGCTTTAATCTTACTTTATCAATCGTTCCAGGACAAATTGGAATCAAAATACCTCATACCTCACTCCGCTCGGCGTCATCTCGAACATTATTCTGACAAAGGCGACCAATTATATACCAATCTGTGTAATAAGTTTTAAACTAAATGTTTGTTGTTTTGCCCTCGCTCACCTTTCTTCACTTTAGATGACGCGCCTTCGAGTGATGTTATGTAAACAATTCGAGAGAGACGCACCTGGGTCGCACCTTAGATGGTTTTCTTGAAACTAAACAAAGCTTCCATCCTTGTATGGGACCGGGCATTCGGTTACTGGGAGTCCAAAAATAAACCTCATATCTACATGGTGGGACAGCATGGGGTAAAGTATTTCTCGTATATTTTTAGCAGCTTAACTCTGTTGTGATGTCCCCATAGATTAGTGATTTTCAATCACAAACGGTTGTATTGATACGAAAACCGCAGCGACACGAGTATGGGCGTTCTTAAGAGTGGGGTGTTGAAATATTTTTACAGGAGAACTAGCAGGGGATTGGGTAATGAGGAAACATCACAAATGACAATCATTTTCCACGGCTAATCTCGCGGTCAGTAAAAAACCAGAAGGCCGAACATGGGAGTTATCGATGGTATAAATACGCAAATAGGAAACAGTTGGAATTGCAAAAATTTCACTTGCTCATTTATCGTGGTATGACATCACCCTTCAGTTAAAAGTCGACCGGATGTTGATAGCTTGCAGAACAATGATAGGGGTATTTAAACATTTATATATAACGCGTCTCATCAAACGACGCTTAACACTCGTTTCTAAGCAGTCACTGGAGTACAACGTGTCACTGAGGCAAGAATCAAGAGAAAAGAGGTTCTTCAGAGGTAAGAAATATTTCTTGTAACACGGTAACCTAGCTATTATCGGCCTACTATACTAAATTCGTCATACACGTGCCGCCATGCAATTTGGGGCCATATTTTTCACATCACGGAAAAGCTATCGCAGAAACGCGTTTAGCTTTCGTTCAGTGGAAAAGTGCGATAATCTATTCACTACACAAATATGAAAGTAAAAACCATTTAAGGTTTGTTATTGTCAAGAATAGACCTTTATATGTCTCAGTTCTTCGTTTTCGTAATCTGGATACTTCTAACGTGTCGTGTTTGTTGCCGGTCATTTTGCAACTGATTATCATTAGAACCAAAATCTTTAGCAATGTCTCGATCGCAGATTAAATCTTAAATACAATTTGTTCATTTAGTCTTTTAAGCCCCTTCCATCAAAAAAGTGCTACTTACAAGTTCCTGCTGTAAGTCAATTTAAAAACACAAGATCGTTTCTCACTTCCGAATGAGAACAGAATTTATTTCATAGGTACTGAGATTTACTCACGAAAATCGTAGGGAGTAAAAATCGTACTGATTCAGAGCTTAGCCAATCAGGAGCACGAACGACAAAATTTCACTGTGAAAAAATATCGTTCGTACAATGAGCAACGCGAACGACTAATTTTCACTGGTAATGAATGAACGTATTGAAGGAAACGTCATCCCACAGCCGTTGCCGACAAGAAAACCCGCGCTTTGAAAAATGGCCGAGGGAAGGTTTGCTTCTGTTTCTTCAGTTGAAGAATTTATTTTAGAACAGGAAAACAAAAACACCGCTCAAAAAACTGAACGAGATGTAAAATTGCTTGAAAGATTTTTGATAACGAAGAACGAAGACAGAAAAATAGAAGATATTCCGGCTGTTAAGCTGAATGAATACATCAGCCAATTCATCATTGCCGTCCGCACCAAAGATGGAAATAAATACGAGCCGACTTCTCTTAGAAGTTTAGTGGCTAGCTTCGAAAGACATCTGAAGAAAAAGAGCTATTCTGTAAGCATAATCAACGACTTGGTGTTTGAGAAAACCAGGAAAGTTCTGCAGTCTAAACAAAAGCAGCTAAAAAAGCAAGGAAAAGGAAATAAACCGAAAGCGTCGGTAGCTTTGACAAGCGAAGAGTTGAAAATATTGTGCGAGAAGGGTTTGCTCGGTATGTGTAGTCCCGAGGCACTTCTAAACACGCTCTGGCTAAACAACACTCTTCACTTCGGACTCCGTGGGTGCCAAGAACATCGTGATATGTGCTGGGGAGTAAGCTACTGAAAACGGCAAGCGGAGTCAAGTACTTGGAGTTCAATGAAAGACAAACAAATACTAGAACGGGATCAGACTGCAGCGATGTCAGAACCGTACCGCCGAAAATGTTTGCGACCGACGGAAAATAAATTGACTGAAATAAATTGTGATTTATCTTCTTGACATAACTTTGTTATTGATGGCTTCCTTTATTAACAGACATTTGACTTAATTAAAAAATTTTGAATGCTGCAGATCTTTGATTTACTCAGTTGTTGAGCAATTGAATGGTTTTACAGTGTCATTTATTTTTGCAAATAAATTTGTCTACTCAGTAGCACGGAAAAGAAAATCTCAGTACCTATGAAATAAACATATTACAGCATGGAAAATGCTTTGTACGATTTTAATTCACTCGTTGATACGTATCAGAAAACTCACTCGTTCGCTACGCTCACTCGTTCGTTTTCTGACACTACTCAACTCGTGAATAAAAATCGTACGCGCGCATTTTCCATGAAGTAATCTCTATAAATCGCTTACTAAGCCTGCATAACAAAACGAGTGTAAGTTACATCTATGTCTCAGAGAACTCTGCAACAACGATAAAAAGAAGACACTGCATCCTTCTATTAAAATAATGTTGTCCCATTTAAAGAGTGACAGACATTTTAATTTAAAACTGAATCCAATCACTGAGGAACGTATACAAACAGCACAACAAACAAAGCAATTTGTCCTTGTATATACTGAAACAACATTACGCACTCACGTGTAGCCGACTTCATTGAGATATATTTTCTACTCGGATTTCGTCATTAATTTAATTGCAGAATTTTTTTTTTAATAAAAGACACGTGTTGGGAAGAGATAAACTTATAATTACCTAAAAATTAAAAAAAATATTAATACAATTTATAGCAATTAGATAAAATTAGCGCGATCGCGACACTAACACGTTTCCGCGTCCATTCTTTTGGCTCTATTTGTTTTGCAAAAAGGTTGTGAAACTTCTCTGCGTCAAAATGCCCGAAAGAAAACAGTCCCAGGAAACTCCAGTTGGTGGTTAAACAATCCTGCCTCTTTATGAAGATATACAAACCACTGTCATTTTTACAAATAATCTCCTGTAGACTTATTTATCTACGCATAAATTTCAACAAATACTATCATCGCCACTGTTACTGAATCAACTGCAGTTATCTTTGTAAACAAACGTTGAGCAGCTACTACAAACGTTGTTACATAAACTCGACTAACAGAGTAGTTCTTTCGTTATTCATGTAGCATTTTGCATATCGCTCAAATTTTGCATAAACACACAAAAAAATGTTCGTTCTTCTTGTGGTTATGCTTAATCCTAGTGACAACAGTATCAGAAGAATGAGTGTGTTCCTTCACAGTGTTAAGAGCGTATGCTTGTCCTTATGCCGAGTGAAAACCAGCCTTTTATTTTCCCTTATAATCCTTTTTGTTGATTTTTTTTCAATCAGTGGATTTTATGTTTAAAAAATTCTGCTACGATTCAGTTTAGCTAAGGGTTGATAGTTAATAGACCGATTGTTCAGTTAAAAGGAAAACTGGAGATCTCAAGTGAACGTTTTAGGTATTTTTTTCAAATTTGTAACGATTCATATTTTGACATTTTTTTAAGGGACATTCGAATGTTTGACATCAATTGACGTAAGCGGGGTAATATTTTTTCCTTTTTTTTAAAAAGAAAATATATATTTATCCGAACTTTTCGAATAAATCAAAGCGAAACGTTACCATGAAGCCATCGCCAGACGGCAAATAGGTAAATAAACAAGCAAACAACGTTGATGAAACATTGTTGCGGAAACATATTTTCTCGAAATGTTTCCCGGTTCGCGCACACAACCAACATTTGTTGCAGAAGCAGCTATTGTTACCGAGAAAAAAGTGTGTTTTTTTTTTTTCTTTCTTTTTTTTTTTTTTTTTGAAAAAAATTCTGCTTCCGCAGCTTATGTTGCCCCGTTTGCGCGCCAAGGAAACAGCTCAGGGAGCGTTTCCTTGTTAATGCAGGCGCGGATCCTTGGGTTTAAGTTACGTGGTGTGTTTAGAAAGAGATGTTATTGTTTTAAATGCGGCAGGTCTAGTAAGGAGAACCTGAAGGTCAAAGTTAATGATTATAGCAATTTATAATAATTATAAATTTATAATTAATAATGTGGTACAGGTGTCGAATAAAAAAGTGTCATTTACATGTGGAAGTAAAGAGAAAAATAAAATTAAAATTTGAATGGTCTTTGGTTGAGGTTGGCGACCATGGGTGATTTATTTTACAATAAAGATGACAATTCGGTTGAAATCTTAATGTGAAATTTGCTCTCCGTTTCTCTTTAAATCTTGTTGTTGTTGTTGTTTTTAATTTTAAAAACATAATATTCAATTTGTCAAGTACCAAAAGAAACCACAAAACACCAAAAGGTAACTAGAAACAATCAATAAACTTACATACCGTTTAACGCAATGGTCACCTCATGTTTACTCGTCACTCAAACGTCATCGGGTAATCGGGCACTTCATCAGTGTTTTACATTTAATCTTGATAAAAACAACTATTAAATAAGTTCAAACCAGTATCAATCCCTGACATTAACTTTTAAATTTAACACTAAATAATAAAATATGGAAATATAGCTCGCTTTCACTCCCTGCTGAGAGCGAGTGGTCTGCGAACGCATACGTGTTTCCGGCTGTCGCGGAGGCAAGCAACAGCCGGAAATATGCAATCGCAGGCTAGGCTAGACTGGCTAGAGAGCGAGCAACCTAAAACCTTTTGCTCGTCATACAATGAGAGATTACGTGACAAGGCAGGAACTTCGTGCAAAGCTGCATGAATTTCAACAAGCAATATTAGTTGTTGTTGACGTTCAAAGAAATGATTTGAACGAAATCGATGCAAGAGTTCCATAGAAAAGGTGTATTAGTACCTTGGGAGCCTGTCCAGTCAGTTATCCTTAAAATTCAAAAGCAAATGGAGTTACCTTGATTAATTTGTGTTGGCGAGCACCATGATCTCGCTTGTTCGTGTATTTTCGCTCGAATGATGCGTCGAATGCAACCTCTCTGACGTAAAAAACGATGATTATGATGTACGGCGAGATAATCACTCATTTTACAGAAAAGACAGCAAGAAAACATGTCCAAAATCGAATTTTCAAACGACGACTAGACAAACATGTCCATGTGCTTCGTACGTGAAGCCGCTTTGTGTACGTGGTCAACTGACAGCCATCTGCACGTGTCAATTATTCCAGTCGGATTTTGATTGGCGGCTGTAATTTATTTGATATAAACAAATTACAGCATTTTAATAGCTTATAAGTGACAACCTCTACAATCAAAATTAATTTTTGTTTAACATTCGAAGACATTCATTATTTCAGTGCCGTCGTGTTGTGCTGAACGCGATAGAAATCGAAAAACACTTGCCTTAGTACCCATTTTTGCCACGTTAAAGCAGTTTTACTGACTGCCAAACTTCTTCCATTGGATTTCTTGTTTGTTTGTTTGTTTGTTTGTTATGTTTGCGTCTTTGCCTTTATGATGAGAGGATAACTCATAATTGAAAATTCTACACGTTGCCAGTTAAACTGACTAACAATCTTCTTTCACTTATTTTTTTCTTTTTGTCTCGCTTTTTTTTTTTTTTTTTTTTTTTTGCTTCTTTGCTTCTGTAATGGGAAGATAACTCCAAATTGACAACTACATATTCATTTTTTTGCAGACTGACCAAACTATGGGGTATCAGAAGAGCGTTCTGGTTTTTCTTCAACTAAATCTTTGTGTGATGTTGTGTGCTTCGCTTCCACTGGCATACAAAGAAACAGAAAGAACTGGGTCCCTTGTTGAGAAGGTGAACTTTACATTTTTTCTTTTCGTGCTCAACAAAAAACATGCAAAAGGGCAATTTTTGACGGACAGGGGAGAGGGGGTATTGCACGTGGGGGAGGGGGGAGGGGAAGAGTACTATTCATAAACGATCTTACAGGCTTTCTGAGATAAGTCTCAGATTGTTCTTTAAGCTTAAGGTGGGGTACCCTTATCTGGTTCATTTTGAAATTTATGATAGTTAGATATTTTAAGGAGGCTCGATGTAGTTTTTTTAGACTAAGGGTGGTTGTTTTGAAAATTAAAATTACCTAGGAAGCCAATGTTCGATTTTTGCCAAAATACACCATAATGATCAAATGTGACCAAATTTTAATTTTTTACCCCTCACTTAGTCACAACGGTTACCATAGCAACGATTGACGTTTTCTTTTGTTCTCAAACAAGCTTGATTTTCTCGAAATCTAGACTGACACTTAGTGTTTATTTTTTGATATGTTAAAGTTTAGTAGATTGACTAACTGTTGACGAAATTTTAGAAAAATCTGTAAGAGCGTTTTCAAGTAAATCAAGAATGAAATTTTCAGAAAAACACCGTTTTAATATAAAATAGGCGCCTTAAAATTGTTTCGTATTATTTGAGCACAGTTTCTCTCACTAAAATATAAATACTTACACCATCAAAGACCATTAACTAAAAGCAAAAGACTTTTTGCTTTAATTTGTTAAAATATATCGACTGCCGATTGTAAGAAATTATAAGAAAATACCAAAAACTTCATTCTTGATTTACTCTAAAACGCTCTTACAGATTTTCCTAAAATTTTGGGCACAGGTAGTAAATCTACTGTACTTGAACATATCAAAAAATGAATACCAAGTGTCAGTCTAGATTTCGAGAACACCAAGCTTGTTTGAGAACAAAAGAAAACGTCAATGGTTGCTATGGTAACCTTTGTGACAAAGTGACGAGTAAAAAATTAAAATTTGGTCATATTTGATCATTATGGTGTATTTTGGCAAAAATCGAACATTGGCTTCCTAGATAATTTTAATTTTCAAAACAACCACCCTTCGGCTAAAAAAACCACATCGAGCCTCCTTAAGCATTCAATTACAAGGCACATTAAGATAAAAGATAACTTTTGGTCGTTGGTCTTTGGGCGTCCAAATTCAAGCGTCAAGGATTGAGACAAGGTTAGAAAAACTTATACTTCTTAGGTTTCAGTGGAAACAAAGGGGAAGAATTTGCTAGTTCGCAACGCAAAACATCACACTAATTCACTGCCAGTGTAGCTTTCGAGTAACACTGTCAAGTTGAAAACGTTAGCCTGACCTTTTAGCTAGGCCAGGTCACTGTGGATTCTCAATTAATAATACCACCTTCAATCGATTTCAAGTAGCACTAATTCTTGGTGACACTACTTCTTTAAAAGGAAAAGGGGTACCTAGCCTCTGTATTGCGTTCTAAGGTAATGGGATGACAATGTTTAGTTCCAAAAGAAAATCTCCCCGTGTGGCATGGGTCACGTCCCTGACATGTCCTTACTATTCGATAGATTCATCTGTGCATTGTTGTTTTT
Source organism: Oculina patagonica (assembly GCF_052425735.1). NCBI lineage: Eukaryota > Metazoa > Cnidaria > Anthozoa > Scleractinia > Oculinidae > Oculina > Oculina patagonica. Next base: position 14,811,177 of record NC_135767.1, read on the forward strand.
CCCTTTTTTTTAACTTCAGCCTGTAAAGTTTAATGAAATAAGTTTTCGCTCATGAAAATATATAGCCTTCTAGCAGTCCCAATAAGTAAAACAGAGGGGGTTAACCAGCAAGTGTTCACGGGCATAAGAATGAACGAATTACTTACGTTTTCGATCTTAACAATTCTTTAAAGCTATTTCCAAGCGAAGAAAGATCTGTCCATGATTCCTATGGTCAATATCCTTGGAGCAAAGATGAACGTACAAAACTTTACCCATCAGACAGCAGATCACATGATGAAAACACAGCGTCAAAGTTTCAAATCGAACAAATCATAAGAGATAGAGAAATGAAAAGGAACATTCTTCAAGAGTTGCTGGACTGGGTAAGAAAATAACACTTTGCGATTAAATGCCCTCACATCTCAGGAGTTTTATATTTGAAAATATAGCTGTAACTAAGGTGGAAGAAATGTTACGAGATTTTTTTTTTTTTATTTTTTTTTGCATTCCAGTCAATTCTCTGCATATCTTTATTCAGCATTTTTAAGCCTTTTTAACTGCCAAGAGTAGTTCCTTTTAAAGATGGTAGCTCGGACATTAACGTCTCTTTGTACTTCGGTACATTTGTGTTTGTTCGTTTCCATAGAAGTTTTCTAAATGAGCGGAAATTTTAAGTTATAATTTGCGTTTAATTGAGTAAATTTTACTTCGCTATTTTTTGCTATTTCAAAGATGTAAAATCGAATTTAAGTTCATTTTCTGCATAAAAAAGTTCCCTTCTTATGGTATTCTCTATGTTGATGTTTTGCTATTTCAAAGATGTATGTCTATTTTTTGCTATTTCAAAGATGTAAAATCGAATTTAAGTTCATTTTCTGCATAAAAAAGTTCCCTTCTTATGGTATTCTCTATGTTGATGTGTTTGCCATGCCCCGCTAAGCTATATGGTATATATATGGTATAATATTATTATATAACGCTTTTCCAATACATCGATGACTACGACGTTAAAACTGAAATGAACTGTTGTTGGAACCAAGCTGTGTGTCCTCCTTGACGTCCGTTGAATCTCTCAGTGAAATAGATCCTATGGAATCAAGAATTCGCGAAGAGCTCCCGCTTTAGCTAGGCAAACACTGCTCCCCAGTTTTTTTGAAGACGTCCCCCGTATAGATTTGGAACGTCCATCCACCATGGGGTGAACCACCACGCAGTGTACCCACCATGGGATGAACCCCCCCCCCCCCCCCCCCCCCGCTACCGTTCCTAAGTATTTATTAATCCGTCAATTGTGTTGCCGGTGTGAAAAAAAAACGTATCATCACAATTGAATAACGATATTGTAATAAGCATTCCCCCTATCAGAAAATGGAGCCTCGTTTAAAAATTAAAATAAGCTATGGTTTCTTTTTCAATATCTAAACAGTTCTTTTTTTTTAATAGGAAAAGAGAAAACTTGGACAACCTGAACAAAGCGAAAAAACGAACGAGAAAAGGGAACCACAAAATCGATGTTATGGTGGAAATTGGGGCTGCCATAAGGGTAAACGGGGAGAGGTCTCCAGTAATGAAATGGTACGTAAGAAATTATTTACTGTTATCAGTTCAAATTTATAGCAAAATCTAAGGGCATTAGCCTTTAAAATTCTAATAAAACGATTTCCTATTCGCTAAAGATTCAACTTTAAGTTTGTCTTGAATCAGAAGCTAAAGGTTTTCTTTCTTACAATTGCAATTACCACCATCAACGTGTGCATGGGATCCAGGACTTCCCATCTGATTGGCAGGGACGTAGTTTTTTAATTGCGTTTCGGTGCCTCAAATGGTATTTCGTCATCATAATGGGGTTAGACATTTGCTGTGTATTTTGGTTCCTTTTTTAAAGGAAGTTTGCGAAGTAAGGGAGATAATTGTCGATAAGTGAATTGTCTACGTAAGAAATAATCCGATTTGTCTTGGACATCTGACCCTCGAGTATACCACCAGAGTCACTCAATTTACGAATCTCTATAGCTACAAGTACCTTATTGTTTCTTATTTTCGCGGGACTTAATTTTCGCCATTTTCAAAAAATCGCGTAATTAAAGACCAGCAAAAATTTATTTTAAACGTTTTCTATTGTATTTTTTATGTTAATTACGTATTTTTGGCCAAATCGCGAAAATTGAGTCCCGCGAAATATGCCCGTTCCATTTTCGCGAAATTAAGTTTCCGCGAAAATAAGTAACAATAAGGTACGCAAAAATACTATACCTTCTAAGTAAAAGAGGGTAATATCTCACTGTTCGTCTTTAAGACACTTGATGAGTCAGAGGCTGGGCGTAGCCTGATGGACGACAAGGACATAGACAGGATCAAACAGTACGACATGGAAGTAGAGAGAGCGTTACGGGAGTGGGAGTTGGAAGTCCATAGTGGCAAGAAAATGTAAAACGATAGCTTGCATGCATGAAAGGCTCTAATTAGTAAAGTAATGTTCAAAGGGTTTGGTCACAGACAGTTGGTTTACTAGTCTCCTTCGCAGTCGTTTTATGGGATCCCCAAAACGGTTGCTAAGGAAAGTATTGTCTTGCACACAAAACGATCTTTAAATCAATTAAATATTTAAGTGAATGGATTAAATGACAATGATATACGAAACTCTAGTTAAGAAGACTATGGCTTGTAAAATATGACTTAATTGAGACAAAATGTATCGTGATTATTTTTAATTAATAAATTTCTCCTTTTTTAACTATTATTGTCATGCGTTTTATACATGAGCCTCCGGCTCGGATATGCGAGAGAAACTTCGTCCTACGTATGAAATTGATAAATAAATTAATTGATTGATTGATTGATTGATCCATTAATTGATTGATCGATTTGAGTTAACAGAGACCAAAATTAATGTCGAGTCCCTATAATTTTCATTGTGCAGAAATGTAAAAATCGTCACATTATGGGAATTCGCTAATGAATGAGTACATAAGTTTGAAGCTCGACCTTGTCTTTTTCAACAAGGATCAGTCTTTGCTCTGATGATTTAATGTGTATACTTTTTATAGAACGTAGTTTTTTAGTTATAGCTTTCCAGATGTACAGTCTACTGAAAACGCCTACTGAAAAAGCTTAATATTTTCAAGCACCGTCAGCTGTAAGTCGTGTTCAGTTCAAAGGTAACCACCAAGATATTTTGTTGCTCGTTTGCTTCTGGGCTTTTAAGAGTCTATAACAGTAGATTAGTAGTTTTTCAATAGACAAAAATAAAGGATAAATACTTGTACAACTTTATTTAAAACATTTAAATCAAACAATATGTACTTAAGCTGATGAACGATTGCATGATTTAACCCTATTCAGACCGGGCTTTTTTTGGTCTTTTCAGACCGGGGGGGGGGGTGGGGGGCGGATTCCGCCCCCCTCTCCGTAACTTCCAGAATATTTAAGCAATCACAATGAAACTTACAGGATATATAGAATGTCCCAAAATCTATCTTTTGGTATATGTCACGTGGGATGATGACGTCACATCGCGTGACAATTACATCATAATGTCAATACAGCCGCCATCTTGGATCCGCCATCTTGGATTTCGAAATTTTTTTCAAAACGTCAGAAAACCGCCCAAAATTACTGGAAAATACTCCAAAACCAATAAAAATGTGCTTAAAACCCGTAAACAGGTGAATATAACTGCTTTAAAGTTATTTTTCATTAATAGAAACACGAAAATTACAAATTTGGGAAAACATGCCTGTCAAAATGCCGTTGCCATGGTGACATCAAGTTCCTGACACAACAACCTACCCTATCAAATTATTCCCAGATAAATTTTAGATAAAGTCGCAAAGTTTGGCAGCGTTTGGTTGAATATTAAAAAAAGTTATAAGCGTTCAAAGTCGGCGCGGGCACTTTCCGCCCCCCCCCCCCCCCCGGTCTGGATAGGGTTAACTATCTGAAGTTGTAACAGGAAATTGCACATAGAGGTTTATATAATGCTGTTAGCTGCCGCTCAAAAAGTGTTTAAATAAACCTGTAGCACGTCAAACGTTTGTCAGATTTGAAATATTTAGCACCTAACTTTTCGCAGGTGTCTTAACCTGAGCAAACTCCCGCAGCAAAATGTGAGAAGACATTTTAGATTATGTTCAAGGGGGTCCTCAAATACCGTTTTCATCCCGGGATCCTGGGCCTGGTTGCATAAAACGTCCACTTAAGTGCTCACTTAAGTAGGACACTTACGAATCTGCTATGGGTACACTTACGGGTGTTGCATGGAACATACTTAGCGCACTCGTAAGTGTCTGCCTTACGGGGTAACTTACGGGATCACTTACGGGCACACTTAACTTTGTGTAGACTTTTTCAAAGTCATTTTTAATTTGTTTTCTGATTGAATTTTTTGTTCATTTGAGATGTGTATAAAGGCTTGACTTTCTACATTACACATTAAATGAGACAACAAATGAGTGGAAATGATACTCAAACGTGATTTTACTTCGACATCGGTCGGAAATCTATATATATATATATTTTTTTTCATTTTGCCGATGACTTGTTTAAAACGTAAGCAGTGGATAACAAAGCGCATTTTAAGTATTAAATAAAGACAAAAACCTTCCTTTTCACCTCTCAGAAAAGGGTCTCGTCAACTTCATTGAAGATACGGGACCTATGTAGGTCCCGTAAACTTACGTGCTATTTTTCACGTAAAAAAAAGTTTTATGCAACACCCGCAATTTCTGTTGCATAAACGACACTTAAGTGCACACTTACGAAAATCGTAAGTGCAGTCACTTACGTTTACCTCGTAAGTGGACCACTACAGTGATTTAATGCAACTCACTTAAGTTACGAGTACACCTACGTATACCCGTAAGTGTTACGGGCGTTTTATGCAACCGGGCCCTGGATTTTAGAGGGAAAGGTGAGCGAGATTCAGGATTGTAGTTATGAACGAGACACATGAATTGGCGACTTTAAATGAGACGGGATTCGGGAAATGTCACTTAAAGGACTCGAGATAAAGAAGTCTGGCGAAAAAATGTACAAAAAAATGCGATCTTCGTGGCGGTCACAAAAAGCTGCACAAAGTTTATTATGAGGCCTTTACGCCAGATATTGCGTTTTCTACGTGCCAGTCACACGAAAAAAAGGAATAAGCTTACACCTCGTTTCCACTTAGCAAAGACTTTAAAATCAGTGCTTAAAGGGATCTGTAAAGGCCTTTTTTCGTCGAGGTAAGACACTAAGAATAAAATACGGTCAGAACTAAAATAAGCGATAAAAAATTCTGGATTACGGAATTGAGGGAAAATTTCGGTGTCTTTAGTCAGGAGGCGGTGGGATTCGAAATCCCTATTGGAGATCCTTGTCCAAGGCTTCAAGTCCCCTTCAGACCTCCAGATTGCTTAACTTGTTAACTTTTTATGTTACTCGAGCTGTTAGACCCTAGGGAACCCGAAAGATAGAATGTCAGCTATAGAGTGTGTTCGTGGCAGCCATATTGGAGGAGTGAAACAATAGAATTATTTTCCTTTGGGAAAATAAATCATTCTTATGCAAATATCTTTTGTTGTTTCACTCCTCTGACATGGCTGCCATGAAAACATACAATTGAATTGTTCTAAATTTTTCGGCCGTTCCGTCTCTGACAACTGTTGCCTTGACCCTGCGTGGTGACAGTAAGACCGGACAATTATAAGTACTGTTTTGTGCGCCTAAGATAGAAAAGGGAAACGCGAATAAAGTTTCTTGCGCACCTAAATAGAGACACGAGTTCATTGAACAAACTCTAACCTCAGGATATATATTTTCGAGACAGTAATCATCGGGCCTGAGGGTGATTGCGTTCGTTTCTAAACCGTTAGCTGTTATGCTACAATTCTTATTTTTATATTCAATAATCTTTTCGTTTTAAAAGACACGACTGTAGATCCTTGTCTTATTTTGGTAATAATCTTTGACACCAATGGTTACTTTTGGGCTGATCCCTGTTTCTTTGGATATTCTATCCCCTTTGCCTCAGTAGGAGCGCGTGCGCGAGCGTGCAGCTGGCGAGAAAAAAAATTTTTACACGAGGAGACGTGCGCGAGAGGGCGAGAAATATATTTCGAACGTTCGGGCTTTGTCAGCATCCTTCCATTTATTCGCGCCCTCGCGCGCACGCGTGCGTGTTTTTCTACTCAACTGGCCGAAGAAAAATGAGTGGGCGCTGATTGCTCTACAGATTGATTAATTCAGTTTTCGTCTCACTCGAGCTGATTGATCCTGCTCAACCAAAAATCTCCAAATTTCCTGTTCCCCTCCTTTCGAAAATTGCATATGCCCTGATTGTGAGAATGTGAACTACCGGGTATTCCCGAGGAGTGAGTCCAAACCTGATATCTTTTCGGTTGTTGTTGTTGTGAGAATGTCTTTTCGTTGGATATAATAACTTTTCAGTTAGCATGATGAAGACTAAGCTTTCCCTTTTTGACTTTGGGCGGTAGAAAAAAACATGACTGAGGCAATGTCCTTGGTTAAATTCTCCTCCTAGGTGTTAACTTTCCCCTTTCAAAAAATTAAAAATAAAAAGGTGCGTCCCTTTTTTTTCTCAAAGCGGCCACGACCCTGGCTTTAGTCACGGAGACACAAATATATTGGATTATATACGTTATTTCGCCCTTTGCAAGGAGGACTAAATGAACTGCGCCTATAATCTGCATTTTAAGAACACGTCTTAAGAAAATTATGTAATCGTTTCTAAGAGTTGAACTTTATAATGACGATTGATTCCTGCCGTTCGCGTAACGTTCCTCGTATGATGAAAACAAAGTTGATATTGGGGACTTATCAATGATAGAAACAAATAACGACATTTATTTGTTAGCTTGCAACGAAAGTGGTTAAAAAAAGTCGCGGAGGCGCCAAGCTATACGCGACAAAGACGAATGGTGGTCTGGATATTCAGGTCAAATTTTAACAGTGTTTCGATAATCGGGCGCTCTTACGTTTTATAATACTTTATTAATCGACTTATTTATTACTTTGTGGGAATTCGGGCTCTTGGAAAATCCTCATGATATAGGCTGTAAGGGGTTTGTTTGACATAAAATGGTCACGTTAGAATTCTAGTCCCTCCCTATATTACTTATATTTAGGTTTTTAGCGCGTACATCGACTCCCTTATCCCGCCCAGCCGATCTTCCGGTCTTTTTGCGTAGGCTCAATGGATTCATCCGAAAGTATTAAAAAAAAGACATATAAAATAGCTGCATTCGCTACAGAACATCGAGCAACGATAAAATTAAATACTCCAGCAACGACTACAGGATTTTTATCCCCATTTTTATTATTTTATTCAAAAGCTAAAAATTAGAAATTTTAACAGCGAGCAACATGAAACTAAAACAGAAATACAAAAACATTGAAAATACCTTGTATATTAGAAGAAAAAAATAATTCCGTCATTTTATCCAACACCAATTTTAACTAGAAACTTTCTCCCAAAAATCACTCATTTCACAATTCCCTGTTTAAAAAGGCAAAAAAAGCTAACACAGTCCTCACTACAGGTCAACAGACTACTGTTGTTGTTGTTTGTTTGTTTGTTTGTTTTTTCAGAATTTGATCGCTTAGTGACTTGCTCAAATTCACCAAAACTTATCCTCGGCATACGTAAAAGTTGTCGTTTTACGAGAGGATGGAGGAAAACTGCTTTTAGTGGTGTACAACTAAAATCCCCTCTTTAAAAACGTGTTTTAACCCTATCATCAAAGCAAAGCAAATTAAAACGAAATCAAACTGTTCAAGTCTAAATCAACGTAATGTTCCTGATGTGGGATTCCTTGATCCGGTAACCTCCCCGCGGAACGTGTTAGATAACCATCAGCCTCACCACATGCCCGACGGTCTTCTTCGATGTTCGGCCAGTGATGGTCGCCAGCACTTCGTCACTGCTCCCTCGTGCAGCTGAGGATGGTGCCTTGAAGGCGACGGAGAAGAAGCTTTTGCGGCCTTGACGAACAGTGATGGAGGTGCGGCGAAGATGGGCAACATATTTTAGGCGATCTTTGACTTTGATGTCAAAAATCTCGGTTGAGCCTGTGTTGTAGACCACAAAAATCACGAACCCACGGCCTCCAGCCGGTATTGTGTACTCGTTCCTGGCGTAAAGGACCCTAATCAGGGCGTGGCTGGGATGGACTGTGTTATGCGAGTTGCGTTCAAAGGGGTACCCTTTCTTTGTTGTCCCTCTCAGCTTTAACTTAAATGGTACTGAAGGAGGTGTGAATGAGGCTGAGAAATGTGCTCCACTTGTTCCATGAGGAGACACAGTAGTTGTGCCTAGGCGCCTCTTATCCATGCTCATCAAATCAAGGCTAAGCGACCTGCTGTTGATCTTATTTGCTCCAGCAACTGTTAAGATGACCACCGCTTTCTTACCTATTAAATTTTAAAAAATCTGGTAAGCAATGAAACTTTATTTTGCGAAATAAATTAGGTTTGAATTTAAATACTGGCTGCATGAACTTGTTTGTATCTTATTTGCCTTTTTTTTTTACCTTCGATATGTTACATGTACAGCCGTGTAAAAAACCTTTTTTAACTTTTCAGCTCGTTTAGTATATTACTATTCTTGTTTTTTTGTTTGTTTTATTGCCTTTTTTAAAGTTACTTTGTTTTTTGCTGTAAAACAAACTATTATTATCTTTTTTTTTCTAGCAAAGTAAAATGTTTTTTTTGTTGTTGTTGTTGCTATTGTTTTTTTTTATTGTTGTTATAAACAGTTAATGTCGTGCATTTTTTCTCTACTGAAGCATTTTTGCTTCTAATTAACGGTGAGACAATAAACTAAGTAACACTTACCTAGGAGAGGATGTGAAATAGGTATTGGTTTCCTGCTTCTTCCACGGGTTGGAATCATCACAAAAAAGTACTCGAAGTCGATGTTTGTTTTGCTTGAGCCTTTGATCAAGTAGGAATGTTTGCCAGCTCCTGCACGTACATCGACTCCCTTATCCCGCCCAGTCCATCTTCTGGTCTTTTCGCGTAGGCTCAGTGGATTCATTCGAAAAAAAAAAAAAGACATATAATACAGCCGCATTCGCTACACAACATCGATCAACGGTATAATTAAATACTCAAGCAACGACTACAGGATTTTTATCCCCATTTTTATTATTTTATTCAAGAGCTAAAAATTAGAAATTTTAACAGCGAGCAACAAGAAACTAAAACAGAAATACAAAAACATTGAAAATACCTTGTATATTAGAATAAAATCCGTCATTTTATCCAACACCAATTTTAACTAGAAACTTTCTCCCAAAAATCATTTATTTCACAATTCCCTGTTTAAAAGGCAAAAAGATAACACAGTCCTCACTACAGTTCACCAGACTACTGTTGTTGTTTGTTTTGTTTTTTTTTTGTTTGTTTGTTTTTTTTTTGCAGAATTTGATCGCTTAGTGACTTGCTTAAAGTCACCAAAACTTATCCTCGGCATACGTAAAAGTTGTTTTTCGAGAGGATGGAGGAAATCTGCTTTTTGTGGTATATAACTAAAATCCCCTTTTTAAAAACGTGTTTTAACCCTATTTAACCCTATCACCAAAGCAAAGCAAATTAAAACGAAATCAAACTGTTCAAGTCTAAATCAATGTAATGTTCCTGATGTGGGATTCCTTGATCCGTTAACGTCCCCGTGGAACGTGTTAGACAACCATCAGCCTCACCACATGCCCGACGGTCTTCTTTGATGTTCGGCCAGTGATAGTCGCCAGCACTTCGTCACTGCTCCCTCGTGCAGCTGAGGATGGTGCCTTGAAGGTGACGGAGAAGTAGCTTTTGCGGCCTTGACGAACAGTGATGGAGGTGCGGCGAAGATGGGCAACATATTTCAGGCGATCTTTGACTTTGACGTCAAAAATCTCGGTTGAGCCTGTGTTGTAGACCACAAAAATCACGAACCCACGGCCTCCAGCCGGTATTGTGTACTCGTTCCTGGCGTAAAGGACCCTAATCAGGGCGTGGCTGGGATGGACTGTGTTATGCGAGTTGCGTTCAAAGGGGTACCCCTTCTTTGTTGTCCCTCTCAGCTTTAACTTAAATGGTACTGAAGGAGGTGTGAATGAGGCTGAGAAATGTGCTCCACTTGTTCCATGAGGAGACACAGTAGTTGTGCCTAGGCGCCTCTTATCCATGCTCATCAAATCAAGGCTAAGCGACCTGCTGTTGATCTTATTTGCTCCAGCAACTGTTAAGATGACCACCGCTTTCTTACCTATTAAATTTTAAAAAATCTGGTAAGCAATGAAACTTTATTTTGCGAAATAAATTAGGTTTGAATTTAAATACTGGCTGCATGAACTTGTTTGTATCTTATTTGCCTTTTTTTTTTTTACCTTCGATATGTTACATGTACAGCCGTGTAAAAAACCTTTTTTAACTTTTCAGCTCGTTTAGTATATTACTATTCTTGTTTTTTTGTTTGTTTTATTGCCTTTTTTAAAGTTACTTTGTTTTTTGCTGTAAAACAAACTATTATTATCTTTTTTTTTTTCTAGCAAAGTAAAATGTTTTTTTTTGTTGTTGTTGTTGCTATTGTTTTTTATTGTTGTTATAAACAGTTAATGTCGTGCATTTAAAGCATTTTTGCTTCTAATTAACGGTGAGACAATAAACTAAGTAACACTTACCTAGGAGAGGATGTGAAATAGGTATTGGTTTCCTGCTTCTTCCACGGGTTGGAATCATCACAAAAAAGTACTCGAAGTCGATGTTTGTTTTGCTTGAGCCTTTGATCAAGTAGGAATGTTTGCCAGCTCCTGACACAATCAATTTCCAAGTTCCTGGCCTTGGGTGGTTGATCTCGTAAATAGCTGCTTTCGTCAGAGAAATCTTTCCCGAGGTAACACGAGCTCCTCTTGGATCTCTGAGGTTAATGCTTGGCCCAGTTCTCTCGGTTGAGACGGAGATGATAATCTTTTCTGTGGAATCATCGACAGGGATGATGTATGTGTAGGAAGACCCTCGTGGACTCCGCCTCCTTTTTCCTGTTGAGCTATTAGAGTCCCCGTTGTCTAGGCAAGTAGTTCCTCCGAGTGTGACGCTAGTTAAACCTGAAAGTTTTCTCAGCTCATTGCTGTTGGGAAGTATAAGCATTTGGCCGCATGTTTCACTGGCCAGCTTCTCGAATGGTGCATACGAAGAATGCCAGCACCATCCTTCATTTATGAAGAAGTTTATAGTGATATCATTATCTTCAGCCTCCGCCAGCACTTGAAGAATATTATAGTCGGTTGCATCTTTTGCTTGTGCATCAGTGAAAACATAAAGCGGCGAACCACCATTTGGGCTTTTGGCCATGGCTTCAAGGATTCCCTTGAAAGTCAGCTCGGGACAATCTCCACCGGCATGTGCGTTTAGAGCTTTGATGGCGTTCTTGAACTGTGTCCCATTACCGTAGCTTTTGTAAGTAACTGGGCCGGTTCCTTCAAACATACAATTGAGAAATAGAAGAGATAGTGTTTATAATGCATATTTTAATATGTTCTTATCGATCAATCAATCAATCAATTAATCAATCAAGGCTACGTTAATCTTCAACCCTAACCAGGAGGAGGAGGAGTGGGGGGGGGGGGGGTGCCTTTGAACGCTTATCACTTTTTCTAGATTCAACCAAACGCTGCCAAACTTTGCGAGTTTATCTAAAATTTATCTGGGAATAATTCGGTAGGATAGGTTGTTGTTTCTGCAACAACATTTTGACAGATCTGTTTTCCTTAAATTTGTAATTTTTGTGTTTCTAATAATAACTTTAATGCAATTATTTTTACCTTTCTAGTTTTTTTGCACTGTTTGTTTTGATTCTAAGTACTTTTCAGTTATTTTGGGCGTTTTTTGACGTCCCACGTGACGTATATCAAAAGATGAATATTGGGACATGCTATATATCCTCTAAATTACATTATGATTGCTTAAATATTCTGGACGTTACGGACGGAGGGGGGGGGGGGGGGGGGGGGGGGGAGTCCCCCTCGGTCTGAGAAGACTAATAAAATCCCGGTCTGAATAGGGTTAAAGGTGGGAATATCAAGGTTAACAAGAGCGAGCGAGGGTAAACGACACGCCGCAATTCATTTCTTTGAATTGTGTTACATTTTATCTTGACCGAGAAGCATATAGTGTCGCTTGTATAGCAAGGGAGCAGCATGACGTTTAGTAAGATTGGAGTAAGAAACATTTGGTAAATGTTCTAAAGAAATAAAAGGTGTTATCATCATTATTTTACAAAATATGTACCTGGATCGTTGAAAGGTGATAGAATGAAATCTACTTTCACGTCTCTTTTATGATTGACAATCGATATTGCGATGTCTTTAGCAGCTTGAATTGCACCACTCATACTTCCAGTGTCATCAATGGCAAACATTAAAGTGACTTCGCCATTGACACTCATGAAGGTGTCAAATGTAGAATTACCAAGCTCTTTTTTAATGGCATCCATAAACGTCTTCACGGCGCTGGTGGCACCTCGCCTTTTTCGGCCACTCTTCTTATCCAGTTGCATTACTGTGTATAAGCCATGCCCAAGAGATTTGCGTGCAAACAGATAGTTCCGTTTCTTGGTCGCTAATTTGATGTTCGCTTTTATCTTAGCCAGTCGACGGGCACTATGACTGTATCGAGATCCGGCGGCCTGTGCCTCGTACACTGCTCTTTCAATTTGATCAAGTGCCTCTAGGAACTTGTTCGATGGCGAAGTCCGTTTTGGCGGCGGAGGTGGGGGTGGAGGTGGAGGTGGTTTCACGACTAAAAAAAGAAAAGATAATTAAGGGCCCTAAAAAAAATTATAATTGCGGAAAAAAGAAACATCAGAACTTAATGAACATAAACATAGAGAGTAAAAACAAAAACAAAAACGTATGAATCATTATCATCGCAATTAATACATAATATACTTAAAGAGCAGTGTCACGGACAACTCATCTTGAAAACAATTGGAATTTGTTGTTGCTCACAATGCCTCGTTGAAACGACCCTTGTTTACTTTCGGGTTAAAATTACTCCGTTAGTGTTTTTATCTTAGAAAACTTCTGTTTTGAGGTCTTCTTCAATTTGAAAGTAATCAGAAAAATGCATCGAAATACAGTGACATACCTCCTTTAAAGAAATACTCGATTTTGATTTGGTGAGGCTTTAAAATTCCGCGGTCTGGGCAGAAAAGTAAATACCCGGTACAAAGTTGTACGATATGTGACTTAATGACCTGCAAGTACTTCCAAAGATCATTAGAAGGACCACGACGATTGCTTGAACAGAAAACTTTTTAGTTTACTTATTTTTAAGTTTACTTATAAGTTTACTTATTTGGTGTAACATAACTTAAAAGTTATGTTACACGTATCTGTAAAGCGGGAGTGGTGAAATTCATTTCTTTTAGAAACTCTACAAATTATCTAGACAAAGAGTGGTCTATATTAACTGTGGTAACTGGACGACTCGTATATTTCAACTATTTTAATCGATCGCTGTCTTATCTCGTACAAATCGTATAAATTCATCTTATAAAAATTATTAGTATACTTAAAAACATATATCTGACTTGATTTATAAAAAGGTGGCTATTCGGGATTTTAAGGATCCATTTACCTTTGGTTAGTTTACCCCAGTCTCCAACTCGTTGTGTCTACCGGACTTCAATACATTTGAATTCTAAGCGCGCGCGCTGATTCGGATAACAGAAGTGTTCTAGCTTTCTATTTTGCTGTCTAAAGAAAGTTTGCCGGAGGACATCATTAAGTCCCGTGAAGGTAAAAGTCTTACGATTTGCAAGTTATGCGTCGGCTGTTATCGTACCTCAAACCGAGCTTTAGGCGGGTAAACACAGATAACCGGTCTTTTCGTTTTGCCAGGTACAAATAATGTTGAGCTTGCTTTAGACAGCAAAGGTTTTTAGCCATATCAATTAGGACTCGGAACTAGACTATAGGGCTGATTTGAAGTCTTACGATTTGCAAGTTATGCGTCGGCTGTTATCGTACCTCAAACCGAGCTTTAGGCGGGTAAACACAGATAACCGGTCTTTTCGTTTTGCCAGGTACAAATAATGTTGAGCTTGCTTTAGACAGCAAAGGTCTTTAGCCATATCAATTAGGACTCGGAACTAGACTATAGGGCTGATTTGAAGGCGGTCGTAACGATATTTGGCTTGAACTTTACCGTGGCTAAAGACTTTGTTTTTTACTGTTGAAGTGTGGGGAGCGGGCGTTACGCGCTCGACGACATTCAAAGACATCCGGGACATTGTCGGTTATTTCTAAAAGAAACATGTCGGAGTGGATAGCCAAGGAATCGCTTCAATTGCTGATGTGAGTACATAGTTTTCTTGTGTCCTCAATTTTAGGCGTTCTCCGCCTTACACTCATAGTTCTCTGTGATTCGCTAGTGGGAGGCAATGCGATCGTGTGCATTTCCGGCCGCGACAATGGAGTTGACAATTGAGATAACACATGCCCGCTTCCTCTCGATATTTCGCCTGATTTGCTTAAAGTTGAATCGAATGTCGATGTAGAATGCTTTAGTTCAGTTTATTTGAGACGTGCATGCTTTAAGAAAGCTACAGTTCAGCTCTCCGCCGAGTGTTGTCTTATGTCTATCTTGGTGTTAATTTTGACTCACATTTCAAGTTGTAAACACTCTTAATTAAATTGATAGAATTCTTGATTTAAACAAAATGCCGTATATGCAGACTTTTTGGTTCAAAACACATAAACTAGAGTACGTTACGTTAAACTTGAGCTAAAATTAGCCCTCATTCAGCGTTCGTTACAGAAATATGCCTTGTGAACTATGGTGTCGTGTCAAAATTCGGGAGACACCTTTTATCAAATCAAGTCAGATATGAACAAAACAAAACAAAAGAGTTCGCAAAGAGAACGTTTACAGTGAATCTCTGCATTTCTCTCTGCATTACCACGCGACTGACAGGCATTCAGGTGGTAAACCATACAAGAAAATAACAAAAAATAACAAACGTCAAGCAATCTACGCGATTCTCACACTTGCTTCATACCTTCCTTGGAATACACCAGCTAGAATTATTTTTTGTTGGTAGTTATGCTGTCCATTACAGGTATTTTGTTTTCTTTTTTTAATGCCTAGATGACCATCATTCTGGGTAACTACGACTACAACATCCCCCCAAGCCGTTTCATTTGTTATAATGCTTCTGACCTGTTAGTGATGCCTTTAGTTGTGAATTAACAAATGACAGTAGAAAAGTGTCATACTTGAATTCAACCATTTCTGTGGTTCCTGTGGAACATTTTTTGATGAAGCTCATCCTATCGGATTTCATATTGGATTGGTTTCTTTGTGTACTCACAACGTGCTTATGAGTTCTTTGTCTAGCTGCAGAATACTCGTCAGCGTGTCTGCTAGGTCGCGTTAGACGCGAGTGTCTTTATTACGAGTCGAGTGGTTTTATGGCCTGATTACATGAGCCGGGCTGGCCCGGTTAGCCGGGCTGGCTCGGTTTGCCGAGATGACTTTCAGCCCGGTATTACATGAGCCCGGTTTGCCGAGATGACTTTCAGCCCGGTTTTAGCATGAATGATCAGAGCACGAATGATTTTAATCACCTTTTTCCGACAATTTGGTGGTTAAATGTTTTGCACTTATGCAGCTGGATGGGTAACTTTACCTGTACATCCTATTTAGAACGAGTAGCATTGATTTTTTCATCGGATATTGTGCTCGGAAAAGAAATTTAACGCTGGCCCGCTTAGCCGGGCTGGCCCGGTGAACGCGATTACATGGAAAATTTTCAGCCCGGCTAGCCGAGATCCCGGCATCGCGATACCGGGATCTCGGCTAACCGGGCTGGCCCGGTTGTCATGTAATCGCGAAGTTGATTTTTGTTGCGTTTAACAGACGTGCCGAGATCTCGGCAAACCGAGCCAGCCCGGCTCATGTAATCAGGCCCTTACTTTGAATTTTCCAGGTTCATAATTAAGCTCAAAATGGTTTCCTTGAATTTCATACCCCACTTTTCAGCACAGTAGAGGATTCTTGAAGGTATTGTTAAACAGTGCAGTTACATGTATCGTTTCCAAAAAGGTAGTTGATGCTGACCACGTTTGTCAGCGCAAAGAACTTGCAAAGCATCTTTCTCTATCGACTACACCTTCTGAAGAACTGTTCTCAATGGATGAATACAACAGTGAGATCACCACGGCTGTTGAGACCCTTGGTATGTCCCAATTATTCCGGCGGTGGATTCCCTCAAAGGCATCTTATGCCTTTGGATGCTAAAAGCAGTACTTTTGTTGTCTAAATTCAGGATCCGCTAGAAATTGGCGGCACTCAGGTATCTCATGAAGCTAAGGGAAAACAGAGTTTTGTTGAAAGGTGGCGAAGTCGTTGTTCCTCGTTAAATGGCTGCGTACCATGAAATCAACTTGTTTGCGATCGTGCAATTCCACTTCTTCCTAATCCAATCCATTAAATGTGTTTCTATGGCTAAAACACTCAAAAACACGCTATTGGATTCTCCTTCAGGAATTACTTAAACATTCCTCTTCTCTACGCCAGCAAACCATTATTCACTGTTCTTGCAAATAGTTAACAAGTAACCTTGGTTTATGACCTTTTGATAGTAAGCTAGTGGCTGTGATAGTCACATGATGAATTTTGTGTTTTTTCCCGTTGTTATTACGGGTTTGCCTGGCGTTTCTTTCTGGATTCGTATGTCATCACTGATAATAGTTCCTTGGTTAATTCTGACTTTTTTATGAATAAGTTGGGTACGTTGACATCCACGCTTGTCTGGTTATGCGCGTTTCTAGGATTCAATTATCTTCTTTGAGCCACTAATGTTGAGCGCCATGTGTTATGTTGGTTCTCCTTTAGGCGACTTCCCAAACATTTTCCCTACTACACTCTGTACGAACCACGTTTTAAATACTATGTCACGGATTTTATCAGATTTTTGAACAGTCAAAATTTATGTTTGTGTCGCATGAAAACTATTAATAATAGTCCATTTTTATTTTAAACAGTTCTCACAAGTAATTAAAAAGTTGTTCTCTCTAAGGTGGTTGTATTGGCTTTGTTTAAGTGCTAAAACATGTTTTATCTTAATTATCGGTTTTAATTTTTCCCTTGCTTCAGATTTTTCTGTACACAAGCAGGCTTCAACTGGCTGGCGTCAAGACAGGTTGGATTCCCATCTCCCATCCCTCTCAGAATTCTGCATTTCAGGATCTATGTGGTGTAACTTGATTCTTACAACTGCTCTCCTCGTCATTTTGCAAGGTGTAATTCCTGCAGCTGGACTGTACTGCGTTTTGTCTCTCAAGACGATGTTATTTTGTCTTTCAAATGTTCATTTCTCGCTGTCTTGTTCAATGTTTGTATTGATCTCTCCAGTTCGCCGTTCTCCTTTGGGTGCATGGGGTATCAGATTGTGTTGTTAAAATCCCTCTTGTACTACCAAGTCATTAAATTCTTTAGTACTGAAAGGTGCTCCATTGTTGCTCTTTGCTCTTATACGAGTTCCATAAGTAGCAAAAATGTGAATCAGTAGCCTCTTTTTTCCGGCTTGGAAGCTTTTTGTTGGTACTGACTCAACCACTAGATATCCGGTTTTCTTGTCGATCACAACCAGGTTTTTCGGGACCGTCCGGGTATGGTCTGCCGTGGTCTATGGAGACCGTGTTTCTTGGTCGACTTTGGGTATTAAAATTTGTTACCTTCAAAGGTCCATCTCCTTTCTTCGTTTAAGCTACCTGGCATTCAAAGCACCGTTCAATAGCTGGTCGTGCTGTTCATCAGGGCAAAAGAGTAGTTCTCTTTTAATAGTTGTTTTGCCTTGATTTGCATACGATTCCTAGTCTGTGTCCTATATTGACCACTTTTCTCTGCTGGTAGTACTACGCGCTGTTTTTTTTTTCGAAGATTAGTTCCTGACTACAATTAACTGGATAGCTCTTCTTTGATATGTAGGTATGGCTTTATGTCTTTGCCTCGTTTGTGTTTCTGCCAGTTTTCTTTCATAATCCTCTTTGCTAGTCGCTACATCACTTCATCTTTAAGGGTTTCGTCTCTCATTTATGCGACGCCCTCTGCATGCTATGGTTTTTTGGTCTATCTGATAACATCTTGGTCTTGTCATCTTCTGCCTCAGTAAGTGGGTGTCTGGAAAAGTAGTCCCGGGGTCCGCTTTGGCCTTTTTTGCCTCGTGCACTAATTCATAGCCTACGTCCTGCATTTCCGTGACCCATTTCTCTAGGCTGAATGGCACCTTCACCTTTTGCTTTGTTGAACAGGAGTAGCACAAGTAAAGGCTTGTGCAGTATAACTGAATCTAGCTTCTCCAAGTAGGTAGATTCTCAGTCTCTCCTTGGTCCATTTAATGGCTATGGTATCGTTTTCAGTCTGGCTGTATCTTTTCTCAGTCTCTATCGGTTTTAGGCTGATGAAGTGTACTGGTCGTTTGCCTCTCTCTCTGTTTCCTAAAGAAGGGTTGCTGATAAGCCTTCATTGAAGCTTGCTTCTGTGCTTCTGTGCGAAGAATTATTGGCTTCCTTGGGTCAAAGATTGTCATGTTCTACCCATTTGAGATGATGTCTTGCATTTTCCTGAATGCCTTCTAAACTGCATTTCCCCTTTTGAACGTCATTTCTTTTGCTATGGCTGCGTAATTGTTGATGAATCTGTCTAAGTAGCATGCCATTCCGGGAAAGTTACGGACGGCTTCCTTGTTCTCAGGTACTCCGCGCTCTTTGATAAAGCAATGAATTAAGTCCGTCTCTACAAAAGACGTCGATCTCTCCATTCCCAAAACGGCATTTCTCTCGGTTGATTGAGATTCTGTGGTCTCTTGCTTACTGGAGTACTGTCTTAGCAAATCTCTGTGTTATTTGTCAACTTGTCCCGCAAAGAATATACCATTTCTCCGTTTCAGTCAGTGGTCTATGTCTCCGAAGATTGTAAATAATTATTGTTTATAAAGATATTAGGGGGGCTGGGGTTGGTAGTTTCTCCAAGATGTGCTAAATGTTGTCACTGCTCTGGTTGTCGGGTCCAATGTCAATTGATGGTATCTTTGTCTAAGATTCAATTTCGTTGAGATCTTGCAGTCGAGGAGAAGGTAGATAAAATCATTCACTCCTGATGGTTGAATGCATGGTGTTCGTTATATATGTTTGTCTGGGATCACCATATCCATGCTTGCTCTTATTGATCGTTTGAAACGCTAGCTCTTCTTTCTACACATTTGTGTAACATTGCTTCAGCAGTAGGAACTGAGATGAGCACCACATGAATCGTTCACCCGGCCTCCGGCACCTAGATTATCTCCTCTTCGACTCCCTATCCGAGCCACTCTTTTATCGGTTTCTGCAGATGGTATGTTACTGGTCGAGGTTTCTGAGCCACAGGAATTGCTGCAGATTCATCTCTAGCTTGAAGTTGAGTTTCAATATCTCCTATTCTGATGAGAACTGTGTTCTGGCCTGCACTTGGCCTTATCTTCTTCGCTTGGTGTAGTGTGTTGCGTTGTCTGCTGGAGGTATTCGCTGTCCCAGTAGCTGCTCCTTTCTTCCCAGCATCTTTGTGCCTTCTTGTCTCCCCCTTTACATCTTTTTAGGATTTCTTACTGCCCGTTTTGTCCTGCTCTGAAACACGGTGCGTAGTGGTTGTATTTGCCACACTTCAGGCTCTGCTTTCCATAGGCTGGGCAGCTCCAGCAGCCCAGGAGATAAAGTCCTGTTTTCCCACAGTAAAATCGGTTGTTCTTAGTACTTCTTTCTTTCTGTTTGTGGTTTTCCTTTCTTGTGGGCGCTTTTATTTTCTGGCTGGGAGTGTAGAATTGTGTTTCTTCGTCCACTTTCTTTACCGCATTTATGGGCGACTCTCTGATTGTTGATTGATATCGTCCATATCGCTTGCTTCCTCGATAAACTGATCTAGGTTACACTTCCTCTTGATACTTTTTTTAAATATATCATTGTCCCTGATAGTTTGTATTACATGCCTGTAAACTATCTTTTTGTTCCAGGAGTGGTGCTGTGTAATCGACGACGCTTTCTCCCGGCTCTAGTCGTCGTTTCCTAGACGTGTATCTCGCATATTGTTTGTTGTTCTTCACAAGAAAATGGTTGTTCAATTTTCCTCTTCAGGTTTTAGTAATCATCTTCCCGGCCTTCCGCCGGAGCGTCCGGCAGGCTGCGTGCATGTTCTTTTGATCTCTGGTCAACCATTTTCACCTGTGCTTTATTGAGCAGGGTAATGAATAGAGACTTGTGGCCTGTAACGATTTTATATCAATGTGATCAGTCTCCCCTTGGCCCAGGCAGAAAAAAAATTGTGCTGCTGCCGCTTCGTAATTTTTGATTAAAATGTCTAGAAGCATGCAATTCCGGGAAACCTGCGACGTCTTTCTTGTTCTAAGGAACTCGGCACTCTTTGATTGCTTTTAATTCATAAGTTAAGTCGGTGGAGGTTTCGTCCATTTTTACCAAAGTCCAAGGAACTCAACAGCTTGCATTTCTGCACAAACTGGCAATTAACGTAGATCTTCAGCGCACTCACTATGTCTTTCTTATTGGTAATTCGAAATATGGCTTCCTCTTCGAAGTCCTTCAGCTGTTTCTCCCACGCTCGGCCAACTTCAAGATGGTTGTCCGATTTTTTGAAAGGTCCTATCCGTTAAGTGTATTATCCACGGTGGTTACTCTAACTTCTGTAGCGGCGCTTACTCCTTCGTCAAAAATGTTGCTTTTTCTTCTGTCGAGCACTGATCGCCTCTACGAATTCTTCTCGGTGTTTATCTTTACTCGTTTTTAGTTTCGTTCTGCTTTGAATTTGCGAGTTTAATAAAAAGCGAACTAAACAACCTCGGCCTTTTGTATTGCGGCTAAAAATTGTTTCTCGCCCTACGCGTAGAAAACTACGACTTTGTAACGCCGGAATGGACTTTTCAATAAATAACGTAAATTGACCTTAGGCAACCTCTAAGAAAAGACTAAAATTACCACACAGTAAGAGGAAAAGACTTATTTACACACGGATGCAAAAGAGAATATAAAGAGCGGAGGCTATAGAGAGATGGTTCGCTAGCTAGTTTGAAATGTTAGAGTACGATGGAAAAGGATCGTTAGCGGCGAATTTTTAAGTAAAGCATCCGCTAGGAGTCGAAAGTAGAAATTGTCTGTAACACACTTAATATATTCAGCACTACCATAGTGAAAACGCAAATAATAATTCAGTGATAATAACTTACCAGAGCGGCGGCGGCGGCGACCTGAAAAGAAATAAAATAACAAATTAATAAATACACTTTACATGCTTGCAAACTATTTGTTTTAATTTTCGTTATTATAAGTGCTATTAGGTGTAGTCTTGTAGTTTGATGGCTCTTAGGGTCGATATATAGCGTTTTTCATTTATAAAAGAAAGGGGGAAGAAGGACGCAAAGGGTTAAAACTCACCAGACCAACCAGACCAACCCCATCCTCCGCCTCCGCCTCCGCCTGGTGCAACCCCAGGTCGCAAAGGTGGTGAAGTAGTTGGTTTTGGCGAACTAGCACCGGATGAAAATGACATTAACGCGTTTCTTGTATCATCTAACGGAGAAGTGTAGAGGTTTTGGGTAAACACCAGATTGGTCAGAGCTGTCACAAGTGCAAGGCAAAAAATTGCCTTCATGTTGACGTGGAAAAACACACTTTGGGCCTTCATCGATTCTGCTAACCTCTGCTGAAAACTGAGCGTTTTCGGTAAATTTAAATCAAAATCCTCAACAAACAAAATTTAATGTTTGTTTCTCATAAGTAGGTTACCAGAAAAGTGAACGCGTATAATTCTTTTGTGGCATCTGTCAGCAAATTGAAAATATTTGGAGTAGCAGTATTTATGAAATCATTATCAAGTCTTTCGGAATTGCAAACTGACTAAACTGTTACGGAGAAACTTTCGGGTTTACAAACTGACTACAATTGTTACGGAGGGAACGAGAATTGACCGTCCACAATCGACATGTAGCCGTGATACAATAGTGTATTGAAAGTGAGGCTTTGTCAACGTCTTCACCCTGACTTTTTTTTTATTAGTTCACATTAAAATCAATATTTACCCGTGAACTGAGTCCCCTTATTGTCGAACGATCAATGTTTACACGACTGTCTTCCACCTCTTTTTAATAGTCCAATGTATGACTGGGTAACCCGCCAGAGGACAAACAACTATCAAACTATTATGTGGAATTATAATAAAATATCATAAGTTAAGAAAAGATGCACGTCATAAGGAATATTTCTGAGCAATAAACTGATAGAAGTTTTTTTTTTGGAAAATCTGACAATCTGGAGTATTTTGCTAGTACACCAGTATACTTTTGGTTTTTCTTCAGTGACCTAGCTTGGTTGCTATGGCTTTGTATGTTTTGAAACGTCCGTCATGATCACGAAAAGAATCTAGGCGCTAATAAATAAAGTGAACTTATTTATAGATAAGCGCTGTTATAAAAATTTTAACCAAATTTATTAACCTCGGCCATTGTTTTGGTTGCATGACCTAAATTCATATTAATGTTTGAGTGAATGCTGTAGAATGGAACATTTCATTTCAAGGCTAACCAAGTGGATTTTTCGTGGGTGCTTCATCTTTGAATTCATGGGCTCTTACATTTACTCCCTCGCCTTCTAAGTCATTACCACTTGAACGTATTTTCGCTACACACCAGTCTGATATCCATCGATACGTTCTCGGTATTTGCAGCGCCTAAGCGAGACGAAAATTCCTACCGAGGAAATATCAGGGAAAAAGAAACAGTTTCATGAGAAATAAAGTATTTTTACTGCAAATTTCTACCGAGGCAAGTGAAAGAAAAGAGAAAAAAATCGAAGAAAGCTCTGGGGAAGAAGACAGTCTTTGTTTTGAAAATAGAGGTTAAAAAATTGGGTAAAACTTACTGAAAATTAAATAACTATTAAAACTTCACAACAGTCGGCGCCGTTGGAATGAGAGTTATCAGCAAAAACAAACATCAGCTCACCATATTTGTTATTTCCAATGTTTCCAAATAACAATTCAAGTAAGATTGAAGTCACTATTTCCAAAGGGTCGCTTACTTTTATCAGTGAAATTTATCACTACTCTTGGTCGGAACCTTAAAGGTTCTTATTAGTGTTTTATTGCATTTCCATATACATTCACCAAATGTCAAGCTGATTAAACCTATTATTAATACATTATTATTAAACGGGCTGTATTAGGAGTATAAGGTCATCGTCGAAACGCACCGAGGGGTTTACTTAAATAAGCGATTTCAAACAGGCGGAGCTTGGCTACAGAGTATCCTACTCTTGGGAATGGTAGAAAATTCTACACCGTCTATGCAATATATCTCAGATGGCTTGATTCTTCACTATTCTCTCGATCGTTCACACGGCACAGTCTTCGCTGACGCGTGAGCAACCACATGTACCCTTGTTAACTTATGCCTTCTATTTTCGTTTATTTTAAGTGCATTCTTAAAGGGATGGGTCACTCATCGTATACCACACAATTTTGCTTGCGAAAATTTCAAAGGTCATTTAAATTGAATTCTAAGCCTTGCGTTAAAAGGCGCCAGTAAGGTCCAATTGATAAGTCGCATTTTAGTCGTGTCGAATTTAAATCGAGTGCCAGAAACCGCTTTTAATCAAATAAATAACTAAAAAACACAGATAACAACAAATTTGAAATTTTCGTTGATTCCAGGATGTACTCCAAAGTAGTTGAATCGATTAATATTAGCGATTGTGGCGGCCTGGAATATTCAACACAACTAAAATGCGACATAAAAAAGACGTAATTTCCACGGGCTTCCCCTGCTTCCATTACTGCGACATTTACTGTGACAATTAATTTGTGTTTAGACAAGTAGTTTAGGAAATAAGTTTCTAACAAAATGATTTTTTTTTTAACTGTAGACCCCAAAGGTGATGTAAAGAAAAAGACGTGCCATACACCATACAGTCAAGCAGGAAGTAACGATATCGTGTTTGTAACAAATCAACGAAGGTACGCTATGATGTTATAGGGGTCAAAGCAGACCACATTTATGGTCGGCTTCTCGGATGGGTTGTGCATGCAATTAGGCTTGTTTACATGAAAAATTGCTTTTGGCCATGCATCTCTGAGTGTGCCATTTTCGGTTGCTCGCCAGATGACAAAAAAATAAAGATGTTACGTCATTTTTTTAGCTCGTTAAATGAATGACTTACATTATATAACGTACTATCTCAGGTAAAATCGGTTAAACATAACTGGGAAATTGCCATCAGCGTCCAGCGTGAAAACGCGGAAGCAAAATTGAATGGAAAGGGTTTTTCTTGTTTGAATACTAACTTGCTTAGCTTAAGCGACAAAATGACATGGGCTTTTCACGAAATTGATACGCTTGTCATGTTATTGATTTGCTCAGTCCTTTGTTATAGTTTCATAACAAAGGCCAATATTTTTTTCAGTGTCCGGCTTTCAGCTTTGTTAAATAGAGAACTCAAAATTGATTGGCAAAGGCGCCAGAGAATAAACATAAATCTTCATATACAGTGGTAAAATTCTTATTACCTAAAATGTCGCAAATTAAACTCGTTACCCTTGTAAAAAGCCGTTATCGAATAATAAACTCTGCAAGCTTTGTCTTCTGTAAATATGAACACTGACACTTTTACAGTTTTGGTAGAACGGTCAGCGTGGTTCCCAACGTTCCTTTGAATGTGTTTAGTCGCTACGTGTTGCTGAAAACATGACAAAATCGGCAAGGTAGTATAAACCGCGAAATAAAATAATTGCCAGTCTTAGAGTGATAGCGGCAACTTTTCCATCCTGCCATATATATACAGCAAAACACGTCCCGCTTCGAAACGTTACGGTAACAGTTTCGACCACATTTCGGTGCGAATCCTCGGGAAAAATAACGTCAGCGGAATTTGATTTGATGGATATGCGGCAATGCGAGGCGCAAGAACTCAAACTTTAGAACTAGGTAGGAAAAACGTATCAGAAAATCAGGAATTTCGATGTCAAATAACTTTCATAAAAAAAGACTTTTTTGCGTTATATTTTTAATCATAAACGTTAAATATTAGGTATGTGTTTTAACGTATATAAAACTTGAAAATTACGGCGCTTTCTACTTCGTTTCGTGAAACCTTTGCCCCATTTTCAAAATGGCGGATTTTCCTGCGAAAACCTCTATGGCAGAAATCAAATATTCACTAGAATAACGATAATCGTATGGCGCGCGAGTTTTCGTCAAGAAAGGAAGAGCAGGCAAACATAGCAAAATACTAAATACTGCGAGACTAAATTGAGCTAATAATCATTAGCTGATAATTATTTTAAAGATGGCGGAAGCATAACAAAAGTGAAAAGTCTGTTAGTTGCCGTGTTCTCGATGCACCGAGAGCACGAGAGGTAGAGCTCGGATTTTAGATCCGAGCTGGACTCAATCTACGAGTACAGGATGTTGCCGCGCACGTTTATAAGCGATCTAGAGCGAAAGCGACATCCATTTTTGCAACATCCAGAAAGCGTTTCGTTACTCAGCACTTTGAGAGCAGTGCAATCAACAACGATACATGCAACGATTGCCTGAGGATAATGATGCCATTTACTGATTGCAAAAGTATTAGCTAGTACCTTTCAAGAAATTGTTTTCTCGTTCTTGGCATCCCATCATTTGAGCAAAACTTCAAAGTGATATGACGGCGGCTTCCAGGTTTTCCCTGACCATAATTGTTCGCGCAATAGCTGAACCTTTCTGGCATCGTGGTCATCTAGCTAAAGGCTTCTATTAATTATAAACATCAATTCTCACAGCTGTCTTTGTTACCGATAAATGATGAAACAACATTTCGACCCGAGCCGTCACGTACAATAATTGCACAGTAACTGTTTATTTTAGAAAGTCCGCTGAATGCACAGTGAGCGCGCCGTCTTAAAAGAAGACTGGCACGAGGCAGTCACGCCACTGATATGGTTGAAAGCACTTTCGTTTTAAAGTTTTAAACTGACGCAAATTAAAAAAAAAAAGATGCGTGCGTACTGCTGAGAACAAGCTGAAAGTTGAAGCTTGGAAACAAAATTAAAGCGAATATAAACCACCTTGATATACTAAAATGTATTAGGAATCGCAAATAAATATAAACGAAGAATTTGGAAGACGCAGTTAGACAATTCGACTCGGCATGAACTTTAGATATCCTTCGGTGAAAGACATGCAAAAAGGTGTTTACATATTTAACAATATAAACGAAGTAAAGGTGTTTTTGATTTCTCTGAAGTTATATACCCTAAGTGCGCCCATCTTTTGGGAGGGGAGGTCGCATAATCCGAATATTGTTTAAACAATTCTAAAAGCTTCTGCTAGCGTTAAATAAGCCGTCAAAACTCACACACCCTCGAGCTTTCTATCACTTCATTGAAGAATAGATTTTATTCATAACGTTAAACAGAATGGAATTGTCTTTCCGCTTAAATAGTCCCAAACAAGAGGAAATTTTGATAACATTTACAAGTTGAATGATGTCATATTTGATTGCTCGCTATCTTTCAATCTGTTCGTGGTTTCCAGCAAGTTGTTTCTGTTCCTTCTGTTATGAATACTGAATTATAATGTATTTAACTATTTGATCAACTTTTCAACATCAGCTACTTCATACCGGCGCAATGCCTCGCTAAGCTCAAGCTGAATTTCGCTAATTCTGTTAATTAAGTATTTTTGACCTCTTTAAACGTATAATTACCAGCATAAAATTAAACTTAACAACTGTTATTGCTTCAGCTTAGAACGATTATCTCTTCGGGATCTTCTCTGTCTTGCACGATTCTCGATCGCACTCTTTCCTCTTTCTGCGGTCGCCTGCCAGACGAAGCGATGCTAGAAACATCATCCATGCGACTAGACTGCATGGATTGTATCACGCTTCCAGATTCCTCTGTGTTCGCTGGAGTGAGACCATTCACAGTAGGTAGCTCGTGTTCTTGTTCTTGTTCTTGTTCTTGATCGTGTGCACAGCAATCAAAATTCACTCTGATAAAGCTTGTGACTATGATTAAAAGATTTTTAAAGGCAAATACTGAAGCTCCAGTTTTATATGTATAGTGAAGCACGAGTCGGATCACCAGAAATGGGAGGTTAACAACAATCGCCTGCACAAGAATATATACTATATAAATTTTCACTTGTGTCTTATTGCCTTCATCTGTGTTCCTCAGCGCCTCCCTGACGGGTATTGCAAAGCTAAAAGTTAGAATGACAAGGCTTACAATGGCAAACGCACAAATGCAGTAGTGTATATCCTTCGGTAAAATTTCATTCTTTCTCGGATCAATGATTGCATCCAAAAGATTTATAATATCAAAGATGTCGACGATAACGGGCCAGTTTAGTTTCATGTGCAGTTTAGGTTCAAATTCTCCAGCATCTAACAGCATGTACACCAGAACTGTAGCAGATAAAGGATATTTAATGAACCCGTGGTCGAGTCCTGGAGAGTCCACGTTGATCTTAGACATTAACGTGCCCAGAATCCACCCGGAATGAATACAAAGCGGTAAGATATATAGAAACCAGACACCAGCCGCCACCTCGCGCTGCCGATAGTTCATCTGTCCCTTAGCCCAGAGAAGAATCATTGGAACGTAAGTGAGTGTAAACGCTTGAAACGATGAGTTGTTCTCGTATGTAACCAGGTACTGATTAAGCAACAAGACCTGAACAAGCAAGATCGAAACGAAGAGGCATCTTCCGACCCACTTGAACAGCACAAGACGGCTGATTTTAAGCTTGACATGTTTATACATTGTGCCGTGTTTTTATAAGAAAGACTGAGCGGTTTAAGGAGATAAACAACGGACCCCTTAACCCAGGATTCATTGCAGCATTCTTATGTAAATACGTGCGTGTCCACTCGATTGGAAAGATACAGTAGATTCTAAATTAAGATACTTCACTGACAAGCAACAAGAAACACTTGTTGTGATTAACGGTTAAGGTTGATAAAAAGTTTACGTTATCTGAAGACGAATTGCTGCTAGCTAGTTAATGAGCTCTTCGTCTGGGCAACAGACAAAGGATTAAAGGGGCCGCGAATCTTCGGTGACTGTTTACAATGAATAGATTTTTTTATAAAACAAACTGAAACGTCAAAAACATTTATCAAGATATAAAGGCAGCCAAAAAACAGTGAAAGACAAAAGCGGGGGTATGTTCTTGGGAAACGATTGAAACAGATTGCAAACAAAGATTTTTTTCTTGACGATTCACAGTCGAGAGTCAAATAACCAAAATGTCGAACATCTTTACAAACAGGGTCAGATTAGTAGCGCTTCGGCATTTGAAGGATATTGGTTGAATAAACAAATAAAAACCAGTTAAATTTATCAAAAAGCAATATATGGCGCCGCTGTGGATGCTGTAGAAGCAGAGAAAAACCGACTGTTCAACCCACGATTCCACCTTTACCCACAGCCCCCATCAGCACAATGTTAACAGGTGTGCCCCGGCCCCAGTCCTCTACTGCAAAGGAACAAAATGAGCTTTTCAATGTTGAAAAGGTTTTTTTTTTTACGTTGGGACGCTAACGTTGTCACAAGTAGTTTAATGATTCGACGAACAAATCTTGCGTTTGGTACATGAATCGGCCCAAAGGGTAGTAAGATAGTTGTAAGAAAAGGCACAGGCCAGTAGGTTGTGAAAGGGGAAATAAAAAAAAATAAATAAATAAAACAAAACAAAACATAAAACATGCGCGACCCGCCGGCGTCTATACAGCAATTTTTTTTCTATTCGGTTTATTGTCCCTTTATTCGATACATATTTAATGTAGGAAAGAAAAGGAAATAAGAAATATATGTTATCGGATGACCTTCAGCCGAGCACTTTTAGACTGGAATCGAGACAGTTTAAGCTAGTAAGAAGTATAGGTGCTCAACATTGGCTTTTGCATCACGCTGATTTAAGCCCAATAAAACTGGTTTATTCATTTTATTTTTAAGATTCTGTAAATGTAACTGAAGCTACGGAAGTTGTAGTCTCTCTCTGACATTCATCATGGTTCCTCTTCATTAACCACTGCAGGGCGATTTCTAAGAAATGAAAAATGACAACGAACATAGTTTTTAAAATTAATTGACAGTCTAATTAGAGTTGCATTATAAAAAAAGAGGTTTGCATAATTTATCGTTAGTAGCATAATTATTGCGGTTTTCAGTGAAATGCGAACTCTGATATTCAAAATCCAACTAACGATTGCGCCCTAACGACTAACGACAACTAACGATTGACGTTTTCGGCATACTGTATTTCACAGACTGGACTGGACTGGACTGGACTAGTAAAACGCGGACTAGTAAAACGCGGACTAGTAAAACGCGGACTTGTAAAACGCGGACTTGTAAAAAGCGGACTTGTAAAACGCGGACTAGTAAAACGCGGACTAGTAAAACGCGGACTGGTAAAACTCGGACAGCCAACGAATCATGAAAAAACAGAGACAAACAAAATGGATCGAAATCTACCAATCGCAACTGACAGACGTGACCTTTTGACCCGGTTGAAGTGAGCTCCTGTTTCCCGAGAAGTCCACTAAGATGAAAAAAGCGTAAATCGTTGATTGAAGATTGAACTGCAATAATGTCATTTAACTTCAGAAGGATATGAGAAGACGGGCAACGTTATAAAAATAAACTTAACAGATCAGAAAGCAACTGACACGTGAACTTACCAATGTTATCATTTTCTTTGCAAGAAATACAATAGCAACTGATGTCTCTACCTTGAATGGAAGACAAATCCCTGCATCAAGGTAGAAGAGTATCAATAAGTTACGAGTTAACGTTAACAAAAAAACAAGTTTACACTATATATGGATAGTGAGCACATATCTATATCTAATAAAGCCCTACTATTAGATTTTTAGGCAATGACGTTAAGTTATCGCCTTATGTTATGGGTCGGTGGATGGGTGCTGTTACGATCACTCCCACCGAGTAGCACTAAGAACTAAGTATTCGGTTGTTTACTTTTGGTGCGCCAGATCGGTTGGCCATTACTAATTGTCATGAATGTGATCATGAATCGTTTAAAACATGCAGCACGCCATGCCAAGTTTTACCTTCCACTTAAATGGTCGGCAGGTGGGAGCTAGGGATAAACACTCATTCCTGAAAAAAGTCCGGTCTAAATAATATCAAGGCATGGCTTAATAGAAGGAGATGACTTAGGCCTGAACCACGCTATAATAATAATAATAAGAACTTTATTTAAGTGTCTATTCTTCTAGCTAGCCTTAAGCTTACTAATCGGGGACACTGTTTAAACTAAAATATAATATAAGTACAAAAACGATTCTGGTCTATTTACATTAAATTATGCTACATTTTCCAATACTCTTTGTATTTACATCTAATTCCTACAATTAAGATACTACTTTAAAATACGGAATATCGAACCTATATTTAATACTTATAGGGTGGTTTCGGCTCAAGAGTTGCAAAGGTGACACCCTTTGCATGTGTCTCCTCCGACAAGTCCACTGAGTTCCCTTCCCCTGATGTTCGCCTTGAATCGCTGCAAGGACGTTTCGTTTTTGTCCCTATTGTCTAATTTCGACCACATCAATGGCCCAAGGAAACGAAGGGAATGTTTCCCGTACTTGACAGTTCTTACTCTGGGTACGTAAAAATCTGAGTTCCTTAAGCTATAGCTCGAGGGTGATCTAGGAAAAAGCTCTACTACGTTGCTAGGAAGTAATCTATGTTTCACTTTAAACATGAAAACTGCGATCTCTTGCAATCGTTTGTTATACAAGCTGGTCATCCCCGCGCGTTTTAGGAGGTCACTATAGGAGGAGACCCGATCGCAGAATACTGTACGGAGTCCTCTCTCATTGATCCTCTCCAGTTTCCTTGTGTCGCTTGCTCGGCAGAAATGCCACACCAAGCTACAGTATGTTAGATGGGGTACTATTGCTGTCTTATAGATCTTCAATTTTGCATGTATGGGGATGAGGTTTTTCAGCCTTCGCAGGACGCCAATCATTTTGCTAGTCTTCAAGCAAACCTGCGATATAAATTATGTTCCGTAAAGTTAAGGTCTTTGTCGATGATCACGCCCAACAGCTTAAATGCATCGGTGATATCAATTTTACTGTTGTTAATTACTAACTCCGTCTGTTGTGTATCTCTCGCTATTATCATCGCTTGGTATTTGCTGTAATTGCCCTCCAGGAAGTTTGACTTGTACCAGCTAGATGTCTTTGCCCCATCTTTCTCAACTTCATCCATGGCTGTTCTTAATTCCTTGTTGGAGGAATATAGCTGGTGGTCATCAGCATAAGCAGACAGTTGAGATTTTACGCCAGCGTAGAACAGATCATTTTGGTATATGTTCCACAGCAGTGGTCCCAGAGATGATCCCTGTGGGCAGCCCCGTTTAAGCGCCCCCCAAGCACTAGTAGAGTTACCTACTCTTGTTCTATTTTCTCGATTACTGAAGTACGATTGCATCAGTTTCAGTGCAGGATCTGATAGCCCGTACGCTTTCAAATAGCCCGTACGCTTTCGATAGCCCGTACGCTTTCAAAGCCCGTACGCTAGCGACATAACGATTTAACGGCAAGGTCACGCAAATGCAAAAACACCTCAAGTTGATGTTTTATGTGACCAGTGTCATAACAATTAACCTAACGACATAGTTGAAACATAATGACGACTTTATGTAAATGTCATTATGTCGTTATGTCGCTGAACCAGGCCTTAATTATACTTAACTACCTGAGAATGACAAACGGTATGTCTTTGAGTAGTTTAAAACATTTTTCAAATAGACTGATCTTAAGGAACTTAAAATTAATCGATGTACTATGGTCGAAAAACACAAAAAAGGAAACATTTAACATAGAATTTTACTAAAGATTTTGAAACATCATAATAGGTAAAAGAAGAGGAAAATACAATGTGATCCGTAACATAGTTCTTTAAATTTGTGACACAGTACTTACATTCTTAACACCAGTTCTCTCTCATCCAACGAATATGGGAGATCCTTTTTGTTTCCTAAAATTAAAACCTACAAAAATTAATCATATTAAAAATTAATCAGCTCGCTAGACAATTGTTTTAGTTTTGAGGGCTTAATAAAAATACAGGAATGCTCGCAAATTAAATATTGTGGGGAACCAGCTCACTGGTAGTCGAAGCGAACGTCCGAGAATTTGGACGATTACGTCTTTTATGAACGCGCAGTAGTTATTCTCGAGTAAATTAGCACTGAAGTAGCACTTCATACATTACTTACAGGAATGCCTGCTAATTGCGGCTTCCCTAACAGTCGATGAAGCTCGTCCCTGGAGATATCTATGTTCCCAACATCTGCAGCGTCCACCATGTACCTACATTGTAGAGAATGAGAATTGTAAACAAGCCACATGGGTGACGCTTGTAGCCAAGTCAAACATAAAATGATTTTATATCGTACGTACAAGCTAATTTATACCCCAGCTCAACCCCCCCCCCCCCCCCTTAAGGTTTTAGTTCCATTAAGTCACAGCAAAATTGATTAACATTAGATACAGAGCCCTGTGCTTGTTAAGGTGACACTACGTTATTGGTTTTCACGTCATATAACGTAACGAAATCCGCCGTCCTTGACTCGTCATTTTAGATTTCCCTATTTTCTTAGAACGTCATGAAATAACGGACATTGATAGAAAATAAGGCCATAATGCTAATGTAATATAAAAATACATAAATTTTGTAAATACACTTTAGAATAAAAAAAATGGAAGAAGTATGCCAAAGAAGTTTGATTTAGAATATTATTAATACCTACACTATGCAACTGACGCCTTGACAGAACCCTTCCCACAGCTTTCTAAATCGAGGAGAACCTCCGAGGTCCCAGACCTACTAGTAACGAAACCAGAAATGAGATTGAGAAGCATTTAGCAAAAGAGGTGTTTCGCTGGGGTTCCGTACTATCTAGGTGAGGAGATGCACTGTAAGAGTAAAGTGTCATGCCCCAATAGCTATTACACTTCAGTAAGAAAGACTATTCGTCATTCTAATAAAGATAAGGGTCTTGTCTTTGAGATTCGCCTCTTTAACTTTGACCTTTCCTCAATTTTAAACCAATCTATTGTTGATGACCAAAACAAAACAAAAAACAAAAAAACAAAAAGATGAACCAGCCTTGTTTCATTTGGCCCCTTCTTGTCAACAGGGGATTGGCGTAAAATCGGAGGTCACTGAATAATTACAAAACAGTCACAGACTTTTCGTGGAAGGCGTGGTTGCTATAATAGACCCTATGCATGAATGATCATGGTTAAATGGTGCAAAACCGGCCATGCGGTGACGCAAGTTACGCAATGGGAGATTCAGAACAAAGCGACTCGCACTTGTCAAGCTTCACCTTCCTTTGTTTTGGATGTCCTACTACATAAATATGTCACCGGATATTGCAAAGCGCCTCTTGTTAGCGAACTGGACTCCGGATCGAGCTGTCCGGACTCAAACTGTGGCCAGGTCATTATATTGTGTTCTTGGGCAAGCCACTTTACTCTTATAGCCACTGTACTTTCCAACCAGGTGTGTAAATGGGTACTGTTGAATTTAACTCTAAAATGCGATTGACTCAAGGATCCCATTCATGCTGGCTATCCCCAGAGGTATGGGACAACCCGGTCTGGAATAAAATTTTAGAACACTATTTATAACCATGGAGCACAAAAATGAATAAATGAAAACATTTTCTCTTGTACGTCTCAAAGTTAAACGTAATTAGCATCAATCATCATGATATTGCAGAGCACTTAAAGGAAAAAAAGTACATACTTTCTTTATTCGGAATGTGTACGCTTATTTTGCTTAATGGGATTAAAAGTTCAAGACTTAAAATAAGAGAGTATTTTTGGCTGTTTGAAAAAAACAAATTTTAGCATTCAAATGACATCGTAAAGGTTTAAAAAAAAACACATCACATCATGATGTTCCAGATGTATGTTTACCATACCTTTATAACACCATTTCCATTCGCATACTTTCTCATCTGCCACCCAACTGTAGGAAGCATGTCTTCACTAAACTGATGACCAGACTAAATTAACATAAATGCAAGTTGTGGTCAAACTTATTACATAAGTATAGTTACCATAGTAACTTTAGCTTTTAGTGGAAATTCGAAAATTTAAAGTGCTAATTTAAAATAAAGCATTTTCTATGCAAATCCAAGTGTAAAAAACGTATACGAGAATTTGTCATAAGTGAAGGTGGGGTTTAATAAAATACTAAAAAATAAAAAAGGTTAGATTGGAGAGCTCAGCAGAGACATGGCGCATTCTTGAGAGCGCTCGCCTCTCACCAATGCGACCCGTGTTCGATTACCGGACCGACCCGGCGTTATATGTAGGCTGAGTTTGTTGTTGGTTCGCCTCCTTGCTCTAAGTGTTTTCTCCTTTCCTGAAAATCAACATTTCCAAATTCCAATTCGACCTGGATAGAGGATCTGCATTAAAACCAGCTTGACTAATAGCTGATGTGGGTTTTATAATAACGTTATTCATGACAGGAGCAAAGACAAATTAACTGGTCAAAAATAGTCCAAAAGCCTTATGAAGGCAGCTTTTTCTAGATCTAGAAATGATGCACTTATGAAATGCCAGGGAATTGTAACGTAAATAAAATAGCTCTTGTTAAATGAACTGGGGTGCCTTTAAACGGGGCCGGTTTTGATTCTGTTTCCATAAACATTGCTTAATCTCCCTCACTTCTTATAACTATCAATTTTAGACTTCATCATTTTAGTTTGACATGTCTTCTCTATGTCCCTCGATAATTTCCACATTTGTCTCATTTGTTTTTCTCTTGAAATTTTCATTTCTACGTTCGGAATCGAAAAAATGCCCTAAGAGATATATTGTAGATGTGTATTTTCAACTTTCCATTTTTTTTATTATTATTATTATAATTATTTTCGTCCAAGTGAACTGGCATTGTCAAGTAACCAACAGCGCTATCTTTGCTTCTGCTATCTAATCTGTTGATAAATCTTTCCAGACTAGGCATTAAATACGTGTACATCATTGTTCCTTTTCACCCCCTTGGGAGCATAGGGCGTCTACCAGTTTCCTAAACTAATATTTTTAAAATAGAAGATCAACCAGGCCGAAACACATTAAAGATCAAAAGCTACATACTCACGGTAAATTGAAAGGCTACAGACTGGTAGCCAAAAGCTTATCTTTTCAAAATTCATTTTTTTTAACCAGAGAATGTTTTTAAAACTGTTCAACCAATGTAAACGATGTAGCTGATGAAACTATTTGAGTAGCCCTGAGCTGCCTTTTTAATGACCTTATAAAAAGGGTTTGTTCGTCGGTAGACGCTGGTAGAAACGAAACCGACTATTTGGTGTTTAAACGACCCAAAACTTTAACAATACTTTCAAATTTATCATGTTGAAAAACGCTAGTTGAATGTAAGTAAACTTTTTCCCTAATATATTACTACAAAACTCGTTTTCATTCATTTTCCTTGTGATTGTTTGATGATTTCGTGACCACAGGTCACCTTAAGGCCGGTGACAACATTTCTCGGAATCCGTTATTTATAAAATTCTCCGAATTTGAAAAATAAAACTTTGCGTCCTCCGGTCTACTGAATAGAACATACCAACAAATCGTCTAAGCCATTGATTACAGACCCATCAGGACTACCCGTAGAACTGTTAAAAAACGATCCAGTTACGTTGAATGTTAATCGACTCGACCCTAAAAGTTTGAATAAATATAAAGCAGTCATTTAGTAGGTTTACTAACCATGATGACATTGAGAAATGTCGTCTTGCCAGACTTTTGCAACCCTACCAACACAACCTTGGTTTCCTCTTTAAAGAATGCATTGTTTATCCAATCAAATACACTCCTGTAAAAAGCCAACATTTTCTATCTGAATGCACACGAATAACTGACTACCGTTCAACACAGGAAGCAATAACTTTTTACATCCCGAGATATTCCATGCGCATGCTCTGCGAACGGGAGAGCCTGGACCCTGAAAATTAATCAGAACTGAAAGAGACCAGGTTAACACATAACACATTACACGGTTCAAAGATTCGAGAAAACAATTTTTGATCTTTATTCAACCCACTTTTTGGATCAAATAATCTGACAGTTTGTTAGCGAAACGAATTACCTTGTATTACATTTTTGTTTATTACCCGTTGTAAGATGTATACAATACAAACCCCCGAAAGCAAACGTTGACGCTCGAACCAGCTCTTGGAACACACGTAGCCAAGAACACGAAACCAATTGCTCGAAATCTTTCGACGTATTACTAACAACTGCTTCAAATATCACTTAAAGCAGAGAAACCGCTCGAACAAATCTGTGAACACGCGTAAACCAAAACCGGAAAACGAAATGCTGCTAGAAGATGGCGAAGCTCGAAGGTGACGCAACGCGACCTCATGGTTGCAAGTACCCGACACCACCGTGCGCGCTTGCTAAAATATTACCCGAGACGACCGTGCGCGCCTAGTTTTGTCAAATCGAGAACGCTCCGCCCATTACAAACACATTTCTTACTTTTTCAACAAACATTCTTTGTCCTTGTATGTATACACGCGGGGACTCCTAGGGTGCCTCCTCGGGTTTTGGCAACAACGATGTAAACACGTCAGCCGAATTGGTCTATAAAAGCATTCTTTATCTTTGAATAGTTTTCAACTCTGACATTCAAATAGATAATACCTATAGGTTTACAGCGTTGGAAATACCAAATTAAGATATCTTGTAGTTGAAAAAGAAAATGCTGATGTACTCCTATCCATTTCAAATGTAGAATAGCAGGTGGCATATACGGATGGGATGACAGCTCAAAAACGTTTTACATGATAATTCCTGCATGTGCGTAATAATGCAAGCAGTTTTCCTAAACTATAAGCTTTCCATAATACGGCAAATAAAGTTGCACTGCGTTTTATCTATACATTAACCTTCCTTTCCTTTTCTCCCCTCTCTCCAGAGTCATTTCCATGGCTGGACCCTTGCATGTCTACGATGACTTTAAATTTCGTCTTCCAAAAATTCAATGGTAACGATTTTCCTTTGAATTAGAGATTTCTCAGAAGCATATATTCTTCTCATCTCCACAGTACAAAAAAAAAAACATGTTTCTAACTATCTAGCACAAATTACCAATACAATTATTCTTAGCGTTAATTCGATCATAATGCCATGTTTATCGGATAAACATTTCCCTTTCTGCTTCCTTAACCTTACTTCGTAGATTCATTAAATAAGGCAAACATGATGAGGCATTATTTAAATATCGAAATTGTGACGCAAAATAAAATTTGACGTTCTGAGTCATTTGAATGGCAAGTTAATTTATTTTTACGCTTAAATAATTCAGAAAAAAAAAAAAAAAAAAAAAAACAGAAAATAACATGTTCAACTACTGATATTTTTGCCCTACTAAAAATCCCTATTTTTATAGATGATATCAGTTGTAATGAATGATCGGGAAGGTGGTAGAAACTAATACAATATAACTGCATTTATATCATGACAAAGCAAAATTAAACAAAAATATATTAAAGGAAGTCTTTTCCCTGCAGTCGCATTAAAGTAACACTAATATTTAACAAGTAGCCTAATCTAAATGTTTAAAGGCTAACTACTAATTGCCTAAAACAACTTCTTAAGTAAGCTGAGGTTTAAAAAAACTTTAAAGGTGAACATGTCAGTGAATTTAGATATCGAATGACGCTTAAGATTCCATCTAGTGTAGGCAACTCCAAATGGGAATGCAAATTAGACTACACTGTGTGGATTCACCTGTGTATTATATTTGTTGTATCTGTTGTATCACCACAAATTACACAATGGCTGCGAATTTTACTGAAGATGAAAGCCAGGGAACGTTTGAAGATCTGATTTGTTCCACATCACTGGATGAGCCACACGCCTTGCGATTCATCGCAGCCGTAAACATTTTCCTGTCCGTCGCCACATCTCTGGGAAATACTCTAATTATTGTTGCTCTTCAAAAGGAGTCTTCGCTCCACCCGCCTTCGAAACTGTTGTACATTTGCCTCTCGGCCACCGATCTATGCGTTGGTTTAATTCTGCAGCCTACCTATGTGATCATTTTAATATCTGAGATAAATGGAGACAAAGAACTCTGCTATCGCATTGCAACCTCAAATGTAGTTATAGGCGTTATCGTAAATGGCGTGTCGTTGTCAACTCTAACCGCTATAAGTGTGGACAGACTTCTCGCCCTGTTATTAAGGCTGAGGTACCGACAAATTGTAACTTTAAAACGAACCCGTGTGGTTGTAGCCATGATTTGGTTATTGCACATTTCTGTTGCCATCACGTACTTCTGGGTCCAACTGTTTTTCCTATGGTTCGGCTACTTACTAATATCTGTTTGTATTATAACATCAGTTGTATCATACGCGAAAATTTACTTCAATCTCCGCCGTAAAATGGCACAAATCCTTAACCAAGGGCAGGCTTATGCAGGAGGAACTCAAATGAACATAGCACTATACAGAAAGACTGTTTCAACCGCATTGTGGATTCAGCTGACATTAGTGGCTTGTTTTCTTCCATATGGCATATACACAGCTCTCATTCCAAAGTTTGGATCATCCCCATCATTTGTTCTAGGCGGGAGGTTTGTATCAAGCTTAGTCTTCTTAAACTCATCTCTAAACCCATTTTTGTACTGTTGGAAGATGAGGGAAGTACGACAAGCAGTGAAGGAAACAATCAGACAGTTTTGGTGCTTCTCTAATGAAAGTGCTGATTAAGACGGCATACGGTGAAACTAAACAGTAGAACTGAGACAACCAAAGGACCAAATGTAAATGGTGGTAGTTACCGAAACTGATTTCAGTACTGCCAGATGAAAAACAAAACTAACTGCGAACACCTGAGAAGACAATTTCGGTTCCAGATCAGGACAACCTTATGTGTATGTATTTAAGAAGAGAACCATTAGATGGTTTAGATGAATAACTAACTTCTATAGACACAATCGACTAGCAAAACATAAGACTGCTAAAGCTTAATAAAGTCGGTACTTTGTAAAGATACGATTGTTTTTAGAATTTAGTAGCTCGTAGGTAGCGAAGCTGTTCTGGGCGAGCTACCCCTATGTTGACTATATTGAATATTATTAGCCAAAAAGGAAAATGAGGAAAAAAAACTGATTAAATACGAAAATTAATATTTTGTAAAGACAGAATACTAATTTTGTTAATCATAGCACGCAAGTCGGTCATAGTAAAGTTCACAATTTATGCAGCAAATAAAAAGCGAAACATAGTGTACACAAGGTATAGTAAAGCGAGTTAACAGTAGTAATGGAGATTCGAAACAAATGGAAAGAAGACGGTGTGCTGATTTAAGAAGCGAGAGATACTTGGAGATTTCAACGTAGCCTATATCAACATTTATCTCGTCATTTTCAATTATATGCAAAGGTGATTTACCCAATAAACGTTTGAAGGGCGAAACGGAGAAATGACTGTTGGTTTATTCTTTTTTTAAAATCTGCGTAAATATTTTTTTTACGATATGATGTTGTATGGCCAACGTAATAAAAAACCGAATCATAAGTGACAATATTAGCAGTTGCATTTTCTATTCCTCGACAGCTGAAAATTTATAGGACAAACCATATAAACCCACCCTTAAGGCATGATTTTAAAACATACCTTACCATTTCATCTGGAGATAAACCTTTTTCGGTTGTTATATTTCATTTATGCGATCTCTTTCCAGGCAACATATTCTTTAAAGTAGTGAACATTAAACGAAAAAAAACGCCACACAGTGAGGTAAAACATGGATGTGGCCTTTGAATGAGAAGCGATATCGAAGCAAAATTCCGGTTAAGCAAATGTCGTGTAAATTGAGTTTTTTAAAAAAATTCACGCTGGGGATCGAACATGATCCAGAAGAGCCAGTTGCCATTAACTTAGACAACTTAGTCGACATTAAATAAGCCAGGATAATGTGCTATATTTCTTTACAGTTTTTGAATTAGTTTAAGACAAAAGCATGCCTATTTTTTTTTTAAACTTACATGCATAAACTATTGTCGTATCTTGCTACGTCTTCCTTATATAATTACACGCAAAGGGAAAGAGGAAATTAAATTAAATACAGCCATTTTATCTGTTTCATATATTTAGGAACTCCGATGAATGTATTGCGTCATTTATTCAGGCTTTGGTTTAGTTAGAAAATTATATTTATAATCGAAATAAAAAAATAATAGGTCTCGACTATCTGCATAAATTCGACGGGAAAAAGAGCAATTTAACGTGCTCTGAAACTGGGTGTTGTTTTGCAAGAATGGAGAGAACTTTTGTTAATACACTGATGTATCTCTAGGCCTGGTTGTCATATAATCGCCCCGATCGTTTCTATCGCCTCTGTCACCTGAAAAGGTTTCTTGCGTTCAGGGCGACAAATTATATATATGATCGCTAACGTCTGCGACAATTAGGACGATCACGATACTGGCTTGGAGTGCCCATGTTCTAACCTTCTAGCTTCTCTTTTCTTTTTTCGCCGTGAAACAACAATAACTGAGAAGGAGGCCACGAGTTTTGCCCTTTCATTAAAGGCTGCTTGGACTAAAATGATTGTTTTTTCGTAGGTCTTCGCTCCTACAAGGCGATCGGGACGTTCATATGGTGAACCCCCGATCGCTTCCAATCGCTTCGATCGCCTACGATCGTCTCAGTTTTTGTAAACGATTGATGCGATCATATGAGAACCAGGCTTTAGTTTGTATAACGGCACTGCACCTTCGATCGACACGGCACGTCTTTTCTTTTCTTTTGCTTAACTAAGTTATACGCTCAGGGAATTAAAAATATATATTTATATAATATACTTTAAACGTGGTCACAATTTGAGCGACTGCTTCAAAGAGCTTATAACATCATTCAATCAGCTTTTGTTTTGGCTATTATGTTGCATTAATAACCAAAATAAAGCACATTCAATATGTTAGTATCAGTATTAAGTAATATATTAGTTTAGCACAAGACCCCACAAGCATTGTGCTTAAAACCCTTATTGTGTTTAAATAACGGAGATGATGATGATGATGATGATGATGATGATGATGATCAAACACGTGAGAGGGTAAAAGCATTGTAACGAAGACTATGTGACCATAAAGCTACAGGCAATTTCTTCCCTTAAGCTTATAAAAGTAATAAAATATCTGATTACAAAACATATGCTTGATATCTCTATCCATATGGTGAGAAGTGTCAAGTATCTGAAGGTAGCTGTAATTTCTTCTTCAAATAAAACCTGGATGAAAAGCAAAACACATTGTAAAGCCAACCTTACAGCGCGATCAATGCCTCAATGCCTGTTCTTTCCAAATTTCATTCTAAAATAAACCGACGGAATCAATGTCTTTAGTTAAATGGTATGGCTGACGGTCAACTTTATTTTAAATTCCGGCACTAATCCACGCTCACCTAAAACAATGGGACACCATCTACGGAGGTGCTCTCATTGGGAGAGGGGACCGTCCCAAAGACTAATTTACTTTAAATTTTGATTTTGCTCTTTTTTTCAGGAATTGTTTTAAAAGTCGCCATCGCCGTCTTTGTTGTTTCTTTTCGCGTTGAAAATTAAAATATGGAGAATAGTGTACAATCTCATGGTGCTTTCTCGCTCGCCACTAGGCCGGTGCTGTTTGGGCATGTACAGAAAAGATCATAGCAGAGAACATGGCAGCCACATTGTGAGATTCGCTGTATAGTTTCGAGCCTCGCATGTTGCATATTAGACTAAGTATCTGCTTCCGGGGAATTTTCTACGGCAGTCAAAAAGAAAACATGCGGTAGTTATAGCAACATTTCATTCTGGAAACTTCGAAAATGTAATCGACTATGCGATCAAGAGAGCTTTACAATGTTGCTTTCTTTCAATTTGTTGAGTTGTAGGTACAAAGTACACGCCACTATAATCGAGTTTTCGATGCGGCAAACAATGCAACGTGCGAAACACATCGAAAAAACCGAACTTTAATTAAAAGAAAGCAAAAACACTTTTTAATTAAAAGCAACTAACTTCAATTAAAGTTTCTAATATTTCCGATGGTGCTTTGTTGCACTTAAGTGACAGACAGCAAGGGAGAATACCCCTTAGGTAGAAACAAATATTGCGCAAAGAAATTTCCATTGCAAACGAAAACCTCTAATTTATTTAGGACACAGAACATTAATCGAGTTAAAGTGTAAATGCACAGGTGCATAAACGGATATAACGTTCAGAATAAATAATGAATAAGCTGAAGATCTGGTTTTGTCAACTGAGGAACAACACTGCCTTGGATTTTAAATATGTTTTTATGCTAAACACCGTTAAACGCAGGTATGAATGAAAAGCGGTAAACCATCTCTAACAGTGCTAGAAAACAGGCGACACGACGTTAGCGGCAGATGACCTAGGAAAACAGCGAACTGGTGCTTGAAAATCTAATCATACGCTCAACATTTGACTCCGCCACTTGGTTAACAAAAGAATGACAATACGGTGCAAATAGCTTTTAACGTATCATGTACACGAGGTAAAGAGCTCTTTTTTCGATTTAGAGGATTTGTACATTAAAACGAAAAAGAAAAGTAAAACAGTGGAAAATGGCTGCGAGTTTTACTGAAGATGGAAGCCAGGGAACGTTTGAAAACCTTGTTTGTTCGTTGGATGCGCCACACGCCTTGCGATTCATCGCAGCTGTTAATATTTTCCTATCAGTCGCCACTTCTCTGGGAAATACTCTAATCATTGTTGCTCTTCAAAAGGAGTCTTCGCTTCACCCGCCATCGAAACTGTTGTATATTTGCCTCTCGGCCACCGATCTATGTGTTGGTTTAATTCTGCAGCCTTTTTATGTGATCATTTTAATATCTGAGATAAATGGAGACAAAGAGCTTTGTTATCACGTCTCAACCTACTTTGCTGTTATAGGTGCTATCTTGTTTGGCGTGTCGTTGTCAACTCTAACCGCTATAAGTGTGGACAGACTTCTCGCCCTGTTATTAATGTTGAGGTACCGACAAGTTGTAACTTTAAAACGAATCCGTGTAGTTGTAGCCATGATTTGGTTTTTGTTCATTTCTGTTGCCACAACGTACTTCTGGGTCCAATTGTTTTTACTGTGGTTTGGCTATATACTAATAACTGTTTGTATTATAACATCAGTTTTCTCATACACGAAAATTTACTTTAATCTTCGCCGTCAAATGGCTCAAATCCTAAACCATGCTAGCCAAGGGCAGGCTCATGGAGGAGGAACTCAACTGAACATAGCACTATACAAAAAGACTGTTTCCACTGCATTGTGGATTCAGCTCACATTAGTGGCTTGTTTTCTTCTCTATGGCATATACACAGCTCTAATTCCGAAGTATGGATCACCCCCCTCATTTGTTCTAGGTGGGAGGTTTGTATCAAGCTTAGTCTTCTTAAACTCATCTCTTAACCCATTTTTGTACTGTTGGAAGATGAGGGAAGTACGACAAGGGGTGAAGGACACGATCAGACAGTTTTGGTGCTTCTCTAATGGAAGTGCTGATTAAGACGGCGCACGGTGAACCTAAATCGTACTAAACAGTAGAACTGAGACAACCAAAGGACCAAATGTAAATGTTGGTAGTAACTGAAACTGATCTCAGTACTACCAGATGAAACAAAAAAAAACGAACTGAGAACACCAGAGTAGAACATTTGGGTTCAAGATTAAGACAACCTTATTCGTATGTATTTAAAAAGAGAACAATTCGATGTTTTAGATGAACAACTTACCTCTATAAACACAATTGACTAGCAAAACATACTGAGATTGCTAAAGCTTAATTAAGTCGGTAAAGAGTGACTTTTTTGAAATAAGACTGTTTTTAGAGTTTAGTAGCTCGCAGGTAGCGAAGCTGTTCTGGGCGAGCTACCACTTTGTTGACTGTAGTGAATTTTATTATTCTAAAAGGAAAATGAGAAAAAAAAAATTAAATACGAAAATTAATATTTTGTAATTAAGCAGAAATAAGACAGAATATTAATTTTGTTAATCATAGCACGCAAGTCGGTCATAGTAAAGTTCACAATTAATGCAGCAAATTAAAAGCGAAACAAAGTGTACACAAGGTATAGTAAAGCGAGTTAACAGTAGTAATGGAGATTCAAAAGAAATGGAAAGAAGACGGTGTGCTGATTTAAGAAGCGAGAGAAACTTAGAGATTTCAATGTAGCCTATATCAACATTTATCTCGTCATTTTCAATTATATGCAAAGTTGATTTACCCAATAAACGTTTGAAGGGCGTAAAGGAAAAATGACTGTTGATTTATTCTTTTTTTTTTTTTTTTTATCCTGCGTTAAATATTATGTTTACGATATAACGTTGTATAGAAACGTAGTGACAATTTTTAGCAGCTACTTTCTCTATTTCTCGATGGCTGAAAATTTCTAGGACAAGACATTTTCTAAACCTTCCCTGAGGGCATGATTTCAAAACATGCCTTATGATATCGAGATGTTCATTGCACTTGGCCATAAACTTTTACGTTTTTATATTCCATGTTTGCGATCTTAAGCCAACATATCACTAAACGTATAATGAGGATTAAACGAAAAAAAAAATACGCCACACAGTGAGGAAAAACATTGGACATTGATTTTGAATGAGAAGCGATAACGAAGCAAAATTCCGGTTCAGCGAATGTGGTGTAAATTGACTTTTGAAAAAATTCCAGCTGGGAACATGATCCAAAAGAACCAGTATCCATTAACTTAATCGATATTCATTAACCCAGGATGATGTACTATTTTTCTT
The DNA here is from genome assembly GCF_052425735.1 of Oculina patagonica. Taxonomy (NCBI): domain Eukaryota; kingdom Metazoa; phylum Cnidaria; class Anthozoa; order Scleractinia; family Oculinidae; genus Oculina; species Oculina patagonica. The sequence goes on from NC_135767.1 coordinate 14,856,069, forward strand.
TACAGTTTTTGAATTAGTTTAAGTCAAAACCATGCCTACTTTTCTAAAACTAGCATGCATAAACTACCATTATGTCTTACTACGTTTTCCTTGCACGCAAAGGGAAATAAGAAATTTAATTAAATTTTGACGCGAAAAAGAGTATTTTTAACGTGCTCTGAAGGTGGGTGTTGTTTTGCAAGAACAGATAGAACTTCCTTGTTCATAAACTGATGTATTTCAATTAGCCTGGTTCTCATGGAATCGCCCCGATTGTTTCTATCGCCTCTGTCTTCTATCGCCTCTGTAAAAAAGTTTTCTTGCTTTTAGGACGATTATATGAGAGTATTACACAGGTGATCGCTAACGTCTGCAACAATTGGGACGATCACGCTAATGGTTCTATCCTTTTAGCTTCTCTTTCCCTTTTTCGCCATGAAACAGCAATAACTGAGAAAAAAGGCGGCCAAGTTTTGCCCTTTCATTGAAGGCTACCATTGTGTTGGATCTAGGACAAAAATAATTGTTTTTCGTAGGTCTTTGCTCATACCAGGCGATCGGGACGTTCATAAGAGAGCCCCCAATCTCTTCCAATCGCTTCGATCGCCTACGATCGTCTCAGTTTTTGTAAACGATCGATGCGATCATATGAGAACCAGGCTTTAGTTTCTACAACGGCACTACACCTTCGATCGGCACGTCACATCATTTCTTTTCTTTTGCTTAAACGCCACAGTTATACGCTGAGGGAATTGATCAAATATCATTATATAATATACTTCAAACGTGGCCACAATTTAAGCGACTGCTTCAAAGACCTTATATATAACAACATTCAATCAGCTTTTGTTTTGGCTAGTATATTGCATTAATGACCAAAATAAAACAAATTTAATATGTTAAACGATTTTCCTAAATAATTATTCAGAGTAACTCACAAACTTTCGTCGTTTCCAGCTCAAAGAACTGAGTTACAGTTTCTTAAACGGACAAAATGACATTATAAAAATTTGTCTAACGTTTTAAACTTGGCCATAACTTTACAACATCAATTATTCTGTTGCATCATTCACTCAGGTTTTGTTTTGGTTAGTATATTGAATTTGTAACCAAAATAAAACGAACTTATTAAACAAAACGAATATTCTAAATGATTTTTGAGAAATATGTTTCCAGTTAGTATGCTATAATTTGTTTTGTTATTTCAAAGGATTCTGTGTTAATCAGAGACGACTTGAACATAAACACTTCCTCTTTCGCATGTCGATAGTCTACATAGTCTCGTTTGTTGTCGCATCCCGAAACTAAACGTGCACGTAATTTAATTCAATTAAGGGAGCTTGCCACGTCGGTATTGACATCTTTCTATGTTTAATCATAAACTTACAAGTGATTCTACAACGGTTAACCCCCCCCCCCCCCCCTTTAAGAATACAGAGAAAGTTTAATGTATTTATTCCATCGAATTGAAGAAGTAAAAGAGTTTGACTAGTCCAATCCAAGGACTCCAATTATTTGAATTTAAATTATAATTAAGGTAAATCAATTGAGAACATATGCAATGCAAATGACATTTAATTGTTTATATAATATTCCTATCAGAAGCGAGTAGAAAATTTTTACTTCAAAATAGATTTGGATACACTCCTGGAAATTCATGTTAAACGAACTGGGACGATGCCCCTCGTGTTTTGCAGCAATCAGACGACAAATTTTTGACTTATGAAAAGAAAAGCGATATTACAACCGATTAGCTACGTAGTTTAAATTGGAGAGGTAAGATTTTTTACCCTTTTGTTGCAATTTTATTTAAAAAAGGAAAACAAAAAAAATATAAATATGCCGTTCGGCCTGAAAAAAAAAGTTACCAAAAAATACGAAAACTGTGGGGTTAATACGTATCTAAAACTCCTTATAGTTTATTGCAGAAATTGTTTCGTCTGTAGTTGCGTTTAATTGCTTTCAAAGCAACTGATTACACATATTAAATGCAGTATATTTGCTTAAGACTGGGTTGATTTAGTTATATCGGGGTTCCGTCCATACATTTTTTTGTATTTTTTTTTTATATCTCCTGGTGTATGCTCAATGATACAATGCTCTACCGACCAGTTTACGCCAACGAGGATAGTCTCGATTTGAAATTAAACTTTGAAATGACAACTCATTTCTCCAATTCCCGTACGTGTTCAATTCCAAAAGAAAAAAAAATTGCGCGGCTAAATTAAACAACAAATAACTAATGAACCATATTTCATAACACTGCTGAAGCTAAATCAGCGTAAAATATTTTATATTAGAATTTTTTTTTTTTTTTTTTTTTTTTTTTTTTTTTTTTTTTTATGAAAAAAAAAAAAAAAAAAAAAAAAAAAAAAAAAAAAAAAAAAAGAAAAAAAAAAAAAAAAAAAAAAACGCACAGGCAAAGTGCTGGCCAATGTCTGGCAGGCATTGGCCTCAAAAGCCAGTTAAGCGTTTAGAAAGCGAAAGGAGACTTCAGTTTAGTCTTCTGAAATGTCGTTGTTATTTGACTTTTCGAAAGATGAAGCTGGAAATGGGATTCGGAGAACCTATAATCGATCAATTTAGTCGAGTGTAATAACCTAGTGTTATGAATTATTCTCCTTTTAGTGCTTTGTTGATTTGTTGATTTTAATCAAAGCTCACCCTGAAAACAACAGTGAACCCACTTTTCTAACACACGCACAAACTTCTTGTAACCTGTAACTTGTAACTACGACTTCCTTGCTTAAAAATAAAAGTTTCGCAAAGAGAAAGAGAAAAATGTGTATATTATACTTAAACGTAGCCATAACTTAAGTAACAGTCTTTATAAATTTATTGCATCATTGAACTGGGTTTTGTTTTGGTTAGTAATGTTATTTAGTTTATTACTAAAATAAAGCAAATTCAATATGGCAAGTAATTATTCTTAATTATATAATAACATTGAGAAAAATTACCTTGGTATGCCTTGACGTTGGCTGCTTTTTTCAGGACTGCGTGCATGGTAAATAAACGAATTAGACAGAAGAACTCCAGTTTATTATTGATATTTTAGCAACTCGTGCTTTCATAATTATGTAAAGTCATTGCATCAGTAACTCTGGTTTTGTTTTGGTTAGTGAGTATATTGTATTTATAACGAAAACAAAACAAATTACCTGAATTAAATTAAAATTTTCCTTATTTGAGAGAGCCGTAACAGAATGTTCCCAGTAGTTTGCTCTGATTTTGTTCCTAGTTTAAGAGAATGTGTGCTCTTCGATTAGGTAAGCACTTTCTCGTTCATATCTATATGTTCAGACTTTACACTTCTCAAACTGACGCATCGCAAAGCCAAATGAACGTGGCTTTTATCTAATTAAGGCAGCTTGTTGTGTCGGTTTATAATGTTGGATTATAAACATCACGTAAATCTTATATCTACGGAAATGGAGCTCATTTCTAGTTCCCATCCGAGACGCAAGGAGACGACATCATTGGTAGCCATGTTTAAAGAGAATTAAAATAAATAATGAAAGATCAAAATAGATTTATAGAATAAACTTAGGTCCGTTTTCTGTGGATAATTTCATTTAATTTCAACAATACCGGAAGTTGGTAGCGGTGGGTTACACAATAACGCCGAACATGTTTAATTTTCGCGAAACCCTCGAATAACAGTGAGTTACACTTCCGTTAACCATATACTATAAATATATTAACAGAAGACACCAGAGAATATTGGAAGCGACGAAGGATAAAGTGTTCTAATGTTTGAATACTTCTTTGTCAAAATGTTTCTTTGTCTGGTCGCCGTTCTGTCCTTGAGTATGTCCGTCCTCGCGCAGGATCTGTTCACGTCTCCCTTGGACGAAGTAAGGAACACGTTACTGACTTATTCTACTGGTTCCTCGACGGCGCCGACAGTAACACCAACGACATATAAGAAGCCGGCGTATAATTGGGGTTTGTAAAGCTTATTAATCTTAATGATCTTCCAGGTTCCTTAAATTAAACCTTTCTATTTCTTTAAAAAGCGCAATCGAAATAAACACGGCATTGCTTAAAAGGCGTACCATACATAACGCCATAGTCGGCAAGACAAGGAAAACAAGTTACAGCAATTTTAAGCTACATATTTATTCGAAGCCTACAACATCGATTAACTGGATATTGAAGGTCGGCATTTGGAACCAATCAGTCGCTCAGCAGCATGGACCAATATTATCTAACTCAGTTCAAACTCATCCTTTTTTCGCATTGTATTGATGATGATAAGTAAAAAATATATATATATGAAAAACTTGTGATTGATGGATCCTTAACACTACATTTCTCACCGACCAAATTGAAAATGTGTTGCACATGAGGCATTACTGTTTAAATTTGCTTTATAGGGCGCTTATCCTCTGCCAAACTTAACAGTCAGTGACGAATCATTTGTTTCTGATTATTTTATAAGTAATTTTTTCAGGAAATGCTGTTATGCCCGCTTCGGTTGACATATCAGTTTCGTCCTGCGGCTCAAGCCAAATCTCGGCAAACCCTACGACACCCCCAAAGCCAAAGCCTACAAAGCCTTCCAATAAATTCCTCGGAGCTGTCGATGAAATTGAGAAAGCCCTCTACGAAGCCCAGGCTGCTGGAAATCGCTACAGCCATACGGACGCCAAATTGCAGAGAATCAAGAAAAGCATTAAACTCGCTGCTCAAGAGCGAAGCTATCAGTTTTTTCGTCAATCCCTTGGCCACGGTCTGTTCACTGCAATGGTACTAGACAAAAAGGCAGGTCGTAAAAAGCGAACACCAACCAACCAAGTGAAGAAGTTTATGGATTCCATCAAAACGGAATTAGGCGATTCAGTATTCGATACTTTCATGGGTGTTCATGGGGATGTCACACTGATGTTCGCTATCGATGATACTGGAAGCATGAGTGGCGAAATTCAAGCAGCTAAGGACATCGCAACCTCAATTGTAAATCATCAAAGAAATGGGGCAGTCGACTTCATCCTGTCTCCCTTCAATGATCCAGGTAGCATAAAATATCGTACCGTATTGTTTCCCTCTTCCCACCTTTCCCTTACTTTCCTCTTTTCCCTTCGGCTGTCCCCTTCCCACTTTCCCATACCCATTCCCTTTCCTTCTATGCACTTTCCTCCCTCTCTCCCGCACCCCTTTCCTCCCTGCACGTCCTTCCCCTATTCCCCCTTTTCCCTTCCAATGTCACCTTTCCCCTTCCCTATCTGCACTCCCTTTTCCCTCCCCCGCTCTTCCTCTCTTGTCCCCCTTTTCCCTTTTACTCTCCCCTTCCACCTTCCCTCTCTGAACCTTCTTTGTCCTCTCGTGTTCTTTCCCTCTTCCCTTCTTCCCCTTTTCCTCTCTTTTCTTTTTCCCAGTTCATACTTCCCAATTTTTCTTACGTTTTTTTTTTTTTACCTTTCCCCCCTCCTTTTCTTTAAATCGCCCCCTTTCTCCTTGCTTTCTTCCTAAATTCCCCATCTCTCTTTCGTCCTTACATTGTCTCCCTATTTTCAGTTTTCTCACTACCACTTCCCCATTCACTTTATTATATATATCCGTCTATCAGCCTTTCGCCTTCCTGCCTCATTTCCCTTCATGCCCTCTTTCCAACATTTCTTGTTTCTCATTTCAGTTTCTCTGTATTCCTTCTACCTTTCCCTTCTCCTACTTTTATTCCTCCACTTTTCCCCCCTCCACCTTCCTTTATCCGTCCCCGCCCTTCCCCTTCCCTCTTTTTTCTTCTCTCTTTTTTACCTTTTTCTGTTATTGTGTTTGCCAGATCTTTACCCCTCTCTCCTCTTCCCTGACCATCCCCTATATCTTGTCTCCTTTTTCTTCCCTATTTTTCATCCCACCTTCCCCTTTCCTCTTCCCGTTCCCGATTTTTCCTTCTCACAATCCCTTCTTCTTTTATTTTCTATTCGCTTCATTTCCCACGCTTTCCCTCTTACCTTCTTCCACACTCCCCAATACTTTTCCCCTTCCCTCTGTCACCTTTCTTATTATTCCTTCTCTCCAGCATCCCCATATCTTCATCTCATCTTTTCCTTTTTCATATTTACCATCTCCCCCCTATTTTGCTCGATGTCCTTCTTCTTTAATTTTTCTATATACTTTTTCCAACATTCCATTTGACCTCCTCTTTCCCTGATCCCCTTTTCCTTCTCCCCTTCCAATTATTTCTTGCTATCTACCTCTCCATTTTACGTCCTTTTTATTTCGGAATCAACGCTTTCCTTTCTGCCTTTTTCTCGTTTTAACTGCTGCTGTTTTATTGTCCAAACAGGTACAGGGCCAGTGGTTTATAGGGATCCTAGTCAGGGTGGCCAGTTCGTCAGAGACATCAATGCTCTAAGAGCACATGCTGGAGGCGACTGTCCAGAGTTAACTTTTACAGGGATCCTAGATGCCATGAATTTTGGTCCTCTGCCAGGTTCACCGCTCTATGTCTTCACTGATGCTTCAGCAAAAGATGCTTCTAACGAAAACTTCATGGATGCTGTTTCATTTGCCCGTGCAATGGGGCTGACAATAAACTTCTTCACTACGGGAAACTTGTGTGGAAACCCATCTTTCAAGTCCTTTGAAGATCTTGCTAGAGAAACCTGCGGTCAAATGCTACGTCTTCCATCCAGCGATGACCTGAAGAAACTCTCAACTATAACTGGGATCTCGCTAACCGGCACAACGTGCCTTTGCAGTGGAGGAGATAACAGTGCAAGTGGCAAAAAGAAGAGGAGTGCTACCAAAGAGTATGAAATCCCTCTTGACGATTCAATCGAAAAGGTTATTGTCACAGTTACTACGCAGAACACAGGTCCGAACATCATCTTAAAGGATCCCTCAGGGAACACTTTTTCCTCGGGAAAGGTTCCTTTTCCTCAGGGGGCGTTGTACGAGATCAATAACCCTATGCCTGGGTCGTGGAAATTGGTTATCTCCGGAGCAGGAAAGCACACATACCTGGTTAAAGGATCCAGCAAGACAAACGTTGACTTTGACTTTTTCTTCGTCATGATTCCAAGCTACGGAACAAATAAAAAGCCGATACCTATTTCCCAGCCGCTGCTTGGTAAGTACTGAAACTACCATTTCGTTTCCCTACGTTCCTAACGATGCCCCTTCTCCTGCAAAATAAGCAATCTCACATATTTTTCTGCCCCTTTTAGAAAGAAAACGTTAACGAAAAGTCTGTCACTATTTCATCAGCTTCAGAATTCCACTCACAATAGGAGGCAAACACCTATACATCTCAGGATATACACACCACTACTTTTTCCGTTCTTGTCTTGTCAGAAACTCTCGCTACCGTTAGCACTAATTTCATTCCTTTTTTTTTAGAAGTGACAAAAAAGTAAAATCCAATAGCTTACCATCGTTTTATTTCATTTTATTTATTTACATTTTTCTAAGGTGAGACTGCACGGGTTATCTTGATAGTCACAGAAGCCGATAAACTCGATGCAATGTCTCTTGACGTTGACCTCCTGAGCAAAGATGGAAATTCCCTTGGTAAGGCCTCTGCTAAACCTGTTGGGACAAGTGGCGCCCATTTCTCGGCTTCTTTCACTCCACCTTTAGTGCCTTTCCGACTTGTACTTAAAGGAAAAACAAAGAAAGGAAACAAATTTGAGCGCAGTTCCCACAGTATCGTCACTCCAAGCAACGTTTTGATCCGAGTGTTGTACGCAAAAGAGGAATACACAGTTCCAGCGAAAGGAAATGGATACGTAATGTTTATTGTCTACAACAATGGCCCAAGCGAAGTCTTTGATGTCAATGTCAAGGATACTGAGAAGTTCAAAGCAAGCCTCCTCCGCCCCACCATCACAGTTCGTAAGGGGCGAACAAGTTTCTTCTCCGTCAGCTTTACAGCCAAAAGTCCAGCCACCCCTGGCGGTACCGATGCAGTGCTAGTTACTGTCACTGGAAAAACATCTAAAGTCACTGCTGCTCATGTTGTGACTTTAATGGTCGCTTAAATTGCATGAACTGTAAATGGTATTTCTGACGTAAAAATGAAACTGGAACGGACATCGGAATTGCGATTTTGAAACCCGATTTTGATTTTTTGATTTTATTTTTGCTTTTGCATTTAATGCCTTAAATACGGCCCGTTACAAGTTTTATAGATTAAAGGAAACAGGCTGAGCGAAAAACGGAATTAAAGGAGAAAGTCGAGGTTGTTCTGCAAAGAGCTATTCATTGCTGTGCAGCCAGATCTAAAACTTTAAAACAGGCTATGTCTACGTGGTAAAATTTTGCTCAGGGACATTTTTTTTTAACATAAAATGGGATAAAATATGGGGGAAAAAAATTTATTAAACAAAGGATTTCAACTGACATCATTTCCAACTCTTATAGCCGATCTCTTATCCAACTCTTTCCATCATTCGATAGATAGAGCATCCCCCCCAAAAAGCATTACGACGGAATCCGCCAGGACTTCGAGTATTAGATGGACAGAATTATGTACCAAAACTTTTTAAATCTAATTACATTCAAACATCTTTGTTACTTTTTCAAAAATCATATCAAAAAATCATTTCTTACAACACCAAACATCGCAAACAAATTTCGAAGTTCCACTGAATCGCTTGAAGCACGAGTTCACGGATAATTACTTACATCTTTATCTTTTAAAAAAGTGTAGAAAATAACCCAGGGGGGGGGGGGGGGACTCGCATATGAAAGTGAGGGGGGATGCTCGTCGTCTCGCTTAGGGGTGTAAATTTCGGATTTTTGGTCTCGCTTAGAGTATTGCGGGGAAAACGCCAATATTTTAAGCTACAATGGTCTCGTTTAGGGTTACACACGAAGAAATATACAAAAAATTATAAATTATATTCTTAGTTTTTTGGTATCTTGTAGTGGTCAACAAAAGGTCGAGCCATACCCAGATGGATCTCTTTTAGGGGTTCTTTTTAAAAATTTCCGACGACCATCCCCGTCCGTTGCATATAGGGGTCCCCTCCCCTCCCGGAGAAAATAACGCAATAGGATTTAAATTATTCTGGTACTGGAGTTTTGTCCACCTCAATCAAAGGCTTTGAAAATCAGAGAAAAAACCTAAATCGTTTATGGTTAGTGCAAAACATTCCTACGGAAACAGTAACTCATAATTAAACTACTATTTTTCAGGTGATTTCTCATTCAATAGGTTCGATTTAGTGCTTTCAGGTGACTGCTTTATAGGAGTGCTATATCGATCGGACAATGATGCAGTTGCAACTATTTTATATTCCTTAATATGTGGTGTGGTGATTGGAATTTTTCATTATTATTTAGCAGCTTACCACGAGCTTTAATGAAACAGATTTAATGAGTATGCAGAAACTTTTGTACTAAGGGAGTGCTTCTGCTTTTGTAATAATTGGGTTTATTCAGTAAATAAAAAAGGGAGTTTAACCTGCGGTTAAATTTTTCATCTAGGTTTAAGTGAGGCACCAATACTTTCCAACATTCACCCGCCCCACCCTTCCAATTCAAACACATTCTTCAAAATCTTTACGGTGCCACTTCTCCAGCCGACCGAATCGTGACTCACCCTTTACATAAGGGAATAAAACGTAACCTCCTGGATTGTTTTAGATTTATTAATTTTCTTGTTTTTTTTTTTTTCTTTTTTTACTTGAGCTGGATCAAGGGTTCGATGAAACTTTCAGGGAATCCGTTAACTTTTAGATCGCTTATTGCTTGCTGTTTGTTTTTCGGCTTCATTTCCGCTAAGGGGTCGAGGGAAATTAATTGGCAGGATCATCAATGCCTTGATAACGGCTCTTTTGCTCTGCACAGGTCCCTGCGACTCAAAAGCTAGATATTTGCAACTTGTGTGAACGGGTTTTCTGTTCAGGGGCCCTTTGAGAGAGTTTGACGTGTACTCAGCAAAGAAAAAAATCACGATCTCGTTCATACCCTGACTTGTCCCCAGTCGTCTTTATATAGCAGGCGGCAAAGGGAGAAGCACGCGCGCGAGGTGGGGGAGCAGGGGATGATCATCTCCCATTGCGCTCCTTTTCTCGTACCCATCTCTCCCTCCGCAGTACCTTTGCCGCGTGCTATATGAAGACGACTGGGGACGAGTCAGGTTCAAACTTAACGGAGGGGGAATTCCACATAATGTAGCAAGGTACAAGAAGCGTTTAGCGTCTTGTGGGTGCACTTAACATTAGTTTCTTGCTACATACCTTTTATCGTCGTGGCTTTGTTAATTATATTTGGCCAAATGCTTGGAATGCTTTCATTTTCTTTCACAGCAACTCTCACATACCTAAATTCGTCCCTTAACCCAATTCTTTACTGTTGGAAGATCAGAACCGTTAGACTAGCAGCAAAGAGCACGATCAAGCAATTAAACTGCTGCAAATCAGGCTAGACGTTGCAGTGACGTAAATTCTTTGGAAGGGCCTTGGGATTTAACGATAACGATATCTAACGAGAACAAACTCTAAAGGCTAGTTAACACGAGATTTTTGATGTGTTGTTGTTGTTGTTTTTTTGCGCTTTCCAATACATCTTGTGTCGCGCTAGAGTTCGCAATGAAAATTGCAAGTGCAATATCGGCGATTTTGTCGCTGCGATATAGCAGAGGTTTCCAACACGTTCGAGACCGCTGTGGTATCGCAGCAGTAATCCTATTTTTTTTTTAAAATTTTGTCGGGCGGGGCGAAAGTATAAAAAAAAGAAACGGGAAAAACTCACTAAGTATTCACCGTACTATTGAACACTGACGTATTATAGGTGCAGTTGGCATTACGAACTTCTGACAACTGTTATAGGGTTGTGTTGTTGTGATTGTTGTTGTTGTTGCTGTTATTGTTGTTGTTTTCAGAGATGGTCCTTCTTCCAAACAAACAAACAAGAGGCTAGTGAACGACGGAGTGTGAACTAGTAGTTCTTCGCTTCCAATTTAATTTGAATTGCTCTATAGTCAGCTATGAAATGATCACATCTTATTTCAATTCATATTTGACAAGCGGGATCCCTGCAGTCCCTGATTGCTAGCTTGGGGCTGGTATATACTAGTTATGCAACGCTTTCGAGTGGTATACTAGGAATATCCCCGGTCACTTGTATTTTCTCGGTATACACACAGTTAGGGAGTGTGTATACGAAGAAAATACAAGTGACAAGTGGGATATTCCAAGTAACACGAAAAGTGTGTGTAACTATTTTATACCATGCCATAGAAAATACGCTCACTAAATTTCATCGAGAATAAGATCGCAGCGCACGATGGGAAGGTTGGGTTGAATACCGTCGAATATACAACGGCTTTCCTGTATTCTGATTGGCTGTATTTTCTATGGCATGGTATAAATGTCTATATTTATTACATTTAAAGAAACGTGGCTAACATCATCTCGGTTGATGCGAGAAAACAGTTCAAATTAAGTCATCACAAATTTGAAATTCTAATGTGAAATCAACCTGTTCTACATGTCAAACTTCATGTGTCAGGGCTCATGACGTTACAAATTAATTATCATAATTTTTTATGGCTCTACTAAAAATGTCATATGCCAGATATATAAATCACTTTGTGACGACCAGTCCAGAAATAACGGTGTGTTTTTTCCGTGAGTAAAAGCCTTTCGTGCATAAGCAACTGAACCAAGCCTAAGAACCAATATGTTGGACTTTGCCATAGATGGAAACTACACAAGCAGGCTGAACGAAACAAGCACATCAACAATAGGCCGACCTCGCCATGCGTTTATTTCCGCCTTGAACATATTTCTAGCCATCACCGCGTCAGTAGGAAATTCTATTATAATTATTGCTCTTCATAAAGTGACCACCCTTCATCCACCTACAAAACTTTTGTTTCGATGCCTGGCGGTCACTGATCTTTGCGTTGGCCTTATTACGCAACCACTCTATGCTATCGCTGTTATGCCACAAGGAGCAATGAATAGGGATATTTTAAAATATTTCATTACAGGAAATTATGTTTCAAGCTATATGCTGTGTGGGGTATCCGCCTTAATATCGACCGCAATAAGCGTGGACAGACTTCTCGCCCTGTTGCTACGAATGAGATACAGGAACGTTGTAACATTGAGACGAGTTCGTGCAGTTGTGATATGTTGTTGGTTAATCGGTGTTTCATGTGGATTAATGTACCTTTGGAGCATTACCTTAACCTGGATCGTTGTATTTATATTTCTAATGCTTTGCCTTGTAATCTCAATCTTCTCATACGCGAAGATTTACCTCAAACTACGTCAACATCAGAACCAAATACAAGAACATGTTCACCAAGGACAACCGAACGGAGGGGAAATTCCACTGAATATAGCACGATACAAGAAGACAGTTTCTAGCATAGCATGGGTGCAGTTGACATTAGTTGCATGTTATGTCCCGTATGGTATCGAGTCTTTATTGTGGATTAGAGGAATAGATACGTACAATTCTTGGTTGTCAACAGCAACTCTAGTCTACTTAAACTCGTCTCTTAATCCAATTCTTTATTGTTGGAAGATGAGAGAAGTGAGGCAGACCGTGAAGGACACAATCGGACAGTTTTGTTGTTTTTCAAGCTAAGATGTCTACGTGAAGCAAAGAAGGGGAAATTTTACCTTTTTTAGGCTTTCTACACTGAACACGGACCAGCACTGAATTTTCGATAAATTAACATAGCCAATGACCGTGTCTCATCATCATGCTTTTTTACCCTCGGATTTCAGAGTATCTTGTACAGCTATTATCCCGAGTATTTCAACAGTACACAGCACGATGGGCAAAGGCCTGACCACAACGGTTCTTTTACGTCCTCTTCTAACCATAACACTAAAGGTGCAGGAGACAGGGCCTACGGTTTATCGTCCTTATCCGAGAAGACTAGAATATCTAACCATTTGCAGATGTCACTGCAAAGGCAGCATATTCTCCTCAGTTATTTTAAGACCCTAATTGTTGGTGCGGTCTGGGACTCGAACCCGAGACCGCCCGCACGGTAGTCCTGCGCTCTACCAACTGAGCTAACCGGTCGGAGCATGTATATTGCAGGCGTTCGGTTAGTTGCAGGGGAGCAGCGCGAAAAACGGGATAAGCACGAAGAACCGCGAGTGCAAACAAAAAATATATATATAGCGATCACCAACTAACCAAGCGCCTGGAACAGGATATGTTTGTCCAAGCAGGCAGGACACTTTTAGTCCACATTCGTTGCACGCGCGCCTGTGTGATTTTTTTTTTTCAATTCAGCTTCTAAATAATCCAAGTAGTTTGAACAAAAAAATTTCGAAGAATTAACTAAGTATAACGGATATGATGACTTTAACCGGTACGACAATATTATCAGCCGGAATATGGACATGTTTTTTTTTTCAATGTGATTGTCTACCTCAAGCGGAAATATTAACGGTCATCGGTGAAAATAAATTTTATAAAAAATATAAGGCAAGGCATTAAAGCTTTTATGTCGACGATGTTAAAGTGAAGACCAAAAGTGTTTAGCAATAGTAGTGCTAATTACAAGGAGGAAAGCACTAGGTTAAAATTAAAAACCGTGATCACTTAATATGTATACCGCCGCTCAAGCTTTTAACAGTTGATTTAAAAGGTTTTGCCAGTCAAAACTGAATGCGATATTGAATAAGCAAATCCACAACAAAGAAATTTTAAAAAAGTAAATTTCTTGTGAGTCAGAAAAAATGTATGAATGCCCTTAAATGTATGTCATTAAACCAAGTATGAAAGCTGAATAACAGGTTGTTATGTTTACTCTCGTGTATTGTTATAAGCTGGTGGTACTATTCTTTTAAACTATCGGAAATACAATAACTTCTTGACTAAAATGATAGTAAGTTTATTGTAAATGCAATTGATATTCACAGCGTGTCGCTGAATTAATATTTTGGGTTGAAAGTTTATAATGGCTCTGAAACCGCTCCTAGGATAGTTCTTTTTACTTTGAAGAAAGTTGCAGATCATAACTCAATAAACGCGCGCCTCCGTACGTTGACGGCGCTGTCTTTTCAGTTGTCGTCTACCAAACGAACTTTAGAAATGGTTTCCAAGAAATCCTCAACCGTGTCCAGTGTTCCTCCTTTCACGAAAAAAACTGTACCATGTCATAGGATCGCAAAAATGAAACGGTTCAATTTTAACGTCTCTATCGATTGAACGAGCTGCCATCTGTTTTATTCGAAAGCCAATATAACTCACTCGTCGTTTTCTTCGACGCGCACCATTCAAATGAAACCGCTTCCAACTCGCTTGACTTTTCTTCTTCTTTTTTTCAGTGTGAGAGCTACAGAAGAATTTTTGTTTACAATATTTGATTCATTAGCATAAGCATTTACTTTCTGATCGAGCTAAAATATATCAATTCTGAATATCGAAAGCATATGGAACGATTATCTGGCGCCTCTAATTTGAGCGCGATGAATTGTACTCTTTCTGTGACGCAGGTTTGAAAACTTTATATTTTACAAATAATGTATGGGCGCATTAGTGCTCAACCCAGAAATTTTGCAAATTTTGAACGCTTATATCCCTTTAAATATTGCATACAAAGAGCTAAAAATTTCACCGATAATTAAGTTTCACAAGCTCTTTAAATATCTGGAGTCTTTTTATAGCATGATCCCTTTCCTCTACGGAAAGTTGTATCTTACTAAATGAGGCAAAATGTAAACAATGGCGACAGCAAAGATAGCAACATTACAGCAAAGATGGTTAAATATCTCATAAAAATCGCTTTCTCGGTTCGCACTCTAAGATACGGATACTCATTTTTTCCGCTATAATTCGATGAGGAAAAATATTGGTACGTATTGTACGGACCCTTAAAATCGTTTAATAAGAGGTTTATGTTCAGTCCGGCTCAAACAACAAGAATAAGTCTTTGAATGTCGGTACTCATCGTAGCCAATGTTCATAAAATAAAACAAAATATATTATATATTCACCGAATTTCTCAACTGGGAGATTTAGGCTGATGTACAAAAGTTCAGTTGTTTGATTGTGTCTTTCGCTGCTCGTCGCACTGTTCTTATCTTCCAACAGTAAAGAATCGGGTTCAGAGACGAGTTTGAGTAGACAAGAGTTACCGTACCAAAATAGGCCACCTGAATTAATCCTCCTTTCGACATATTTTTTAATCTCAGTATTGAAACAATAATATATGGAACATAACAAGCTACTAACGCCATCTGCACCCATGCTATGCTGGACACCGACTTTTTGTATCGTGCTATATTCAATGGAATTCCTCCTCCGTTCGGTTGTCCTTGGTGAACATGGTCTTGTACTCGAGCTTGATGTTGTCGTAATGTTAAGTAAATCTTCGTGTAAGAGAATATTGAAATTATTAGAGAAAGTACTCCAAAGGTAATGACTGCAAACCAGGCAATACGCTTATTCCAAAGATGCATGGATCCACATGAAACGCCAATTGCAAACAAACAAGCTATAACTGCACGAGTTCGTCTCGAAGTTACAACTTGTCTGTATCTCAGACCCAGCAAGAGAGCTAAAAGTCTGTCCACACTTATTGCGGTCGATGTTAAGACCGATATCCCACACAACATAAAGCCTGAAACAATGTATCCTTCATCGTGGTAGTTCGTCTTAGTTATACGAGCCACAACAGCGACAGCATATAGTGGCTGTGAAATAAGCCCAGCACAAAGATCAGTAACCGCCAGACATCGAAGCAGAAGTTTTGTGGGTGGATGAAGATAAGACTCTTTATGAAGAGCGACAATTATCAGAGCATTACCCAGTGTCGCGGTGATGGATAGAAAAATGTTCAAGGCTGATAAAAATACAAGTACGCCTGCTTCCCACGATTCTGTGCTTGTTTGGTTCATCTCGCTTGTGTAGTTTCCGTCTCTAACAGAGACGTTTGCCATTGTTCTTGGTAGTGAGTACAGTTTTTCAGTTGTTCAGTTTGTTCTGTTACAAAGGTATGTTTAGATTCGAGTTTAGATGAGAAGACTGCAGTAGTTAAACCGGCAGTTTCAGTTTCTTTTTTTTTCTTCTTCTTCTTCTTTTTCCGGATTGATGATTAAAAGATTTGCATGCCCAAGTACATGCACTCTGGCGATAGCTTTTTGTATTGTATCATTTACAGGCAGGAAGTTAAACCATTCGTTGAGAGGATATGATGTTGTAGGCTTGAATAGTCCAATGTGTATTCGCTAAATCGATTGCGGTTTTCAATGATGTCGTTGTATAGATGCCACCTGCATAGATCTGCATGTTTGACAACTGCAGGTAACCCAAAACAAATAAAGCTACTAGTTTGGTTACTGAAACAAAAATTAATACTGTCATATTCGTTTCGCCATGTGATGTCGCATTTGATGGTCTACATGACGTATTCTTATCGTATCCTATTCGCAATCGTTGTGATCACTTCTACTTTGTTGTCTGGTCTGATAAATTATGTAGAAATAAGACGATGTGGAGAATAAGGTCTTTTTTAGCTATTCAATCGTATTTTTTAGTCATTTTCTCTTTTTCGAAAAGCATATGGAGCAGAAATGTCCGATATTGAATCATTGATATAATTATATATGTAGATTTTGGAATCACCGACACGTTTCGATAACCTATTCGTTCATTGAGTTTTTTTTTTAGCTGATAGTGTTCTGTCAAATCATTGCATATGAAAGTGACCCCTCGTACAACTTAGCATCACTTCAATGATAGGCGAAATTGCACCAACGAAAGACGCTTAAATCCTAGAAAACTGTAAAAAGTAATAAAAACAAAATTAAGAAAGGCTTGCTCCAAAACAACGTAATTATGTAGTTCAGATGTAGATTAACCAGAAAAGACCAGCTTTAATGACAATTTCATCAAAATAAGTTATCAAAAAAAATAAAATAAAATAAATATATGTTTATAGTGGTCATGCAGTTAGCTTCATATCTCAACGAGATAGCTAGTTTTCAGGCATGCCACTGAAACAGAGGAAACAAATAATTTTAAATGAATGCCACCAGAACATACTAAAATAAGGTAAACTTGTAAAATACTACTCGTAGCTAAAATCTGATTGCAAAGAATCGATTTAAATCGTCCCAAAAGACTATAAAGACACTTTAAATTGCAGATTGGGACATAAGTGATCGCGAAGGAAGCCTGTAAGCGAACTGTTCCTTTGTCGGCGAAATCCGTCTGCATGCAATACCTCTATTTCTATTTATACAGTTTAATTTTCTCCACCGTGTTAAAAAGGTGTGTCAAAATGTAGTGTTGTAAATAAATTATTTCCTCACAAATAACGTTTTTATATATTCCCTCTGAATTAAGTTAATTCTCATTACCGCACACTCCATTTTACCCTGGACGAGATCACGTGACTATTGAAACCATGTGCCTGTCATTCGTCTTGTGTCAGTCGAGGATTTAGGCAGGTTTTGGTTTTAGAGGGAAGTTAAATTGTATTTATATTTTTTTATCTGCCTTAAGAAAGGAATTGTTCAGGTCAGGTCTGCAGTTCTTGCATTCTTAAGGTCGCGGGGGATACCTTAGGCTCATCATTATGCATTTATTTAAAGCGTATGCACGAAGTTCAACGACTGACATCGAGAACTTTACGACGAGATATTTGCATAAAAAATATGAGCACGCGCGCGTGATTTGATGTGTTTGCGTCTGGAATTGTTTGTCTCTTTGAAAACGCATTGTTCTCATCATAAAAGCGTGGAATATAATTACTTTAATTACCATTTTGAAACGGTTTTTTGATCGGGACACCTTCGGAAATCTCAAAGTTTGGACTTTTCCGACAATTTTGTGGCAGAGAATTCAGCGCGGATATAGAACTTCATGAGCTGCCACTGCAGAGAGGTAATATAGGAATACTGTAGTGTGTCATAACAGAGGCGGAATTTTAAAAGAGCGCTTTTAGAAAGAGGTAGAAGGCATTCAATTTAAATTTGCGCATTTAAACCGCCATAACTTGCTGGAAAACTTTAAATTAAAAAATCCGCTTCTGTTATGACACTCTAGAGATATTGACTGATTAGTTTTTGACAAGATCACAGTGTGCTGTCTCCCACTCGTTCTACAAACTCTGCCACGAAATCATGTTCTTCCCAGTTTGGCAGTATCGTGGCTATAACATCGCCGTAGGTACAATCTACCAAATAAAAGATGACATACATAATCTTTTATCATTTTTTTATGTCTCTGTAAAATTTGAGCTTAATCGCATTCATAACAGCCGAGGAATAAGCGTTTTAAAAGATGCAGGTCAAGCAAAATTTCGCTTCATGAATTTATTCATGCTGTTTATATCCCCCGCGACCTTAAGTGAAGGTATTCTGCCGCTCCGGTTTGTTGTCTAATATATCTGCGTACTATTGTATTTGTAACATCGATTGCCCTTATTCAGTTTAAAGATTGGGTGTTTGCTTACAACTTTCAGTAGCTGTTTTACCTTCCCACCGTACTAATTTGGGGTGCTGTTTTGTTCGAAGGTTGAAAGACAATCTTAGGTCCGATTTTGACCCTCGGGCGAACGGGACATTTGGGCTTTCACACGATGCTTGTGTTCATTTCCATGGCGTCGTCGGACGTACGGTTGAAAAATCGTATCCTCGGTTGTCCGTAACATTGTTGTTCTGAGGCTAGAAGTGGTGGGTCAGAGTTAGAGGAACTTGTTTCTCTTTTAATCGACTCTTATTCCGTTTGGGTAGTCGCTGAGTGCGATTAAAAATCTCGTGCTCAAGGGCCAAATTTTGACACCTTAGTTAAGTGTCCTCTAGCTAATGTTTTTTTTTTGTTGGCAGCATACTGACTGCTTGTGACTGGCCGTCTGACCGACCGACCGACCGACCGACCGACTGACCGACCGACTGACTGACTGACTGACTGTCTAGCGGCAAGCTGGCTAGCTGGCAGACTCACTGACTGACTGGCTGACTGACTGACTGGCTGACTGGCTTGCTTGCTGGCGGGCTGGCTGGCTGGCTGGCTGACTGACTGACTGATACACTGACCGACCGACCGACCGACCGACCGACCGACCGACCGACCGACCGACCGACCGACTGACTGACCGACTGACTGACTGACTGACTGACTGACTGACTGACTGACTAAGCACTTGGCAACCAAATGGAGTCTCTATTGTTATCACGCTAATTAAAGTGTGTTTTTTTTTTTCGGCATTGTTCATTATGTACACAGAACGTGGGGCCACCAGTTATGTTGAGCTTTGGGGAAATACATGTATGAACTTGAGAGCTCTTTGATAGGTAAATTTTTTAATTATTTTTCCTGTTTAAGTAGATAATTTAAACTCTAAATACCACCAGAGAGCACCCTGAAGAATAACACTTTTCATATTTTTCTCGTGAAGTGCCCGCAGACCCCTCCTTCGTACAATAAGGGAAACTTTTTTTCCCGACCCTTTTCCTTATCAAGGCACTGAATACAGCGGCGTTGGCAACTTTTTGTTGACCCGTCTGATAAATTTTGTGACCCCTTGCTTCAAAAACTTAACTGGAACACTGCACCCAAGTTTACTTAGAAATAATAATCCAGCACGAGGTCAATACGCTGCCCAACAACAACATAAGTTTCATATGCAACTCAAGTAAGTCAGAAAAATCCAGCACAAGGTTAATATGCTGTCCTCAGATAACATGAGTTCCATAAGGAACTCCCCGTCAAAGTATGACAAAATAATCCAGCATGAGGTCAATTAAGTTAAAAATTAATTAAATTTTAATTTCATAACGTGAGTTCCATAAGGAACTCACCACCCAAGTAAGACATAATAATCTTGCAGGAGGTCAATATGCTACCCTCAGATAAGATGGGTTCCATAAGGAACTCACAAGCCAAGTAAGAGAGAATTACCCAGCACAAGGTCAATCTTTTGCCCACCGATAACATAAGTTCCAGACCTAACTCACCCCCCCAAGTAAGTCAGAAAAATCCAGCACAAGGTCAATATGCTGCCCTCAGAAAACGTGAGTTCCACAAGGAACTCACCATGCAAGTAAAACAGAATAATCCAGCACGAGGTAAATATGCTGCCCTCAGATAACATGAGTTCCATAAAGAACTCACTAGCCAAATAAGACAAAATAATCTAAAAAGAGGTCAATATGCTGCCACAGATAACATGAGTTCCATAAGGAATTCACCACCCAAGTATGAATTAATAATTTAGCACAAGATTAATATACTGCTCTAAGATAAGATAAGTTCCAACTCTCCACCCAAGTTTGCTGCCCAGCGACAACATAAGTTTCATACGCAACTCACCACTCAAGTAAGTCAAAAAAGTCCAGCAAAACGTTAATATGCTGCCCTCAGATAACATGAGCAGCATAAGGAACTCACCACTCAAGTTTCATAATCCAGCATGGGGTCAATATGCTGCCCTCAGATAAAATGAGTTCCATAAGGAACTTAACAGTCAAGAAAGAGACAATTACCCAGCACGAGTTCAATATGTTGCCCACCGATAACATAAGTTACATACGGAACTCAGCACCCAAGTTAGTCAGAAAAATCCAGCACAACGCCAATATGTTGGCCTCAGAAAACGTGAGTTCCATAAGGAACTCATCACAAAAGTAAGACAGAATAATCCAGCACGAGGGCAATATGCTGAAAATGGATAACATGAGTTCCATAAGGAATTCACCAGCCCAGTAAGACAAAATAATCTAGCATGAGGTCAATTTGCTACCCACAGATAAAATGAGTTCCATAAGGAACTCACCACACCACACAAGTTTGAATTAATAATCCAGCACGAGGTCAATATACTGCTCTCAGATAAGATGCATTCCATTAGGAAATCACCACCCAAGTTTACGTGGAAATAATAATCTAGCACGAGGTCAATATGGTGCCCTCAGATAACGTGAGTTCCATACGGAATCTCACAACCCACGTTAGTCAGAAAAATCCAGCACAAGGTCAATATGTTGGCCTCAGAAAACGTGAGTTCCATAATGAACTCATCATACAAGTAAGACAGAATAATCCAGCATAGGGGCAATATGCTGACCTAGGATAACATGAGTTCCATAAGGAACTCGCCAGCCAAGTATGAATTAATAATCTAGCACGAGGTCAATATACTGCTCTCAGATAAGATGAGTTCCATAAGGAACTCACCACCCAAGTTTACTTAGAAATAATAATTCAGCACAAGGTCATTATGCTGCCCAACGACAACCTAAGTTTATACAAATCCCCCTTTTCCCCTCCATAAAATGTCCAAAACTTAATTTGCAGTGACAGTTTTGAAAGTTTTCTGACGTCATTTCTATGGTCTATAAGAGTGTAGACCATGGAAAAATGTGGTCGATTTGTTAACTTCACACTGAAGCAGCCCTTTTTTTTTGTTTGTTTGTTTGTTATTTTCTTTTAATGT
This sequence comes from Oculina patagonica, assembly GCF_052425735.1. Classification (NCBI taxonomy): domain Eukaryota; kingdom Metazoa; phylum Cnidaria; class Anthozoa; order Scleractinia; family Oculinidae; genus Oculina; species Oculina patagonica. Next base: position 14,877,421 of record NC_135767.1, read on the forward strand.
ACAAAACTGTAGTTGTCGTTGTCAGGTACAGAATTGTCTTTGTCGTTGTCACGCATATATGACGAACCGCTGTATAATAAATTGTTGCTTACAAATTCCGTCAGAATAAAAAAAAAACCGTATGTTCGCTCTGGAAGGCAGCGAAATACTGAGTTCGAGAAGGCGCAATGCTATCTGATGTGAGCCCTCAGTGCGGTGACGGAATAGAATTAGTTTTATGCTATTGTTACAGCTGACCCCCATTCTAAACCCGCATATCGCTTGAGGGAGGGAGAGCGCTGCAAACAGATTTCTATTTGTCAGCAGTCTCCCTCAAAGCACATATATATATATACATATGTATTCTTTCTCCTTTTACACCAGACTGGCTTTTTCATCGTGTTTTATTCAGTGTTTTATCTCCGTCGGCTTTTCTCGCTGTCTACTTTTAGATTAAGTTTTCTCCAGCGCTCCCGTCCCTTTACCTACTTGTTTCTTTCTTACCTGAAAGCTACAGCTATTCCCCTAGTCTAAATCTAGATAACTTCGTTCAATTTTGTAGTGGGCGTTCTCGTCGGGGATCCTCTGGGCTGTTTCTTTTACAAAACTACTAAGTCATCTCTTTTCCGTAATTCCTTCTTCGTACGTATAACCAGTCTATAGAACGCAATACCGATCGCAATAAGATCGGAGATGACATTAGCATCCTTTAAGAATAAGTTACAATTGTATTTATAAGAAAGACTACGTTCAGTATTCCATCACGATGACATTGGTACGTATAAATTAGTTAATCCAAAATGCCGCCGTGTAAATACTGTTTTGCGTTGTTCTTGTTAGCTCTTTTCTTTGGAATATTTATTTCTTTTTGTTTTCATTGTTATTTATATTGGGGTTCTAGGAAATGGGATATAGATTTTTTTTTCAGGGGGGATGGTTTGGTGGTGGGTCAACCTTGTAGGGGACTTAGTTTTCCTTTGTGAACTTACCTTCCGTAGGGCTAATTTGTAAAAAAAATAAAAATAAAAATAAATCTGCAAAACTTCATTCTTACCTGGAAAACGCCCGCGGCATCGCATATCGCACAACAATTACACCAGGAAACAGCGGCACATCACATGCACAGGTTTATCAACTAATACAATGTTAGGAATAAATAATGAAGAGCTGAAGATCTAGTTTTGTCATTTGAAAGAAAACTGCATTTTGGCTTTTAAAAGGTGTTTTATACTAAATACGAGTTAAACGCAGGAACGAATGAATATGGTAAGCCCAATCTAACAGTACTAGGAAACAGACGACCTTGAAAACAGCTATTTGGCGTTTCAAACTCTAATTGTACGCTCAACATAAGACTCTACCACTTGGTAAACATAAAAAATGATAATGCAAGCGGACAGGTATTAGATACTCGCCACTCCGACATAAACTGAAATTATGGCGAAGAGCTACTATCTCGACTAAGAAGATTTGCGCAAAACAAGGGAAAAAGACAAAGATTAAGAAGAGCTACACACTAAGAAGAATGGCGAATGTTACTGAAGACGGAAACTTCACAAGCGCGCAAAACCAAACAAGCACGCCAATATGGCATACAGGCGTATTTGCTTTCCTTTCAGCCTTAAACATTTTCCTATCCATCACCGCATCACTGGGCAATGCTCTGATTCTTGTTGCTCTTTATAAAGAGACTTCTATGTACCCCCCGACCAAACTTTTTTTCCGATGTCTGGCAATCACTGAATTTTCCGTTGGCCTTATTTCCCAGCCGCTATTTTCTGTGTATCTTACGTCATCCATAACAACTGGGATGAACTCGAATATCGAACAGTACATCAGTGCCGTTAATGGCCTTTCGAGTTTCACTTTGTGCGAAGTATCAGTCTTCACATCCACCGCAATAAGCGTAGACAGATTCCTCGCCCTTTTGAAGGGGCTGAGATATAAGCACGTTGTAACATTAAGGCGAGTTCGGGCAGTAATAAATTGCTTTTGGTTTATCGAATGTATTGATGTACTTTTGGAACATAAGGATTGCCATAACTGTAGGCGTTACCCTTATGACATTTTTCTAGCAACATCAGTGGTTTTTTTCACGAAGATTTATCTCAAGCTTCAACATCATCAACTTCAAGTGCAAGTCCCCGAAGGACGATATGCACGATACAAGAAATCAGTTTCCAGTGTATTGTGGGTACAGATTGTATTAGTTAGTTGTTATGTACCATTCATTGTAGCTGTTATGATGGAGATATACGGCAGAATGTTTGGAAATAAGCTTCATATCGTTTTTCGCCTAATATAAACCCTTACCTACCTAAATTCGTCTTTAAACCCGATTCTTTACTGCTGGAGGATCAGAACAATACGACAAGCAGCGAAGGACACGATTAAACAATAAACTGCTGCAAATCGCGGTCTTACACATTTTAGTGGAGTAGATCATTTACTGCAATGATTACAGTGAGAGGCCTACTCCAGTCGTTAGGGTCGGACGGAATACTTCATAATTTGCAGAATAACGGTGCCACAGTCTAGAGGGCTAATGCGGTTGATAGAAAACCGTAAAACCGTATGACTATTTTCCCGAAAGTCGTGTCAGAAAGCTGCTCTTACACTTTAAGTCTCCTAATAAAATAAAACCTGTCGGAGAGTTCCGGACTGTAGCTGCGAGTAACTTGTGTACCGTATTTATTCGATTAAACGCCGCGCGGTTTATTATTTTTTTTCGCGATTCGAGTGCGGCGTTTATTCGAGAGCGGAGTTTATACGATGGCGGCGTTTCTTAAAAATTCAGCTTATTTTTTTGCTAACAATAGCATGGTTGACAACTGAAAATTTGAGTTTAAAAAACAAAAAATGTTTTAGTGCTTCTCTAAAAAAGTCATTTTTGATAGCTTTTAACATTGTTACAATCAAGGAAAACATTATTAGGCTTCCTCAAACTTGATTTTTACTGAGTTTGCTTTTTGACCCTATTAATGGAATAAACGCCGCATTATGATGCGGCGTTTATTCGAGGGCGGCTTTTATTAATATTTCTACCATTATGTGCGGCGTCTGATCTATTCGAGGGGGCGTTTAATAGAATAAATACGGTATATATATATGAAAATTCAATCAACCTAGTGGGTAACGGTGCGTGACATAACCGTAAGCGAAAAGGCGGACTAATGCAAACAACAAATCTGGCAGCGAGCGGAAATAGCGAGTCGAAGCTATCAATAAAGAAGACAGATGGTGTTTTTTTTTTTCTTGTATCTCAGTATTTTCTTTTTCAGCACGAAACTTACCTTTGTTATAGCATTCATTCAAAGTTTACTACGATAATAAAAAATCAACTGACATTTACGATCGCGCAAGACATTAAACATCTAATCTGCGCCGTAAACTATACTGCCGTTATTTACGTCAATAGACTCTGGCCAATAGCCCAATTTCGATATATTAAAATTCAGCCTAAAACAATAGTCCTCAGGACGAGACTCCGGGACCAATTTATAGAGTTTGTGGGGTTTATTCCCCGGAGCCTCGTCCTGAGGTCTATTGTTTTAGGCTGAATTTTAATATATCGAAAAAATTTTGGGCTATTAGTGTCGATTCCGACCGGGCAACCTTGGGCAAGTCAATTGATATCACTGTGTAAGCGTGAGGTTCATTAACTATACCAATACCTTTTACCTAAATACCTATAAATATTTCACCTATACCTATACCGTTATGAATGATAATAATTCACCTGTACGTTTACCCAAACCTAAACCTATACCCTCACGGGGCATATCTTTTTCCATGGTATACCACTTATGATAATGAGTTTGATCCTTAATATGCTAAGTCCGGATTATTCCGGGATTTGGAGGAAAGGCCATTCAACCACCTATGACATCACCAACTTACACGTCAGAAGATTTTTGTGACGTGCAACTTATAGTGTTTGGATAGATTTTTCCACAGGAATGTCCGTCTTGACTACTGACTGCATTCTGACAGAGCTAATCATAAAAAACGCGATCAGTTTTTGGTGTAAAATTGGAGCTAAAACATGCAGGCCAATATACCCGTACTTGATCATGGTCTCCTTTCCAGGGCTTTCCATTGATTAAGATCAAAACTTTACAGGCCTGTAGAAGAGGTGCACAAAGTAAAAGATAAAGACAATAAGAAAGAAGAGAAAAACGAAAAGGAAAGGAGCAAGGAAAAAAGTCGGAACAGTTCAGCAAAAAAAAAAATTGGCTTATGCGCATGCGCCAAGTAAAATGTTGTACATTTTTACAAGGAAATTGCATCAAAAACCTACTGCAGAGAAAGTTAGGACAGTAGAGCCAAGAAAATCGATTAACGTTTAAAAAAACCTGTTTTTGGAGAAATTTCAGCATATTAAGGGTTAAAACAAAAGAAAATAACGTTTGGTCCAAGGATAAATTTGAACCACATCATATGTACATGTTTTGTTGTTGTTGTGGTTGTTATGTGTGTTTTTTTTAACAGGAGTTCACTGTTTTTTTAACTGCCAAGTATTTGTATCTTTTCCACTACTCAGTCATATTGAATATTTATTTGACCATCCCCCTGTAGCCATCCATCTGACTGTTCTGATTCCAGTTTGTAGTGCCACAGACTAAACGTTCCTCCCGTTCTTTTAATTCAGAAAACTGCTTTCTTTATGATACCATTGCAAAACTAATTTATCTGTATTGAGTGAATATTTCTCATATACAATTGCCCAGACTTCCATGGCTAAGTAGAGCAATTAAAACTCCGTCGGTCGGCAGGATGCATCATCGAAACATTTTCTTTTCACAAATTAAAAGTCAAATATGGGCGACGGTATCAGATTTGTTTTTGTCCTGTAGTTCCGCGATAATTAGGTGTTCTGTCATTCCGCATTCAGTCTAAGGAACCCCTCATGTTATTTGAAGTTTTCGCATGCTTGACGAACATGTGCCTCGTTATGATGACTGCGCTATCTTTTCAGCTGTTCTCACAGCCTAACAAACTTTAGGAACTGTTTCACAGTAATCCTCAACCGTACCTTGCGTCCATTCAATTGTTCGAACAAATAAAACGTTGACATTTTGGATTAACGTCTCTATCGATTGAACGAACTGCCATCTGTTTTCGAAAGCCAATATAACTCACTCGTTGTTTGCTCTGACGCGCTTAATTGAAATTATTCGAATTCTGAATCAATTTTCGTGGTTCATTTAGCGACTGTGACTTTGGTCTACTTAAACTCATCTCTGAACCCGATTCTTTACTGTTGGAAGATAAAAGAGGTGAGACAAACGGTTAAGGACACGATCAGACAGTTTTGCTGTTTGTGTAATTAATCCTGTGTGACCAAATGACAATTCAACGAATGGAGTATAGTTTAAGCGATATTCTTGGCGTGCCAAAAGCCGCGAATGATTATTTTTTGTGATATGCATTATGGTTCGAAACACTGGTATCAAGAAACAAACCTTAGGGAAGGAGAATTTTTCTATTGTCTTACTAAAGCAAATAATTTTATTACAAGGCCATTTCAGCACGCTTAGTCGGCTTCCACTTTAAAATGGGCAAATGGCCTTACAGAAAGTAACTGCTTTGTTTGCTGTTGAATAAAACTTCTTTTACAGATCCGGAATGCGTTGTTCTGTAATTACATTAGCTGAAGGGTATCTTTAGCCAAATTAGTCTAAATGGCAATAAGTGGGATAGCAATAACAAGTAACTGCCATCTTCTCTAAATAAGTTGTATTTGAATATTGTATATAATTAAAAAAGAGAAAATAAAGCATTTTTAACGAACCCGCAAGCACTGTAGTGCAATTCCGAATCAGTTAGCGCCGTATTATTACAGGGGTTTGCAAAGTTTCACCTGGCCTTTATTTCAATATGCGATGATTTCAAAGATAGCATGATGAGTGGTCATTTAAATATGACGTAAGCTAGCCAGGGCATGGTAATTATTAGGTCCTGCTTTCATTTCTTAAGCTATACGAGTTATGTTAGCCCTTCAATTCGGCAGCAAAGAATAATTAATCTCAAAGAGTTAAAATACATAAGGGCAGTCACACCACGACAGCACTGCAAGACAGCAAACGATTTAACAAACACATTTGACGTCTTAAGCTACAACATTAACTAAATGCAAGGCTTGAACTCATGCCTGTAGATAATGAAATACAAACAGCACTCGGGGATAACTAAATATGAAATGTTACCGGATATTGTTCTGTCAATCATCCATCGGACAGAAACTAAAACTACAGTTGCAAATACTGTAGTCTTCTCATCTACAAAACTACTTTGTGCAGCAAACAAACTGAAGAAGCTTTACTACCAAGAGCAAATGGCGAACTTTAGTTTGAGAATCGGAAACTGTACAAGTGTGTTGAACCAAACAAAGCACAGAATCGTGGACAGCAGGCGAACCTTTATTATTTTCTGCTTCGAACATTTCTCTATCCATCACCGCATCACTAGGCAATACTCTGATCCTCATTGCTTTTCATAAAGATTCTTTTCTTCAACCGCCAACAAAACTTTTGCTGCGATACATGGCGTTCACTGTTTGCTTTTGATAATGGGTTCTCTATAATGATGTCCAACGGTGTATCAGAAAGCAAATATCATTTTTGCTAATGCAATCAAATGTATCCTACATGTCTGTACTGCATTGTTCTTTAATTACACAGTACAGAAGAGAATCAATTTAGTCAAATTGGGCTAAATGAGAATTATGTGGGAAAGCATTCATAGAAAACGATGATTCCTTTAAAAATGTTCTGTTATAATTTACAAACAGAATTTACCTAACTAAGAAGCACTGATGAGCACTAAAAAGCGTCGTATTATTATAGGCCTGAGTTCAATTAATAACTAAAAATTTTCATTTCAAGATCTGAAACGATCGCGTCAGAGGCAGGTGGTTTGGGGAAGCTTCTCGTGCCTTTTTAACTAAAATTTGTTTTCTAGCTGACAGCTCGGTGTTTCATAAAGTGGCGGATCCTATAAAGACGTAAATAGTATCGCGGCACTTTTATAATCTCTTTGAAACTCAAGCGTACTTGTGCGTTATGTAACTGAAGTGAGTCGAATGGCCAACTCAGCTATAGACGAAAACTACACAAGCGAGCTGAACCAAACAAGCACATCAACATGGCTTACAGGCACAGCTGCTTTTCTTACAGCATTGAACATCTTTCTATCATTCACCGCATCACTGGGCAATGCTCTTATCCTTGTCGCTCTTCATAAAGAGACTTCTATTCATCCTCCCACCAAACTTTTGTTCAGATGTTTGGCGGTCACTGATCTTTGTGTTGGACTTATTACACAACCGATCTTTGCATTTTTAATTATTGCTTTATTCAGTGGTAAAATTATAAACGAAGAAGATCTTAACAATCTCTACGAAGGAGCAAGAATTTCAAACGCTATGTTGGGTGGGATTTCAATCTTAATATCAACCGCAATAAGTGTGGACAGGCTTCTCGCCCTCTTGCTGGGTTTAAGATACAGACATATTGTAACTTTGAGACGAACTCGTGCAGTTACATTTTGCATCTTTGTAATTGGTGTTTCATGTGGAGCTGTGTATTTTTGGAGTGAAAGTATTTTCTGGATTACAGGCAATGTAATAGGAGTACTTTTTGTTTTAATCTCAATTATTTCCTACACGAAGATTTACTTAACATTACGACAACATCAAGCTCAAGTACAAGGCCATGTTCACCAAGGCCAACCGACCGGTGAAGGAATTCCACTTAATATAGAACGATACAAGAAGACAGTGTCCAGCATAGCATGGGTGCAGTTTGCGTTAGTTGTTTGTTATGCTCCATTTCTTGTTGTGTCTATACTTTTCAAAATATATTCGAATCAAATATCAGTTTTCATGGTTTATCTTGCTACGGCAACTCTAGTCTACTTAAACTCATCTCTGAACCCGATTCTCTACTGTTGGAAGATCTAAGAAGTAAGACAGGCAGCGAAAGACACGATCAGACGGCTTTGCTGTTAGTGCAGTTTATTTGTTTGGCCAAACTACAATACGCTCTTTGGAAAGAAAATTAAAGCGATCGATATTTGTGATATTCAGAGGACCAAGAATCATCATCATCATAATCATCATGATGTTAAAAAAACACACGATAGATCGCTTTGTAACGTTTAAATATGATCTCGATAAAAGAAGAATAGTGTTTCAAAAGAAATAAATGCCTGGCAAATTAACTTTATGGGATGTAAATCAAGAAAAGCATTTAGAGAAGGAGTATATTTTTATTTTCTTAAGCGAATATTTCAAGGCCATTCAAGCTTAGCAGGCTGGTACTGAATAATGGGCTCTCTATGATGTTATCCAACTTAATGTATCAGAAATTAATTATTGTTTGCTTATGCAATAAAATGTATCCTACAGATCCGGAATGCATTGTTATTTAATTACACAGTACAGAAGAGAATCAGTTTTGTCAAATTGGGTTAAATGAGAATTATGTGGGAAAACATTCACAATAAATGATGATTTCTCTAATATGTTTAAAATTTTCTGTTATAATTTACACACAGGTTTCCTTTATCTAACTGGGAGCACTGGTGTTTAAAGCGCCGTATTATTACAGGCCTGAGCTCGAGTTCGATAACTTCAATTTTTCCTTTCAAGATCTGAAACGATCGCGTTAGGGGCAGGTGGTTTGGGAAAGCTTTATCGTGCCTTTTTAACTAAAAGTTGTTTTACCGCTAATAACTAATGTCGGTTTTTCATAAAGAGGCGGATCTGACAAAGTCGTAAATAGTATCGCGGTACTTTTAAAATCTCTTCGAAACCCAAGCGTATTTGTGCGTTATAACTGAAGTGGGTCAGAATGGTGAACTCAACTGTAGACGAAAACTTCACAAGCGAGCTGAACCAAACAAGCACCTCAACATGGCTTAGCAGGCACAGCTGTTTTTCTTACAGCCTTGAACATCTTTCTATCCATCACCGCATCACTGGGCAATGCTTTGATTCTCGCGTTGCTCTTCGTAAAGAGACTTCTATTCATCCTCCAACCAAACTTTTGTTCAGATGTCTGGCGGTCACTGATCTTTGTGTTGGACTTAGTTCACAACCGATCTTTGCATTTTTAATTATTGCTTCATTCAGTGGTAAAATTATAACCGAAGATGATCTTAACCAGAACGGAGAATGAACTCCGCTAAACATCACCACGATACAAAAAGTCAGTTTTCAGCATAGCATGGGTATAGTTAGCACCAGTCGTCTGCTATGCTCCGTACATACCGTATTTTCTCGATTAAACGCCGGACCTCGATTAAACGCCGGCCTCGTATAAACGCCGGGTCAAAGTTGCTAGTTTTTAAAATAAACGCCGGGGGCGTTTGTTCGAGGTCCCGGCGTTTATTTGAGGTCAAGCTAACAAGTAAATCTGATTCTGTTTGTCACAAATCTTGATTGCAACATAAACTATTCAATCCGTAATAACAGTGTAATAATGTAACCTTGGGTAATAATCACCTTTGGATACCCAGGGACAGTTTTTCGAGGAAGAACGAAGAGAAAAATCGTCCCGCCTTGACAAAATGCCCCTTGGTCTCAAAGATCGGTAACAATAAATCAATCTGACAAATAGGCAGAAAATTGCAGTCCTTTAATAAACGCCGGGCCCCGATTAAACGCCGGCTTCAAATAAACGCCGGGTTTACCAAGCCAAGTTTGAAATAAACGCCGGGGGCGTTTAATTGAGAAAATACAGTAACTGTGTCTTTATTCAGATTAAATATCACATGTTGTATAGAAAATTAATTTTCGTGCTCTTTTTAGCTACGGTAACTTTTGTTTCCTTTAACTCATCTCTGAACCCGACTTTTTACTGTTGGAAGATCAAAGAAGTGAGACAAGCAGTGAAGGATTCAGTAAGGCAGTTTTGCTTTTTGGGTACTCGAAAAAGTTTTGTACGGGGAGGCTCCGCCCGGAGATCGAACCCCTTACCCTTTTATATACCATTTTGATAGAAAAGGTACCCCTTTTGTATACCTTTTATTGCAAAAAGGCACCCCTTTCATATACCTACACGACATCACTTTTACCTAAAACAGGAAGATTTCTTGTCATTTTTATGTAGCGCTTAATAAATTAAGACGATACAGCCAAAAGTTGCGTCTGCTCGAAATATTTAATGTAAAGGCCTTTCAAAATATCATTATGGCAGATTTCCCTACCCTTTCATATACCTAAATTTGTGAAATCCCTACCCTTTTATATACCTGGAGCCTGAAAAAAGTACGCCTTTCGGGCGGAGCCTCCCCGTATAGGCCATTATAGGGAGTATCCCCTCCCCCCCACCCCCCTCCCCGGGTCCACGTCTTCAGAAGATGTAATTTTACGTGTGTATATTAGATTACTTAGAAATGACCACTGGTACTACAAGCTAAGTTATTGCATTGACCAATAAAATTTCCCGTTAAAAAAGGGCGAGGGCTTTAGATGCTTTCTTTAACAAACTTGTGTATAATTTTTTAAGACTTTATTTTGCAATAAACTCATTATGTATACTACTGACACATTTGTCACTTTGCAAATAAGCAATATCTCATAATAGTCAGTCTGGAATCTTCTCCAAGTCATGGGTATACATATGAAAACCCTTCTCCACATAATGGTTCAGCAGATATCGTTATTCGGGTTGGGGCGCGGCAAATCAATAAATATACAATGCGGTGTCTTTAAAAACCTATATTATATGCGTATATTTTCAAAACGAAACACGGAACACGCAGAAAACAACACACACTCAGCGGGGACAGTGGTTCAACATTATCCTCCCTTAAGCTGTTTTTTTTTTTTTCCGCGGTTTCTTTAGAATGCGTCAATGTTACATGGTACGCTATCCCCAACACTTTAGCAAGTTCAATAGCAGTCAGTCTCGAATGTTCTCCAACTCACTGATATACATATAAAAACCTTTCTACAGGAAATGAATCAGCAGATGCCATTATTCAGGTTTGGGCAAAGCAATGAATATACAATGAGGCGTTTTTGAAAACCTATATTATATGCATAAATTATAAACCGCAACATGGAAAAGAAACCGCAACAAGGAACACACGGGAAACAAAACACATTCAGAAGGGACAGATCGTTCAAACGTTTTTCGCGGTTTCTTTAGAATGTGTCTATAGTCCATGGCAGGTTACCCCCAATATTGTAGAAATTTCAATAAGTATGCACCTCTACACCCGTTTACACTTTTAGGTAGAGAGAGCAGTTTGGCATGAAACCAACGTAACTCTACAAACAATAAACAATAATTAATAAATTTTTTTTGGTTTTTTTTTTATTTTTTTTTTTGTTGGGGGTTTTTTTTTTTTTTTTTTTTTCTTTTTTTTTTTTTTTTTTTTTGGTTTTTTTAATTTATTTTTAATTTATTTTTTTATTTAAATATGCCACGATTTGACAGATCAAAGATAGATGATCAATTATCGCAGGCTAGCGTTGGCGTAATTAGGTTCTTCTTTCATTACTTTGTGAGCTGCGTCAGGTCCTTTCATTAGTCAGCAAAGAATAGAATTAATCTAAAAGAGATAAGACAGATCTATGTAGCCATACGACGACATCAAATATACACTGACGGCCTAACGCTACAACATGCTCTAAATGCATGGTTTAACGACGTGCGTTAAGTAAGTTAGGTTCAGACACAAGCGGCATGTCAAAGACAATTTTACATGAAATATACTTGATATTTATCCGTAAATCATTGATTAGGCGGAAACTAAAACTGCAGTTATAAATATAATACTGTAGTCTTGTCATCTAGAAATTACTTTGTGTACGGAAGAAACTGAAGAAGTACTGACGACCAAGAACATGGCCAACTCTACTTCGGGATACGGAAACTACACAAGCGAGATAAACCAAACAAGCAAAGAATCATGGCCAGAAGGCGTACTCGTATTTCTTTCAGCCTTGAACATTTTTCTATCCGTCACCGCAACACTGGGCAATACTCTCATCCTTGTAGCTCTCCATAAAGAGTCTTCTCTTCATCCACCAACAAAACTCCTTTTTCGATGCCTGGCAGTCACTGACCTTTGTGCTGGACTTATATCACAGCCACTATTCGCTGTCGCTCTTATAGGGCGTATAATTAAGATGAACTACCTCGACGAAGTCGACGAAGGATACATTGTTACAGCCTTTACTTTGTGCGGAATATCCATTTTAACATTGACAGCAATAAGCGTGGATAGACTTCTCGTTCTCTTGCTGGGTTCGAGATACAGACATGTTGTAACATTGAGACGAACTCGTGCAGTTATAGTTTGTTCCTTTGCAATCTGTGCTCTATGTGGATCGATGCATTTTTGGAGTACTCGTATTGCCTGGGTCGCAATTATTGTATTTGCTGTACTTTGCCTTATAACTACAACCTTCACTTACACAAAGATTTACTTAACATTACGACAATATCAGCCTCAAGTACAAAACCATGTTTACCAAGGCCGACCGAACGTAGAAAGAACTTCACCGAACATTGCACGATACAAAAAGACAGTTTCTAGCGTAGCATGGGTACAGTTAGCTCTAGTCTCTTGCTATGCTCCGTATATTATTGTATCTTTGCTCAGATTTAATATGTCACATGGAAGATTACTGTTCGTGTTCTATCTAGCTACGGTAACTCTAGTCTTTTTCAACTCATCTCTGAACCCGATTCTCTATTGTTGGAAGATCAAAGAAGTGAGACAAGCAGTGAAGGACACGATCAGACAACTTTGCTGTTCCTTTAGTTAATTAATTATCTATTCTAAGCGGAAAAACTAAACAGTCATCTTCTATAAGTTTTGTATAAAGCTCAGCCCCAAAAATATGAAAACTTCAATAAAAGAACCTCCAAGTCTAATTTCTGCATGTATAGATTTTTTCCTACGGTCACTGACTTTAGTAATGGCTAAGGATAAGCCGACCCGAAACATAACATACAGTTTTGTTTGTAAATATCTTTGGGGCTGTAAAACATTCTCAAGTCTCTAGAAAGTTCTTATTCGTGACTGAATCTAGGATTGGCTGAAAGATCCTTGCGGAAAAAATTGATGAAAATTAATTTAAAAAGTTAAAAATTAATTAAATTAAAAAACTAAATATTCAAATGAGAAAAAATGACACTAATGCCATGTGGTAAAATGGCTTTAAAAAAACGTATTATTACCGTTAACCTCCTGCGACACAATTTTAGTCTGCACAGGAGCATTACCAAAGCCAGGTGTACACGTTTTCAGGAGATGTTATTTTAAATAATGTACAGGTTAGTTCATTCAAAATTACCACTGCTTTTTCAAACCACGTTATTGAAACCACCCTTGGTATTTGCCTTGAATGGGATCTTTTAATGCCTTCCTAACCAAACTTTTAAATGAAATGTTATAACTAGGTTTTGCAATATTATAAGACCATTCTACTGAAATTGTCACCTTGGAATATTTAGCCATATCTTAACAGAGTCTTTGAAACCCATTTTGCGTTTTCGACGAGACCACAAAAAAATAAAAAGAGACCATCCTTTAAGAAGACTTAATACGAAACACGCTGGGAAAACGAAACACGGAAAACCGAAACAATAACACATTCAGAGGAGCTTAGTGGTTCAGTCGTTCCCCTTCCTAACGCCTTTTCGCCGCGTTTTCTTTAGAATGTGTTTATAGTCCATAGAAGGTTACCCCCAACATTTTATCAAGTTCAATAACAGTCAGTCTCGAATGTTCTCCAACTCACTGATATACAAATAAAAACTTTTCGTCAGATAATGATTCAGCATGTGTCATTTTTCAGGTTGGGCAAAGCAATGAATATACAATGCGGAGTTATTGAAAACCTATATTGTATGCGTATATTAAAACCGCAACACGAAACACACGGGAAACAAATCACATTCAGAAGGGACAGATGATTCAAACGTTTTTTCGCGGTTTCTTTAGAATGTGTTCGTAGTCCATGGCAGGTTAACCCCAATATTTAAGCAATTCCAATAAAAATTCGCCGTTATACCCGTTATTACTTTTAGGTGGAGAGAGCAGTTTGGCATGAAACGAAAGTAACTCTATCAACGAAGTAAACAACTTTTCATTCGACTTAACTTAAGTCATTACATAAAAAGATTGGCGAGAAAGACACTCTCTTTTTATATTTTCTCTTTCTTTTTTTTTTTACAGTATTTTTTATTGAAGTACTTTTGTTGATGCGTTTTCCGCTGTTCTAAACGTAGCCGTTATTTCAATATGCAATGATTTGACAGACCAAGATAGATTATCAATTATCACAGGTTAGCGTTGGCGAAATTAGGTCCTACTTCATTTCATTCCTTTTTGAGCTAGGTCAGTCCTTTCATTAGTGAGCAAATAATATAATTAATCTGAAAGAGAATTAATTATTAAATCTAAACGGAAAAAACAAATAAGAAAGATCTATGTAGCAATACCACGACATTAAATACACATTTGACGGTCTAACACTGCAACATCCTCTAAATGCATGGTTTAATGCCATGCGTTTAGATAGATTCAAACACAAGTAGCAGTCGAAGACAACTAAACATGAAATATACCGGATATTTATCTGCCAATCATTGATTGGGCGGAAACTAAAACTGCAGTTATAAATACTGTAGTCTTGTCATCTAGAAATTACTTTGTGCACGGAACGAACTGAACAAGTACTGACGACCAAGAGCAATGGCCAACTTTACTTTGGGTGACGGAAACTACAAAAGGGAGATGAACCAAACGAGCACAGAATCATGGCCAGCAGGGGTTCTTGTATTTCTTTCAGCCTTGAACATTTTTCTATCCATCACTGCAACACTGGGCAATACTCTGATCCTTGTAGCCCTCCATAAAGAGTCTTCTCTTCATCTACCAACAAAACTTCTATTTCGATGCCTGGCAGTCACTGACCTTTGTGCTGGCCTTCTATCACAGCCACTATTCGCTGTCGCTCTTATAGGGCGTATAATTGAGATGAACGACCTCGACGAAATCGACGAAGGATACATTGTTACAACATTTACTTTGTGTGGAATATCCATCTTAACATTGACAGCAATAAGCGTGGATAGACTTCTCGCCCTTTTGCTGGGTTTGAGATACAGACATGTTGTAACTTTGAGACGAACTCGTGCAGTTATAGTTTGTTTCTTTACAATCTGTGTTCTGTGTGGATCGATGCACTTTTTGGAGTACTCGTGTTACCTGGGTTGCAGTCATTGCATTTGCTGCACTTTGTCTTGCAACTGCAACCTTCTCTTACACAAAGATTTACTTAACATTACGACAACATCAATCTCAAGTACAAAGCCATGTTTCCCAAGACCGACCGAAAGTAGAAAGAACGCCACCGAACATTGAACGATACAAAAAGACTGTTTCTAGCGTAGCATGGGTTCAGTTAGCACTAGTCGCTTGCTATGCTCCGTACATTATTGTGTCTTTGCTGAGATTAAATATCTTGCGTGGAAATATAATTTTCGTGATCTATCTAGCTACGGTTACTCTTGTTTACTTTAACTCGTCTTTGAACCCGATTCTTTACTGTTGGAAGATCAAAGAAGTGAGACAAGCAGTGAAGAACACGATCAGGCAGTTTTGCTGTTTTTGTACCTAATCCGCCGTTTGACCAAAGCGGGGACAGTATGTTTTGGGGGAAGTTACGGCGACTTATTTGGCGTTCAGTAAATTTGCCAAAATATATGTTTGTATTTCTGCTGCTTTGAGACACTAAGATATCATCTTAATAAAAGAAAAACACTGCTTTCAACAACAAATACCAGGCAAACAAAAAGGTTAATTTCAGTTTATAAGATTTAGATCACGAATCGTAAGGAAGGAGTGCGTTTTTTCGTTATATTTTAGAAGTAATATTAATCAAGCCAGGTGTACACTTCTTCAGGAGATGAAATTTTGTAATTTTATAGTCAAGGCTAGATTATTTAGAAATTGCCACTTGTATTACAAACTACGTTATTGCATCAAGCCATTAAATTTCCCCGTTAAAAACGGGTACTTTAAAAGCTCAGTTCTTTCCAAACTTGTGTATAAATCTTTATGACTATGTTTTGTAACCAACTCATTACGTATACTACTGACGCATATGCCACGTTTCAATTTTAACCAATATCGCAAAACAGTCAGTCTCGAATGATCGCCAACTCTCTGATATACAAAATATTTTTTTGTTTTCAGATAATGGGACAGCAGATGTCGTTTCTAAGGTTCCGGCAATTAGTCCAATTTATATACAAGGCGGAGGGTTTGAAAACCTATATTATATGCTTATTCTATTAACCCCCGGAAAAGCAAACTCATACCCCCACCATCGTAAAAAAGAGGGGGGAGTGGGGGGGGGGGGGTGGGGTTGGATGGAACCCTTCCCAAGAGTTTTCGTCCTATAAAGGGGCACCGAAATATTTTTGAACTGGGTAAAAAGCCCGAAGCATACTCTACAAGATGACATAATTCTTGTTGGTGTGACGTCATATGACGTCAGGTGACGTCATTATAGCCGCCATCTTGGATCCGCCATCTTGGATTCTACCATTTTCTGTGAAAGTGAGAAAATAACGGAAATCGATGCAAAATCAAACCAGAATGCTAATGGAATGCAAAAATAATCAAATCGTACAATTCTGTTTCAAACAACTGGAAAAAATTAAGAACAATGTTAACAATGACGATTTTTGGCAAAACCTGCTTGTAATTATGACGGGGCCATGGCAACAACAAATATCATGGACACATGGTTGACATATCAAAATTTCCGAAAGGGATGAATGAACAGCTACTGAAAGTTTAAGCATTGTAGAGTAAATCCTCTTTTCAAAGTTTTGAAAAACCCTTATGGGGAGGGGGACGGCATCCCCCCCCCTTGTACGTCCGAGGGTTAAACGGAAGACGGAACATGCGGAAAACGGAGCACATTAGAGAAAACAGATAGTTACCCTCCCATAAGCTTTTTTCTTCATTTTTTTTATTTTTTCTTGCGGTTTCTTTAGAATGTTTCTAAAGTCCATGGCAGGTTACCCCGTACATTTTCGCAAGTTCCATAACTACCGCATTCGCCGTTATACTCGACCATACCCTTAGGTGAAGAGAACTGTTTTGCATGTAACCAAAATGACTCTATCAACAATATTAAACAAAAAGTAAACAACTTTGCATTAGGGAAAGTCATTACATAATTAGATTAACGAGAAAGCCATTCCTTTTTATTTATTCATTTCATTTTTTTTTTTTTATTTTTTTTTTCGATTGTATTTTTAGATGTATGTGTTTTCGTTGATGCATTTTCCTCTATCTTGAACGCAAAGCTTCACGTGGCCGTTATTTCAATATGTGATGATTTGGCATACCAAAGATAGATTGTCATCAACTTATCAATTATCGCAGGTTAGCGATGGCGTAATTAGATCCTACTTTCATCTCTTTGTGAGCTGCCTAAGTCCTTTCATTAGTGAGCAAAGAATAATTTATTTTGAAGAGTTAAAACACATATATGCATCTATAACACGACACCACTACATCACACGAAAAGGCAACTTTACTGTTCCGTAAAACCGCCGTAAAGCTGCCATGAAGCCCGCCTTTACGGAACTTAATGCACCTTTACCGAGACGTAAAGTTGAACTTTACGCATTTTTACATTACGTCATAAATCTCCGCAAGGGGCTCCATTTACGCAACTTTACTTCGTAATAAAGTTGCGTAAAGCTCTACTTTACTGTGGCCGAAAAGCCCTTTAAAGCGTTGCAAAGGATCCCTTTATATACCTTAATACCCTTTATTCCTGCTTTACGGGCATCACAACCCCGAAAATCATGTCTTAAAACAACGTAAATTCCGTCAATGAAATGGAAATTGATTCGCTTTGTTTGTCGTAATTGTGAGAAAAGCTACATTCATAACGCTTGTTTTGTACTAAATCTTCCCCAGAATTGCTATATCACTGAAACAGTTTCTTTCTCTAACTCATATCTTCCCAAATATATAGAACATCGATCCCAGTAAAATAAAAAAAAAGATACCAAAAGCCAGAAGCTAGTTTGATCATTATTTATACTGTTTGAAAGCACTAACTTGATTCTGTTGGCGACGGCCTTTGAAGCAATTGTTTAATTGGTATTTAAGAGCGAGTAAGGAGTGCCAGTTTCTTTTTAATAAAGTAGAGCTCTGCGTCTTTCTTTTGAATGAGTTTATGTGGTACGTCTTTGAGTAATGGACATGCTTCCTTAATCAAATGCGATTTTGCCAGAATTTCGAACTCTTCATGCCAGGAATCGAAATTCGAATCGTGGATAAACGAATTTCGAATCACTCTTGTCGGTCTTCGGCGGCTTGTTGGCAGATTGGCAAAAAACAAGCGATGAAACGTGGTGTTGCATCTAGATCTCGGAATCTTTATTCTACTGGTCCTCTAGTGTATGTAGGATTTTATTTTCGCAACAGCTTAAGTTGTGTTTATAACTGCGAGGATCTTTTCTTCATTTATACTTCATCCGCAGTTTAAATACATGATTTTATATATTCATAATTTCAGGAGTTACTATTGTTAATTTCGGGGGCAATGGGCATTTTTCTGACATTTGTTCTATTGTTTTCTCGAAAGGAACGAGCCATTCATGTGAGACCTCGCGAGAGCTGCTACCCGATCTCCTTAGGCAGCCAATTACCTTATTCGAGATGTTATCACAAAGTATTAGAAAGATCACATTTTAGCATATCCCCCACTACTAGCTCAGTTGGTAGAGCGCCGGACTGCCGTGCGGGAGGTCTCGGGTTCGACTCCCAGACCGGATCAACACCCAGGGTCTTAAAATAATTGAGGAGAACTTGCTGCCTTTTTAATTACATCTGCAAATGGTTAGGCGTTCTAGTCTTCTCGGATAAGGACGATAAACCGTAGACCCCGTCTCCTGCATCTTCAGTGTTACAATCAGCAGGGGACGTTAAAGAACCCACACACTCATCGTAAAGAGTACATAGGGCATGGAGTTCCCGGTGTTGTGGTATTTTCTATTCTATGGATTGGGTGGTGGGGTGAGATCATACACATGGACGGATAGGGCTGCCAAAGGCGCCTGATATGCTGATGTCCGTTCCCATCCAATAAAATTCTAACTGTGAAGCGCATTGAGCTTTGTAAATGCTCTATATAAGCACCTATATCATTCATTCATTCACTATGACTTGATTTAAATAACCTTCTTTAAGATGATTCGCCGTACGCCACTACGCTGTACTATCACTGCCAGAGAAAAATCAGGTACGATCACCTTAAGTCCCAACGGTTAGTTTTCAAATGTGTTTCTTAGCACGGCCTTAAGGTGACATATCAGGGCCGACCCAACGGTTAATCATGCGAAAATGTGAAAACCGATGCGCAATTTTTATTTTAAAAAGTATTTATTAGGTGTCCTTGTTTTTAATTAAATCGGCTTTCATCGTTTGCAGCTTAACTCTGGATCGTTGATAATGTAACAGAAATCTTAGTTCTCTAACATCACTTTATCTTACCTTACCTTTACTTAAACACGGTTATCTTTTTTAAGCTCAGAGAAACTTGTGGGACCATGTTTTCCTGATCAAATTTGAATTTGGCAGTAGAGTTTTTTTTTTTTTTTCGCTCTCCTTTTCACGCCACTTACACAGATGTGAAAGAAAAGCTACGTCAGTCTGTAGCTAGCTTCTTTTAAAGCCAGTTTGGTTGTTTTTTTTTTTTTTTCAGGAGGTCTCTTATTCGTACCGTATTTTCTCGATTAAACGCCGGGCACCGAATAAACGCCGGGTCTCCAAGGTGGAGTGGTAAATAAGCCGTTCAGGCATTTATTCGACGTGTAACATGCTTCAGGTATAATGGCAAGAGGCATCCATGTCACAAATAATGATTAAAAGCCCTTTCTTAATCCAAATTTTGCTCGAATAAACTGCACCATTCAAATAAACGCCGGATCCACGAAGCCAAGTTCGAAATAAACGACGGGGGCGTTTAATTGAGTAAATACGGTACTCTCATACCCGTGTAATTTGTTCGCTCAATAGTTAAATGAAAGTCCGGTATAGTAATCAAACATGACTTGCGTTGCCAGAATCTTATAATGATAACACTGACATATAAAAAGAAGAGAAGAGAAAGAAAACATTCATCTATTTCTTTTTTATAACCTATATGATATGAACATTTATGATAAACGGCCACGTTTATTTTGAATTCTTGTAAGATAACTGCCGTTGTCATGGTCGGAAACTAAATGAATTTGTAAACATGGCAAGATGAATACAACAAAAATAATGTATTTTATTGTAATTTTCTTTCTAAAAAGCAGCAGAAAACGTACAGAATTGAAAGGAGTCTTAGGCTGGGTTAGGACGAGGGCGCGCAGAAGACAACTGACACATATGATTGAAAATTTTGTTTATTAACCTTGGGGGGGGGGGTCGGAACCTCCCGCCTCCCGTACCTTTAACTCCCGCCTCTCGCCCCTTTCCGTAGCTGTTCTCTCCTGTTTGTTTCATGTCCATTGCGAAATATTATGAAATGTTACGAAATTTCACTCGTTTTCTCAGATATGTCCAGGATTGAACGCTAATGAGATGCACGTTCCTCATGACAGGCATCACAAAGTGTCCTTATTAATAAAAATTCACCAAAACACACCAAATTATGTCAAATGTGAAGTATTATTATATGACTAGCTCCGTGAGCGGTCAAGATGAAGCGAAATTCGTGTTCTGATTGGCTACCCGAGCGGTCAAGATGGAGCCATCTTGACCGCTCGGGATCGCCCGCTGTGCTCCCGCAAGCGAAAAACTTTTTCCGACGCTACTTGAAAAAGCTTTTCGTCGTAATTTTTCGCTATGAAACTATTTTCCGAAACAACACAAAGATTTTCCAGCTAAAGAAAGTCCAATAACAAAGAAATAGGTTTTGAAGCGAGAGCAAATTAAACAACAAGTTTACGAGTTTCGTGAATTTTATTTGCCGCAAAAACCGGCTAATATAAAAATTAATACGCAAAGCGACTTCAAGACATGATACCAGTTTTGTTTGACGGAAAAGGGAGAGACTGAGGACAGTAGCATACCTGAAGAAGCACTCGGCAAACTTGTGTGACATCTTCAAAACTGCATGGAATATTAAAAGCGGATGGCACGGCGAACCAGGCACTGCAAGCTTAACATCTTTTCACCGGAGCCTCTAACGCTCACGTCGAAAAATGGGTGGGTCGAACATTTAAATTAATGATGTAGAAAAGTTCAAGCTTTTCCCGTGAAGTGGAAAGTCCCAAACGCTTTCAACAATCACAATTTCAGCTCGTGTCTCGGCAGGTTTGCACAACTAAAGCGCCAGAAGCGAGCAAATACTCTGAAAAACGTCCAATATACTCAATAGCTGGTGGCCAGATGGAATGAACATTCTCGTTTCAAGGCTTCAAACTCAACGTTGATTCGAAAATTTAAGAAATTTCGATATCCTTTTGAGGTTAAAAAAGAGCTAAAATTCGCTGTTGTCGCATCGTGTTACTTCGTCTCGATTCATTCAAGAATTTGACAGTCACTCATTAAACTTCCAAACCAATGAAATGATTTTAGCGTGCGCCATTGATTGTGCATGCAACTGGCTTCCTTTTCAGTGCTCGAAAAAAGTCATATAATAAATCCTTTATTGACCAAGCTCGTTCGGTCAAGATGACAGGATATTGGCCTTGTTCTTTTTTTGCGTATTTATGGACCTCGACTTCGTCTCGGTCCATAAACACGCAAAAAAAAAGAACTTGGCCAATATCCTGCCATCTTGACCTCACGCTTGGTCAATAACCCATATATATGGAAATGTCAAATAACACAGTCAAACATGAAGTACTCATTAAACAATACCTGCGTTCAATCCTGGAAATAAGTGCGTTTTCTCCCGGCTCCCGCCACCTTGAGAATACCCTTTCCCGCCCTCTCTCCTCCCGCTTCCCGCCCCTTTTCTCCCGGGCTCCCGCCCCCTGTCCCCCTCCACAACCTTGGCATGCAAACAGTTTGTGCCAACTGAGTCATTGTTACTATGCCTATTTAAAATTCTAAATTAGAACTTGTCTTCAAGAGCTTTTGCCCAAACCAAACTGAAAAAGCTAACCTGTAGATAGTGGAGGGGGACAGGGGGGCGGGAGCCCGGGAGAAAAGGGGCGGGAAGCGGGAGGAGAGAGGGCGGGAAGCGGGATTCTTAAGGTGGCGGGAACCGGGAGAAAACGAGTGAAATTTCGTAACATTTCATTATATTTCGCAATAGACATAGAGCAAACAGGAGAGAACAGCTACGGAAATGGGCGGGGGGCAGGAGTAGAAGGTACGGAAAGCGGGAGTAAAAGGAACGGGAGGCGGGAGGTTCAGACCCCCCTGTCTCCCCCCCCCCCCCCCCCAGATACGTGCCAGTAGAAAATGAAATACAAGCAGCTAACTAAATATTGAATGTACCTGATAATTAACTGTCAATCATCCATCAAGCAGAAACAGCAATTACAAATATTGTTGTCTTCTCATCTAGAAATTTATTTGCGCAATGAACAAAAATGAAGAAACTTGATCAACAAGAGAAATGGGGAACTTGACTTTGGAAGGCGGAAACAACACTAGCGTGATGAACCAAACAAGCACGTCAACATGGCCGATAGGCGTACCTGTTTTTCTCTCAGCCTTGAACATTTTTCTATCCATCACCACATCACTGGGAAATGCTGTAATCTTCATTGCTCTTCATAAAGAGTCTTCTCTTCATCCACCAACAAAACTTTTGTTTCGATGCCTGGCGGTCACTGATCTTTGTGTTGGCTTTATTTTACAACCCCTATTCGTGACATTTATCTTTGCTACATTCGACATAAAAAAGATGACATGGCTTGCCCTCTACTACCTAGACGAAGGAATTCATGTTTCAAGCATAACGTTGTGTGGGATGTCGATCTTAACATCAACCGCAATAAGTGTGGACAGGCTTCTCGCACTTTTGCTGGGTTTGAGATACAGACACGTTGTTACTTTGAGGCGAACTCGTGCAGTTGTAGTTTGCGTCTTTGTAATCGGTGTTTCATGCGGCGCGGTGTATATTTGGAGTGATAGTATTGCCTGCATTGCAGTCAAAATATTCGGAGCTCTTTCTGTTATAATCTCAATCCTTTCTTACACGAAGATTTACTTAACATTACGACAACATCAAGCTCAACTACAAGAACATGTTCAACAGGGACAACCGAATGGAGGAGGGGTTTCCACTGAATGTAGCACGATACGAGAAGACAGTTTCTAGCATAGCATGGGTGCAGTTGACGTTAGTAGCTTGCTATGTTCCGTTTCTTGCTGTGAGTATACTCAAAAGTACAATGTCAACTGACCTAAATCTTTACATGGTCAACCTAGCTACCATCACCTTCGTCTACTCAAACTCATCCCTGAACCCGATTCTTTACTGTTGGAAGATTAAAGAAGTGAAACAGGCAGCGAGGGACACGATCAGACAATGTTATTGTTTATGTTACTAACGTTATATATGCTAAGCTTTTTTGAGCTTTGTATTATGCGACAATTTTAAGGTTTTGAAAATTTCAATAAAAGAACCTACAAGGGCATGTACAGATCTGTATACATTTGTCTCTAAGATCGCTTTGGTGTTCTATGGATGAGGTGAATCCGAACGTTTATTACAAACAGTCATACATGGGCTTTACTTATGTCCAGCTCTAATAAACGTATAACATTCTCATTCTCTAGATAATTGGATAAGTGGACTACTTTTAGTCACGAGAGGACAGCAACAGTTTTGATAATTTATATTGCTCAAACTAATGATTTGCAAGAAGTTGTATACAATCGGGTTTTATTGTTTTTGTGATGTGCACGTCACGGAGATGTAATTTTACTTGTGTAGGTTAAATTATTTACAAAGAAGAACCTGGGGTCTTTTTGAGGCAAAGAAGGTATTTTAATCCTTCTTTGCCAACTTCTGAATGAGTATTTATGGCTAAATTTTGCAATACTGACACATCTGCTTCTTTGAAAATTTAGTGATATCTCTAACAGTCAGTCTTAATTGTTCTTCAACTCTCTGTTTTACTTATGAAAACCTTTCTTTAGATAATGGATCAGCAGATGTCGTTATTGAGGTTCCGGTAATTTCTTAAAATGAATATAAAATGACGAAGCTTTGAAAACCTTTATAGCGTATATTTTAAAACGGAACACGGAAAACGCGAAAACCGGAACACATTAAGAAGAAGCAGATGGTTCAAACGTTTTCCTCACTTAGGCTTTTTATTTTCTTTCTTTTTCTGGATCAATTTAGGTTTCTGGGAAACTGCTCACCTACCCCTCCCCAAACCAAACATTTTGCCCAAAGCGATAAGTAAGGGTTAATGTTAGGTTTGGGGAGGGGTAGGTGAGCAGTTTCCCAGAAACCTAAATTGATCCCTTTTTCTCACGTTTTCCTTAGAATGTGTCTATAGTCCGTGGTAGGTTAACCCCAACAATTTAGCAAGTTCGATAACTACGGTATTCGCCGTTATACTCGTTTATATCCTTAAGTGGCAAGAGCCGTTATGCATGAAACTAAAATGACTTTATCAACAATATAAAACAAAAGCAAATGAAAGATCATCGCAGTAATGTACTCAAGCAGTTGAGAAAAGCAAGCCTGAAGCCTTCCCGTTCAAACCTGATTTTTTTTTTCAGGCTTGCTTTTCTCAACTGCTTAAGTTGAGTAAATTACTGCGATGATCTTTCATTTGCTTAAAATGTATATCCGCAGTAACAACTTTGCAAACGGCATAATTAAAGTCATAACATAATTAGGTTGGTGAGAAAGCCACTTTCGTTTTTTTTATTATTATTATTTCTTTTCTTTTTTGACAGAATTTATTATTTGTTTGTTTTCGTTGATGCGTTTTCCTGTCTTAAACACAAAGTTTCACGTGGCCGTTATTTCAAAATGGGATGATTTGGCATACTAAAGATAGATTGTCATCAACTTATGAATTATCGCAGGTTAGCGATGGCCTAATTAGATCCTACTTTTAATTCTTTGTAAACTCCCCAACTTATTTCATTAGTGAGCAAAGAATAATTAATCGTCTTGAAGAGTTGAAACACATCAGTCTATGCAGCCATACAACGACAGCACCGCAATACAAGAAACAGTTTAACGAAGACACATTTGACGGTTTAACTCTATGACTTCTGCAGATTTGTCGTACCTGTTGATAATGAAATACAAGCAGCTGTCAACAACAATCTAAATATGAAATGTACCAAATATATATCTGTCAAACATCCATCAGGCAGAAACTAAAACTGCACTTACAAATATCGTAGTATTCGCATCTAGAAATTAATTTGCGCCAGGATCAAACGGAAGAACTTTAACCACCAAGAGCAATGGCGAACTTTACTTTGGCAGGCGGAAACTACACAAGCGAGATTAACCAAACAAGCACAGAATCATGGCCAGTAGGCGTACTTGTATTTCTTCCAGCCTTGAACATTTTTCTATCCATCACCGCATCACTGGGCAACGCTCTGATTCTTAATTCTCTTCATAAAGAGTCTACTCTCCACCCATCAACAAAACTATTGTTTCGATGCCTGGCGGTCACTGATCTTTGTGTTGGCTTTATTTCACAACCCTTATATGTAACTTTTATCTTTGCTATATTCGACATTAGAAAGATAACATGGGATTTTCTCTTCTACATCGGCGAAGGAATTCATGTTACAAGCATTATATTGTGTGGAATGTCAATCTTAACATCAACAGCAATAAGTGTGGACAGGCTTCTCGCACTTTTGCTGGGTTTGAGATACAGACATGTTGCAACTTTGAGAAGAACACGTGCAGTCATTGTTTGCTTTTCTGTAATAAGTTTTTCATGCGGAGCGGTGTATTTTTGGAGTCATAGTATTTCCTGGATTGTAATCTATATATTCGGTGTACTTTGTCTAATAATCTCGATCCTCTCCTACACTAAAATTTACGTAACATTACGACAACATCAAGCTCAAGTACAAGACCATGTTCACCGAGGACAACCGAACGGAGGAGGAATTCCACTGAACATAGCACGATACAAAAAGTCAGTGTCCAGCATAGCATGGGTGCAGTTCGTGTTAGTAGTCTGTTATGTTCCGTTTCTTGTTGTGACTATACTGATAAATACAACGGAAACTGGACTAACACTTTACATGGTTTGGCTTGTTACGATTACTTTAGTCTACTTAAACTCATCTCTGAACCCGATTCTTTACTGTTGGAAGATCAAAGGAGTGAGACAGGCAGCGAAGGACACGATCAAACAGTTGTGCTGTTGTTTATGCAGTTAATGCTAAGCATTCACCTTGCTTGAGCTTTGAATATTGTACCGACAGTAAAATATGGACAACTTTAATAAACAACTTACAAAACTTGTATATAAAGGAGCGTAGAAACTACACAAGCGAGCTAAACCAAGCAAGCATGCCAATATGACCAACAGGCGTATTTCCTTTCAGTAATATTTTAGAGAACCTATTTATTTTTTTAATATGTATATTGTCTTGAAAACTCTGATCTGTTCGCAGTATGGGAGGATACTGTTCATAGAAATTACATTGCTGGCAAATTACAAGTTTTACAAACGTTTAGGAGATTTATAATTATTAAATCAAGAAACACATGTATTGGAGTAGTACATTATTATTCCCTTATACTACAAGCAAATATTACAAGACCATTCTAGCACGCTAAGTCTGTTTGCACTTTATAAAAGAGCAAAATGGATTCTCTATAACATTTTCTATCTTGTACATGTGTCAGAAAGCAACTATTGTGCTTCCTTATGTAAAAACTGTTCACTGTTAGAAATTAAAAGCTTTACCGAAGTGGGGCAGGACGAAGGAGACGTTTTTTAACCATTTTATCGTACGGAGCCGAGATACTTACTGTACGTGTCACTGAGCTTTCGTTGCTACTAAGTATATTCTTTAACCACTTGGATTAAAAAAAATCAAATTATGATCACCGATCTCATTATCTCTGTGTAAAACAATTATTTTCGCCATACTTTTTTGTGCCTCGTTTTCAGTTGTTAAAAATATTGAGCGAGTTCCCTTTACTTCTGTCAATAGTAATTTATCAAATGGAGGTGGAAACTTCCTTTGCCAATAATTGGCATTTAAAGAGTTACATGTAAGTTCCTTTTTAAAATTGCATGCACTAAAGCTGGGACACCGAAACATGCTTAAGTGGCTGTCCAGCTAACAGCGGTCTGGCGATTTTCGGGTCGCGGGTAAACCTTCCCTTTATTTTTTGTGACTGAAAAGGACTTAAGGTGAAATGATTAAAATCGATCTAATTTTTTCCAGAAACTTTTTCTTTGCTTCGCTACAGGACAAAACGTATTTTACTATCTGAGAGCGGTTTTCAGGGTTATTCGATGACCGAAATTCGGCGATTTTAAAAGCCGCGTTTCTTCGAAACGGATAAATATCGCTAAATTTTAAATAGATCATTACATTAAGCCGCATTTACCTTGTCTTATCAAGGAATATCGAATTATTTGATGAAAAATTAAATTAACTTAATTAAATCAAAGACAACGCGGTTTGCGGTATCTTTTCTTGCATGACAGATTCCTCAAAAGTAAAAGCTAAAATCTTCAAAGCGGTACGAAAATCACAGGTAAAATGCACTTCACAGCAAAGATCTAACCCTATTCTAATAGAAAATAAATTAAAAGGTCCGGGTATCGTTCTACTTTGGACGCGAACAAACGTTTTTAAGAGCTCATTTTGGCAATATTTACATTAGATTGCTCGTTTGACGGTTATGCCCAGCGCATGTGATTAGATAGAAATATTTTATCCAGCAGCTCAGAGTCTTGCTGTACATCCTCGAAAAACGAGTACTTTTGGTTTTTATGGCCGTTGAAGTTTGTATAAATAAAAACGGCTGAAATGCCATAAATAGGAATCGTTCGTCCGCTCGCACAATATGCAAATTTTGCTCATTTTCAACAGGTTGTCGATTTCAGCAAAGTCAAAATTATCTCAAAGATTAAAACTTACTTTTTCTCAAACGTTTTCCTTCTTGAGTTGAGACACACGGCAACTGGAGGCATTTACCTTATTCTGACATAAAACAAACTTAAAGGTGAAGGTATCATTTTGCTTCGCACGCGAACAAGTGGTTAGGAGCTTCTTGGTCAATATTTACATCAGAAATACTCGTTCGACGGTTACACGCAATGTCCAACGCAAACTGTATTACTGAATAGATTTATTTCTTTACATCTCAGATTCATTTTATGCCTCTTCAGAATAACAAGCATGTTTTTTTCTAAGCCTTTGTTAGTTTGTAAACAAAACATTAAAGCGAAAAAAATGCCATAAACAAAAATTCTGTATCTTATTTACAGCGGGCTGTCGATTACAGCTTTGTTTGTTTACATCGCAAAAACGATAAAGCTCTTCCCTACTCAGTTATAGTCCAACCTTATCGTATCACCTGGACGAAATTAATCACGTATTTAAATTAATCTCGCATTACACATGAAAACATCACTGACAATCCGTATATCAATGGCTTTCTTTTAGTAAGGGGTGGCCGTGTTGCGGGGGGGGGGGGGGGGGGGGGAAGTGGACAAATACCCAAATAAATATCCAGATGCGCTTTTGATTTTTGGAGCAAATATCGAGCTCTAAGAAAAAGTTACCGTGCAAGGACCGGAAAAGAAAAATATCAAGAAATGAATTTTACATCAAAATATCAAATTCATGCATCTCCCTCTCCATTTCAACAGTAATGTTTTGGCACACCCCTATGAACATGGCAAACACCACACTACTTGTAGCTAAAACTAATTAATTAACAGAAATTACTCGGTACTTGAGCTCACCTAAAATCGCAAAAACGATCTTACTGCTGTTTTCGTGACATGCGTTTTACACAATAATTCCACCTTGCTCCTGGTTTATGTATTTTGTAACTTTTCTTTCTCTTATCGTTAAAACATACAATTTAATAAACTGTTATCCTTAACAACGACTCCAAATCAGAACATGACCGCGTGCATGCACAACTTTTTCCCTTTTCTCATTTACAACTATCGGTAAACAAAGCTTACGTACAGGGCAAGGTTTTTGTCAAGTTAGAAATTGCGATTTATTCGACTGGTGCTTGGAAACTTTGTCCACAGCAGACTCAAACGACGTAAAATGCCCACCAAAATTTCCGAGAACATCCTCCCCGGCCTTAAAGTTATAGGGCTATTCAGTGGTTGGGCGGCAGCAGCTGCATTCTTTCACCATGTCTGTGATTTTGTTTACAAGGGTAGCCTTTGTATCTTTAGATTTGAATGGCAGTTCAAAATGATTGCAGATGGCTTTCAGTGTTTTCACATTGAATTTTGAGAGCCCTTCTTGTTTGGTCTGCTCGCATATATCATAGCCATCGTACATCATAGGATGCATTACACCCACGTTGTTAAAAATATCCTCGACCTCTTTGTCCCGACGTTTATCATTCAGAAATGATACTTCTTCTTGCAAAAGCAGATCCCCTTCGTCATCACTTTCAACACTCTCGGCTCCGGACGACCCTTTTCTTCTTCTGAGTGCAGACAGTCTCGAAAAGAATGACTGAACTTGCTCCTTCGTCAGCCATTCGTCTCTGGGAAATCTTCTTGAGCCATCTGCATTTCTGGTCGTTCTCATGTCTGCTGCGACCTGAACAGGATCTGCTTTCCGGCCTGTTTGCGCGCCGACATCAAATCGTACTGTGAGGTAAGACCTGACATTCTCGCTAAACCTTGTCCCGCCTCCCCTTGGCTTCTGTAGGGCCCATCCACTAGCCTCAAATTTGCAAACACCACTGGGAGAGTCAGGTTGGCGAGAGTCTTCGGTTGGCGGCAATTTCTGTCTTGAATCGATGGACATTGTTGCGAACTTGAGCGCCCAGTCTCGGCGTAATCGATCGTATATGCTTTCCTGATTCGCTTGAACACTTGAGACATGTTCTCCAAAGTGAATATGATCTTGTAGTTCGTCAAATGTTTTAAAAACGGAAGAACAGCCAGGCTCTTTACATTCAAATAATGCTGCTTCTTTCTCTGACTCCTGTGTCTCACACAGTGACAGCTTCATTTGCCTGGGCGTAACAGCAAAGAAGCCTTGTTCGTTAACTTCCCTCACGAGAATTGGACCTTGTCTCTGAACGTTGAGTTGCGACCATGGTATCAATTTTCCCGGGCCAATTTCATAGGCTTTTGAGACGCGGACACCCTCTGCTTCATACGAGAAATTATGGAATGAACTGAAATTGCTAACGCGGTCAACTTTAATACTTTGGCTGCAATCTAATTCGCACACCGCTGCGGTGGTTCCCTTTACCTGCCGTAAAGGGAACGTCGTATCTGGAAAAACAAAATACAAGAGATATCTATCCTATGGAAGTATTCCTGTAAAGCTGTAAGTCTCGCGGATCAATTTCATAAACTCATATATGCCCTGGGATTGGGGTGTCTCGGTGTTTGGATACCCCAATGAAACACTCGCTCTCGCTTTGGAAATAGTACATGAAGGTTCAGGATAGCGGAAAATCGTAAACTAACCGGAAATTATCGCCTTCATTTAGACACAAAATATCACGCACTATCACTGACTATCACTAGATAAATGAGCTTGAGATTAATTAATAGACTTAATAGTTAGGAAAAGCAGTTCCTCAGGGAAGCCCAGGAAGAGACGGAAAGAATAAGGCAGTGGTTTATGTGTATATCTCAGAGTTCATTCGAAATCGCCTTCCAGTTATAAAACAAAAATTGCGCCTGAAGTTAGAACTAACTCCATGAGGACGATTTATATTATGGGCATCTTTGACCAATAACTACAAGCCAATGTTGCGAGAATTCTGACTTTGTTGGATAATCAACTTATTAAAAGCATTTAGCCCTTCTCCAAACAAGCATGGAAAACCATAGTTTATTTTATTATTTCAAATGGAATGGAATTACCTCAGAACTCGTATCCCAACCTGCTTGCCAATGTCGCTCACAGCTGCAATTAAGTTATTATTGTGGTAGCATCCAGCGCCATCGGAACGAATGTAGGCCGTATTCACGTACGGTCGTTCAGCTTTGACGGTCGTCAGCAGGTGTGTTAGGATTGCACATACTGCGTACCAGTCCTGAGCGTAGCTATCCAGGAGGTGGACATACGATACTATCTCTTGATCTTGACCCTCTGCAGGCTTGGAGATGACGCAGCTGACGTGCCAGCTCATTCCCCGTTTGCCGTACCACTCGGACCGTTTTTCTCGATACTTCATTTGGTTGAATTTCATCGCCCAATCCATTAGCACTAGTATAGAGTCATTTGGTAGAGACCTGAGTGCATCTTGTTTGGCTTGGTCTTGATTCTCTGCCCGAAGGATATGCGCCTTCCATTGAAGCACCATATCCTGTGCCTGTTTGGCATCATACAGCAGGTCTTCCTTTTGGTCTTCTCCATACAAACTGATTACTGGTGACTGGATCTCTGTCAATATGGAGATCATTGCGTTTTTCAGTGATTCGCATTGTTGGCACGGTGTATAGTGTTCGTGGTTGCAGGAAGCCTGGAAGTCAGTGCTCTGGGGATCACTAAGAGCATAACGTCCACAATGGTCCGGGCATGGGCTCTCGCCTTCTCGACAGTGCGCTCGGTATTCTGTCTTAGGGTAGCGCTTTCCTTCTTTCAATTCCTTCCTTGTTGCTTGACACCATTCCGGCCGCGATCCGCTTTGCTCCAGCCTGTCTATGATCTTATTCAGAGCATCGAAGCCGTCTGCACCACTTGCTGCGGTATTGTCGAGCCCTTGTAAGGACTTCCGTTGAGATGATTTCCTTACTTTTAAAATCTGAAACAAAGTCGACCGTCCAAGGGGTTCGAATTCTTCATCACGGCAGTGGCTGAAATATTGGGCTATCGTGGTTGATCTAGCGACAGTTCTCACAACGTTGGGCATGACTAACTGCTCTCCGGAATCTAGTTTTAAAGTCCGAGTCCCGTAGGAAACATCCTGGTAAAAATATGGTTGGTCGGCAAATGAAAGGAAATGGTTCAGCTTCATCAAATCGATACGGGTTCTGTGGAAAGGAGCTTTCTCTAGAATCAATCCAGCACCGACTGTCTTTGCGTGGGCCCTGGCCTTTTTGATCTGTCGATCACTTAGATTTTCAAAGTGGCCATGCATCTTTTTTAATTCACTGAAAGAATACTGCAAAGCGTAAATACTAAGAATTTGTGTTTTCAGATTCTTTGTTGGGGCATGTCTGTATGCAGCTATCAGGGCGTTTTCGCCTTTATCTAGCGTCGACGAGTTTTTGTATGCGTTTAACAGTTCATCACTGGCATTAGGGGCAATAACCTTGCATACAGCTTGACAAGCTTCATCGACCTTTTCTTCGCACAACGCTTTTTCATTTGCGGACGCACTTTCCCAATCTGACGCAAGCCTGAACGTAAGTTGCTCAACTGTTTTCATATCAGTCAACGATGCAATTTGTGACATTGCGTCATTGTACACCTTGAGTGGGTCAGGTGTCGATTCGTCAGCTGAACCATCAGATTCCTCTTCGCGCCACTGGCCTGGTGTCCATGGCGGATCTGACGAGCTGACGCCTGGTCCTGGAGTGCCTGGTGACCAAGTTCGCATCGCCAAGTAAGCATCGTGCTTAGATTTTCTAGAATAGTTAAAAAATGAAACATTTTACTGACTGAAACGTTCCCCGAAGAACATATTCATTCCTCAACTTAAGAACGTTTAGGACGGTACCTTGTCGTATTTTTATGGTTTGACCCAGATTTCATTACTGTACTATAGCACAACACCTCAGCTGTTAGTCTCTTTTCTTATCTCCAGACTAATAACGCTCCTCCTCTTTCTGCTAACCCCATTCAACCTTAACATGCCTTAAAAACTGAAAAACTGAACATGGCGCTAAATAAACTTTTATGTACTTGTTGTGCAGGCTGTGGTACAATATGTTTGTTGCAGTGTCAAATTCGCCATGGAAATTCTTTTACGCCACCTCTGTATCAATACAACTACTGAGAAAATATTGCAATGATAAAAAAAGAAGAAGAAAGAATACCTCGAAAACTGTTCTGGTTTTTCGACCACCCCCTCATACAGCCATTTCCACTCGTTTTTTAATCTTTCCTTGTGACTCTTTCGGCAGCTGTTGCACAAGGCTGAAACAGAAGCATGTTGTAGAACGTTTTTTAATTGATCTATTTAACATACAAACAGACCTGCGTAAGAATGAGAGAAGTGCACGTGTGACGCCTTATCGGTGAAAAATAGGCGTGTCGGTTAAAAAGTCCACTCTAACCGAGGCATGGGCCTGGGTCGAGGCCAGTTATATTTAAATTTTTTTCTCATGTATTTTTTACCTCGTTTTTTTTCTTTATTTTTCTCAAGTTAAATGATTTCCGAAATTCTGGTTCTTCTGAAATTACAAACAATAAAAAGTATTTTAAGGAAAAAGGAAAAAAACAGTTAAAACAAAAAAGAGGAAGATGTAATAACAGTTTATGAAGTGCACGCCCCCAATCCGGCCTTGGCCCCGGCAACGGCACCGACCTTCTCGGCATTTTATCGATCACAGGAAAGGTTTCGGGTTTTGTAGAATACAGAGCTTACCTTATTTGTTAATAGGTAATTTTAAATTGATGCTGGGTTGTCAGAACGAATTTAACGGACAGAATGATTCCAGTTGAATTGATTTCTCCAGTTTCGTGACCGTTTGATAATTTAATTAGTTGTTCTTCTTTCAGTTGAATGAAAACATGGGCTTTAAAAATCTTTTCTTTTAAATTTTATCACAGAGAATTCAAGTCCATTTATTGTTTCCAGCTTGGTTCAAGGGTACACAAAAAAAAACAAAAGAAATCAAATGGAGTTAAAAGTTTGGTAAATTAAATTAAGAGAAGTTTTAATTTTGGCAACAGATAGCATTTCTCTATGGGAAAATGAAAAAGAACGGAGAATACTTCCCTCTCAGCTACATGTTAACTATAAACATCGTAGATGGATGGGGTAGGTGCATGATAAACTGAAACTATAGTCCGTTTGAGCTGTAAAAGGAATGAGCAAAAACCGACGCAAAATCGAAAACATTGAAAAGTGTCAAATACACTGAGTTAATTAAGCGCAGGTAATTTTCAAAACGCAAAAAAATTCCTTAATCCTTTATATAGAATTTGGTTAAATAAGACAATGATGCGTGATTTGAACTATATTATGCCCGTATTGTGTGAATGTCATTAGAGAAGACAGAAAAAAGAATGGAGAAAATGTTGTTTCTTGCTATTACTTACGTGATCCAACAGGAATAGCAACGTCAAAAACTTCCATCACTTCTCGTGCAATTTTCACAGTCACGACTCTGTCACTTTTAACACTTTTCTGCTTACCCTTGTGATCGGGATAATGGCATGCTGTGCGGCCAGTTTGATTTCTCCAGTCTTTGCCAAGGTTCGCACGATGTCTTGGGCACACAAACATATTTTCAACTTGTTGGGCAGTTTTACTAAAATAGCCAGCCCGTAGTAAAATAAGTTCGCTTTCTGAAATGTCTTCTTTTGTTAAATGACATCTCCTCAGGTGAGCCGTAATATCACTTTTGCATTCACTTAGAGGCACCAACTTTGTCTCTCCGTTATTTTCCCCACATCCAATTTCATCCTTCGCCGACATGAAACATGTCGTTGAAGACGCCATGTCTCGCACTCTCGGGTACATTGCGTGACAACAACACATCAACATTGCAAATGACATCATTACATTGGGAAGAGAACTTATTAATAAAAAAAACGAAGTCAAAATCTGTCTTTTTTACGAGCCTCCAGTTGCCGTGTGTCTAAACTCAAGAAGGAAAACGTTTGAGAAAAAGTAAGTTTTAATCTTTGAGATAATTTTGACTTTGCTGAAATCGACAACCCTGTTGAAAATGAGCAAAATTTGCATATTGTGCGAGCGGACGAACGATTCCTATTTATGGCATTTCAGCCGTTTTTATTTATACAAACTAAAACGGCCATAAAAACCAAAAGTACTCGTTTTTCGAGGATGTACAGCAAGACTCTGAGCTGCTGGATAAAATATTTCTATCTATAATCACATGCGCTGGGCATAACCGTCAAACGAGCAATCTAATGTAAATATTGCCAAAATGAGCTCTTAAAAACATTTGTTCGCGTCCAAAGTAGAACGATACCCGGACCTTTTAATTTATTTTCTATTAGAATAGGGTTAGATCTTTGCTGTGAAGTGCATTTTACCTGTGATTTTCGTACCGCTTTGGAGATTTTAGCATTTACTTTTGAGGAATCTGTCATGCAAGAAAAGATACCGCAAACCGCGTTGTCTTTGATTTAATTAAGTTAATTTAATTTTTCATCAAATAACTCGATATTCCTTGATAAGACAAAGTAAATGCGGCTTAATGTAATGTTCTATTTAAAATTTAGCGATATTTATCCGTTTCGAAGAAACGCGGCTTTTAAAATCGCCGAATTTTGGCCATCGAATAACCCTGAAAACCGCTCTCAGATAGTAAAATACGTTTTGTCCTGTAGCGAAGCACAGAAAAAGTTTCTGGAAAAAATTAGATCGATTTTAATCATTTCACCTTAAGTCCTTTTCAGTCACAAAAAATAAAGGGAAGGTTTACTCGCGACCCGAAAATCGCCAGACCGCTGTTAGCTGGACAGCCACTTAATATGACTGACTAGCACTTAGCGCCAAACACTCATTATATCCTCCGCAAACTAACATAATTTCAGGACCCTTTAGGCCTATTTAATAACTAAGTCAATATCATCAAGTAGTGCGCTAAAAGCATCGATGCAAACATCTGTTCTTGTCTTTTCGCACAAGTCAGTGTTTTCATGCTAAACATCACTTCTCTTTTTGCAACTAATGACATAGTACTACAATGTTTACCTTAATTTAACATCGACACATTTTTTATCAAATTCATTTCAGTTTAGAGTGGTCTTTTTTTTATTCATCAGGCCCTGTACCATCATTAAACCATTTACTCGTGAATTTATAACGTATGAATTCGAAGCTTTTAATTTGTAACGTCAAAAGGTGATTCAAGTTTCCGTTTTAATTTCTCACAATAAAAAGCCGTTTGCTTTCATGACTGGCAGAAAATTGTTTAAAAGAGATGGAGTAACGCAGCTGTATTATATACTGCTTAATATTCAAGCCAAATGCCAAACTGTTTCTCTTTGAAAAAGAAACAGGTCTATTTAAGGAGGCTTACAACGGTTTTCAACACCTTTTAGCTCTTAAACGTCAGTACATCGAATCTTAAACAGTAGCTGCTACAATAATGATATCAAACCAATGTTCAATCATCGCTGAACAAGTTGGGGTCATTTTCATAACGTCACTGGTAGCCATAGCATTTCCCTTTAAGCGCTTATACTGAACTCAAAAACAATCCCGGTGACCCCCATTTTAGTCCGGCGGCTTAGCTCCTGAATTGTGCGATTTTTGATACAAGCACCAAACTTTGCAGGATTTCAAGCATTCGCATACTAATCAATTCTTGATATAGTGCCAACTCCAATAACCTATTTTTAGCTAGTAAACAGCAATGAAATTTTCCGCCGAGAGGCCCCCCTGCCCCGGCCTTTCCCACAAAGTATTTCTTCTTGTACTTTTATAAACCTTTTATTGTTGATTTTTATTCATAAATACAAGTATGAATGCTTTTAATTAGGCTTACAATTGTTATTTTTTACCGTCTGTTTGATACCAATAATTTAATAAGAAATTATTGCATGGGAAAAGATTTTTCGTTCCCCGCCCTCTGCTCCCTCGCGTCTCTCGTTTTGCGCTAGCGTCCAGGTCTCTCGCGATCGGTGAACCGTTCGCTTATAGAAGAAAAGTAGGAAAATATAGGGCTGTGAACAGTCTAAATTACAGCATTTCATTCTAAATTTTGTATGTGCGACTTGGTATCACTACCTGGCATAATAGTATTTGTCTATAAACCAGAACAAACAAAATTTCACGAAATTTCATTGATTTTAACCCTATCCAGACCGGGAGGGGCGGAAAGTGCCCGCGCTGACTTTGAACGCTTATAACTTTTTCAAGATTCAACCAAACGCTACCAAACTTTGCGAGTTAATCTAAAATTTATCTGGAAATGATTTGGTAGGGCAATTTGTTGTGTTAGAAACTTGACGTCACCATGGCAACGGCATTTTGACAGGCATGTTTTCCCAAATTGGAAAGTTTCGTGTTTCTATTAATGAAAAATAACTTTAATGCAATCATTTTCACCTTTTTACGGATTTTAAGCACACTTTTATTGATTTTGAGTACTTTCCAGTAATTTTGGGCGGTTTTCTGACGTTGTGAAAAAATTTCGAAATCCAAGATGGCGGATCCAAGATGGTGGATGTTTTGGCATTATGATGTTATTGTCACGTGATGTGACGTCATCATCCCACGTGATGTATACCAAAAGTTAGATTTTCGGACATACTATATATCCTGTAAGTTTCATTGTGATTGCTTAAATATTCTGTAAGTTACGGGGGGCGGTATCCGCCACCCCCCCCCCCCCCCCTCTAAAAAGATCCAAAAAAAGCCCGGTCTGAATAGGGTTAATATGTTCCAAGGGAAAATAATTTTCGTGTTGTATTTTGCTTCGGTAACTCTAGTCTACTTCAACTCATCTCTGAACCCTCTTCTTTATTGTTGGAAGATAAAGAAGCACTGAAGGACACAATCAGACAACTTTGTTGTTCCTGCAGCTTAATAATCCATACTAAGCAGAGACATTAAACAGCCAGCTTCCATTAGTTATTTACAATGTTCAGCCCCGAAATGATGTAAACTTCAACAAAAGAAACTTCAATTCTAATGTTCACATACTTTTTCCCACGGTCACTGACTTAGGTAATAATAAGCAGGACCCGAAATATCACAAACAGTCGTGCTCAAAAGTCGCTTTCAGACAAGCTCAAATGTATTACTTTCTCAGTCTCTAAAATGTTCTCATTCTTGACTGAATCTAGGATTTCCTGAAAGAGCCTTGCGGAGAAATTGCATGAAAATTAATTAAAAGCTAAGTATTCAAATAAGAAAAAATGACACCAATACCATGTGGTATGGTTTTAAAAAAACAATTTTTTTTTTTTGCGTTGTCCTGCAGCTTTAGATAAAGCGGACTAAATAGACAGAAAAGACGACGATGTGATCAGAATACAATAGTCAAGGTTGCAGCTTGTCATTATGTTCTCCAGTTGGATGTACACGCCTCGGAGATGTTATTACATGAGGTTAGAATATTTACAAATAAGAACCGTGGGCCTTAATGCCTTCTTTGGCAACTTTTGAATGAATGTTTATGTATCCTGTTCCTCCTAGATTAGATGCCATGCATATAAACAAGTATGTATGTGTTGCTTTGGCAAAGCTCTGTTTGATTGGCAGATTTTGGCCACGGGTGTGGCCGTTTATTTTTTATATCAAGGATAGAAAGCTTAAAATATGGAAACCTTAAAGTATTATACCAGCAAAGGTGAGGGAGAACCAGCCAACCCAAACCAACAACAACAGAACGCAGGGAGCGGAGGGAGGGGAAACTTTTCTTCACTCGTTTACGCCATAAGCGTAAAGACGATGTAACCGCGCCTTCATAACCTAAAAGCCCGCGAAAATGTAACCGGAAGTGATAGTTGGAGAGAATTTCACCGGAAGCTGGTAAAGACTTACGAAACAAGCTACATAAAACCATTTATTTTTGCAAAATAAATATCCTTTATGTATGACTAAGTTTTGCAATACTGACACATCTGTCACTTTGAAAATTATTCATAACAGTCAGTCTCTAATGATCTCCAACAGAACACGGGACACGCGAAAACCGGAACACATACAGAAAAAGCAGTTGGTTCAAACGCTATCCCCTTACGTTTTTTTTTCCTTTCTTTCGCCTTCTCGCGGTTTCTTTAGATTGTGTCTATAGGACAAAATGATTAAAAATTAATGTATTCTTAGTGTTGTCCTCTTACAACAATTTGCACCACTAAACAAAGGGAAATGAAGAAGGAATGTAATTAAAGAGGAAGAAGTGATCATAACACAATAGTTGTCTTTCCAAAGCTATATTAACCAAGCCAGGTGTTCACGTCTTCAGAAGATGTTATTTTACATGTGTAGGTTAGTTTATTTCAAATTACAAACTAGCCTATTGGAACAATCCAAACCACCCATGCAATTTACTCTTACCGGTCACCTATGGCGTACGATCCCCGCCAAAATTCATTGTTTGGATTTTAACTTCATCATTTAAATTTTCAACTTCAACAATTGAATTTTATATATAAATTCAAAATTTTACACCTTTCTTTCAGATTTCACATTATTGGAGATGTGTTGTACACTTATCTTTCCATTTTCTAACTCAACGTTTGTACTTGACCTTGCTCGCTGTACATTTTTAACTCACGTAGAAAATTTTCAACTCGACTTTTTAATTTTTGTTTACGCTTCAGTGATCATTTGTCAAGACAATAATCCTTTGTCGGGGAGGGAGGGGAGGGGGATAGACCTCCTCCTCAGGCTCTTTCGGCTAGATTCCTGCCAGGTAGGCATGAATAGATTGTGCTAGTAAATTCTGGAAAAGTTGCTTCACCATATACCCAAAACTTGCTCAAATATCAAAAAGTTGCCACCAAAATGTAGAAAAGTTGCTTGCTCTAGAGTCGTTTTGTTTTAGATAAATACTCAACGTGTTTGTTTGTTTGTTGCCATTAAAACATTTTCATTAAATATTCTTACAATCATTAAAAGAGGCCAAAAATCCATTGTTATATGATAAATATAAATACTTTGTTGTAATCAATATACTCTTCAATAATAGATAAAAAAATAAAAAAATAGATAAAAAATAATAAAAATAAGATTAAAAAAAAATCCTTCGAAATGAAACGACCTTTTATGGTTTGGATAGGTTTTATGTCAATGTGTT
This sequence comes from Oculina patagonica, assembly GCF_052425735.1. Classification (NCBI taxonomy): domain Eukaryota; kingdom Metazoa; phylum Cnidaria; class Anthozoa; order Scleractinia; family Oculinidae; genus Oculina; species Oculina patagonica. The sequence goes on from NC_135767.1 coordinate 14,917,491, forward strand.
GCTCAAAAGTTTCCAAGGAAGGCAAAAGTTGCCCTAGGTTGCTGGTACTACAGAAAGTTGCTCAAAACGCTAAAAGTTGCGCAAAAGTTGCCGAGCACAATCTATTTATGCCTACTGCCAGGACGGTGATTATAGTAGAATGTTGCTTCGATTGGAGTATTTAAATCGTATTCTTATAAATTTTGGGGAATTGCCATAATCGCCCTAGCATGTTTATCGAGTGCACAGCAATCGAGCGTTCCTACATACAGGACAGACCGTTCTTTCACTGGTCGACCGCAAAGGTCGCCCTCCTTTTATTGTATCGGATCGAGGATCAACTGATTTTCCTGGTAGATAAGACCAAGACAAGACCAAGAACCTAATAGCTCACTTGATATCCTGATTCCAAACATAGATATCCTCCTTTCCACCGTCCTTTTTGAAATTCCCAATAGCTCACTGATTTTAGGTACTGTAAACCCATTATCTACCAGGAAAATCAGTTGATCCTCGATCCGATACAATAAAAGGAGGGCGACCTTTGCGATCGACCAGTGAAAGAACGGTCTGTCCTGTATGTAGGAACGCTCGATTGCTGTGCACTCGATAAACATGCTAGGGCGATTATGGCAATTCCCCAAAATTTATAAGAGTACGATTTAAATACTCCGATCGAAGCAACATTCTACTATAATCACCGTCCTGGCAGGAATCTAGCCGAAAGAGCCTGGGGAGTAGGTATATCCCTCTCCCCTCCCTCCCCGACAAAGGCTTATTGTCTCGACAAATGATCACTGAAGCGTAAACAAAAATTAAAAAGTCGAGTTGAAAATTTTCTCAGTGAGTTAAAAATGTACAGCGAGCAAGGTCAAGTACAAACGTTGAGTTAAAAAAAGGAAAGATAAGTGTACAACACATCTCCAATAATGTGAAATCTGAAAGAAGGGTGTAAAATTTTGAATTTTGATATAAAATTCAATTGTTGAAGTTGAAAATTTAAATGATGAGGTTAAAATCCAAACAATGAATTTTGGCGGGGATCGTACGCCATAGTCACCCGGATTCTAAATGCTTCATTACCAAACATAGTATAATTTTTTTCGACTAAGTTTTGCAATTATAATAACAATCTACAGAAACATATGTCACTTTGAAAATTAAGCCATATCTCATAAAAGTCAGACTCGAAAATTCGTCTCCAACTCTGATATACATATCTTCAGATAATGATTCAGCAGATCATAGCTATATAGATGCCATTATTTAGGTTGCTGTAGTTTATTTTCGTTCTTTGAATAACAATGCGTGGCTATTGAAAACTTATTATAAGCGCCTATTATTTGACAATTGCAGACAACCGAAATAAATTTTAAACAGACAGATACTGCCTAAAACACTTAGTTGGTAACTACAGCATCTAATACATAAAAATCGTGACAGTTTTGAACAGGGAGAAAATAAAACTCTATAAATGGGCATGCAGTTGTCGTTCTTTCGAGCTGATATTTAAATCGGGGAAGAAAAGAAAGCCATTCTCAAATTATTATCTCTTATATTTTCTTCTTTTTAAAAGCATTCTAGGATTTACACGTTTTCGCCTATCACTAATAAATGCGAAGTTTTACGAGACGTCACTTCAAGATGCGATAATTTGGCAGACCGTTAAGTAGCAAAAAAAAGAAAAAAAACCGTCAAGCGATGTCGTTGCAGAATTTAAAAATATATGATTAAATATTTACTATTTCTGAGAAAATTCACGAAAAATAAATAGTTGAAAACGATGCATTTTATGTTTATTTACCATTCTCACTGTTCTCTTATTTCTCATTTGTTTATAAATTAACAATTAAAAGATCGTGGAGACTATATGACAAGAACTTCTAACTAAAAGCATAGTATGCTTTTAGTTAATTTGACATTTGATTTGGAAGTGTTTTGTTACTAGCCAAGCCAGGTGCTCTATTTTTATTTTTTTATTTTTTTATTTATTTATTTTTTTTCAGTTTTAGATCTAACCCCTTGCTATAACTTTACCCATTCAAATGTTTGCCTAATAAACAACAAATTGAAGCGACTTTTCTTTAATTCTTTTGTATTAATTTAAGCTGGCAGCCACTTGTATAATTATGTTTTCCTTTAATTTATTCTGAACTACAAATTTAGGCCTTACATTAGTGGGCAAAAATAATTATTTAAAGGCTGCAAGACAGCAACCGATTTTACGAATACGCATTCGACTTTCTTAAGGTGGATTTCCACTGACGCGTAATTTTTTACGTGCGTAAAAAAATTAGAGACAATGTATGAACGGCTTGCGTACACGTTTACGCAGGCCGTTCATACATTGTCTCTAATTTTTTTCACGCACGTAAAAATTTACGCGTCAGTGGAAATCCACCATAAGGCTACAGTTAACATCCTTCAATACATCGTTTAACGTGGTACCTGTATGTAATTCAATACAAGTGGCTTCGGAGTGAAATAATTTATTTAGGTGAAAACTACAATATAAACGGTAATCGAGAAGGACAGGGCATATACCAGATATTTATCTGTCAATCATCCAAACACAGGAACTGAAATTGTAGATAAAGTCTTCTCGTCTTTGTGCACCGAAAAACTTTAGAAGAACTGACCCAAAGAATAATGGCCAACACTTCTTTGCGAGACAACAACTTCACAAACGAGTTGAACCAAACAAGCACCTCGACGTGGCCAACGAGCTTGTTGTTATTCCTTGTAGTCTTGAATGTTTTCCTATCCATCACCGCAACACTGGGCAATGCCCTAATCCTTGTGGCTCTTCATAAAGAGACTTCTCTTTATCCTCCAATGAAACTTTTGTTTCGATGCCTGGCTGTCACTGATCTTTGTGTTGGACTTATTTCGCATCCACTCAATATTACCTCGCTCATGTCTTCTATAGTAACTGGAATAAACTGGAAAATAATTTACTATGTCGGCAAGTTAGATTATGCTTCAAGCTTCATTTTGTGTGGAGTATCGGTCTACACATCCACCGCAATAAGTGTGGACAGACTTCTTGCCCTGCTGTTGGGGCTGAGATACAGACACATTATAACATTAAGGCGAGTTCGTGCACTTATAGTATGTTTCTGGTTAATGGGTATTTTGTGTGCATCAATCTACTTTTGGAATAGAAGTACTGCCTTTTCTGTATACTTTGCTTTTACATTACTTTCACTAGTAACCTTAATCTTCGCTTACACGAAGATATATCTCAAGCTTCGACATTATCAATTTCAAGTGCACGGCCCCAAACGACAACCTAACAAGGGAGGAATTCCACTGAACATCGCACGATACAAGAAGTCAGTTTCCAGCGTATTATGGGTGCAGTTGACATTAGTTGCTTGCTATGCTCCATTTTTAATATTTGCTATACTACACACATACGGCCAAATGATGTTTGGAAATGAGCTTGAAATAACATTCTACTTTACAGGAACTCTTGTTTACTTAAATTCATCTCTAAACCCGATTCTTTACTGTTGGAAGATAAAAACGGTGCGACAAGCCGCGAAAGACAAGATCAGACAATTAATCTGCTGTAAATCAATCTAGATCTTTTAGTAAAGTAGATTCATTGAAGAGTGTTTGTGAACATTGACTGCAATGTGTACAGTTGTAGGCTTATTCCTTGTAGTTTGTAGATGTTACGTATTTAGTGGTCCATGTTCAGGTTAAAATTGCTTTTTTAATTTCGGCTGTGACTTATACTGTCTATACTATCAAGTTTAATGACAAATGGTCTAATCATTTTCGTGGTTTGGGTAGCTACCATAACGCTGGTCATCTAATTCTTTACTATTGGAAGATCAAAGAAGTGAGACAGGCAGTGAAGGAGAGAGAGAAACTACCACAATGTTCAGTATTTGGCGTGGAAAAATAAATTGTTAGGGAGAAATGGATTCTGGAATAAAAAGGCACTCGTTGATATTCATTTTTCCTTGTCATTAACTAATGCGCTTTTATTTCCTACACATTTAATCATTTTTTGGTTGCCTCTTTCTATATACTTTGAAAACTCACAAATATAAATAAATGAGACGTTGCGGATAAAGGCGGTGAGAATGAAAATCTTCCATAGTTAGAAAATAATTCCCTTTAGCTAGGCGGCTGTTGTTTTTCCTCTGACGGTTGTGTTGTTTCGCCGATAAAATTATTTTCTGCCAACAAGCTAGCCGCCAACAACATTTGAAATTCACTACACGGGCTGAAACTCACGCGAGGTTAACTTTAACATTAAGTAAAATGGTCAAGCATACGTACATATCTACATTAAAAATATATATTGGAAATTAAAAATTGGAAACTTTGTGAGCACTTTTTTAAGTAAAAGTAAAAAGCTTCATACGTTATAAATTCATGAGTGATAGGTTTAATTATGGTGCAGAGCGTGATGAATCAATCTAAGGGACCAATGTAAACTTAAATAAATTCGGCTGGCAATCAATGTGTGTCTTTGTTAAGGTACACATTGAAGTATTTTGTCATTAGTTGCAAAAAGAGAAGTAAAGTTTAGCATGAAAACACTGGCTAGTACGAAAAGAAAAAAACAGCTGTTGCTATCCCATGCTTTTAACCAACTACTTGACGATATTGAATCAGGTATTAAATATGCGTAAAGTATGCCGAAATTATGTTGGATTACAGATTATATATTAGTGTTTGTCGGTAGGTGTCGGTCAGTTTTATTGCGTGCAAGCTTGAAAGGGTTATTTTTCTTTAAATGCCAACTATTCGAAAAAGCAGTTTCCACCTCCATTTGATAAATCACTATTGACAGAAGAAAAGAAGATTCACTGAACATATTTTAAAATTGAAAACAAGGCACTAAATACATACATAAAGAATATATTAATTAGTAGCAACAAAGGCTCAGTGACGCGACAATATCGCGGCTCCGTACGAAAAAAGGGGTAAAAAACGTATTCTTAGTCCTGCCTACACTTCCGTAAAGCTTCCAATTTGTAGCATTAAGTTAAGAGGGATGAATTAGGAAGAAAACATTCGATCGGAAAAGGGGATCAAACTACAATAGTCATCGATACAGCTTGTCATTATGTTTTGGATGTGCACGTCTCGCAGATGTTATTTTACTTGTGTATGTTAGATTACACAGAGAAAAAAACCGGGGGCCTTAATGCCTTCTTTACCAAACTTTTGAATGATTGTTAATGGCTAAGTTTCTGTTAGTGTTAAATGTTTCCAACTATTAAATACAGCTATTTCAATAAAAGTTGTCGGGTCAAAGCTTAAAGCTAAAAGGCAATACCGTATGGCGTTCTGGGTATTCACTACAAATTTGCATATAAGCTTCATTAAATGCACAAATTTGTATTTCGCACGTGGAGAATTCACGAGTTTGTTTTTCTTTTCAGGAGGCCTTCCTGTAGCTTTACTTTCACTATCGCTTAGCTCTGACATTTGTCAGTGTGGCTAAAAGCACCTTGTTTCACATGTCTGAAGAGAAAGAAAACGTGCAAATTCGCGTTTGTCATGTTACTATATATTTTGGTATTCAGCACGCGCAGTTGCTCTCTTCTTCTACCCATACTGCCTTTCAGTCTTGTCTTTTACCTTTGATCCGGACAACGTTAACTGAAATAGCTGTATACATATGAAAACCTTTCTCCAGATAATGGATCAGCACATGTCGTTACTTGGGTACCGGAAATTTCGTCCAAGGAAAATGAAATGAAAACCTTTATAGCGTATATTATAAAACGGAACACGGAACACACGAAAACCGGAACACATTCAGAAAAAGCAGATGGTTCGCGCGTTATCCTCCCGTTAGGCTTTTTATTTTCTTTCTTTTTCTCGCGTTTTCTTTAGAATGTGTCTATAGTCCGTGGCAGGTTACCCCAAACATTTTAGCAAGTTCCATAACTACCGTATTCGCCGTTATACTCGTTTATCCTCTTAAGTGAAGGGAGCCGTTCTGCATGAAACTAAAATGACTCTATCAACAATATAAAACAACTTTGCAATCGACATAATTAAAGTCATTACATAATTAGGTTGGTGAGAAAGCCACTTTCTTTTTTTCTTTCTTTCTTTATTTATTTTTTCTTTTCTAATCGACAGTATCTTTGGATTTATATGTTTTCGTGGATGCGTTTTCCGCTGTCTTTAAATAATAAATAATAATAATAATAAAAGCTTTTATTTATACACGATAAATGTTTTGCAGCATAGCTGATGTGGTCGTGTTTACAAATTACTATTGAAGCTAACTAAACCCTTAAATAACAAATAAAGACTACAAACTAAGCATTCCAAACTAACGAAAATACACAGCCTCTAAATCCCTAATACTTTCAAAGCACCCTTGAAACTTGCCAACGATTCTTTAAGGCGGGCCTCGTTATTCAAAGAATTCCATAATGTGGCCCCTTCATAAGTAATCGACTTTTTGAGAAAATCAGTCTTTGGTCTTGGTACTGACAAGCAATTTTTCCTTCTAAGATTGTAATTAGTCTTCTGCTCCGTCCACAAGTTTCACGTGGCCGTTATTTCAATATGTGAAGATTTGGCAGATCAAAGATAGATTGTTAACAACCTTTCAATTATTGAAGGTTAGCGATGGCGTAATTAGATTCTACTTTTATGACTTTGTGAGCTACCTAAGTTATTTCATTAGTGAGCAAATAATTAATATTAAATCTTGAAGAGTTAAAACACATCTATGCAGCCATACCACGACAACACTGCAATACAACAAACGATTTAACGAATACACATTTTACGACATCTTCTAAATGCAGGTTTAACGTTGTACCTGTAGATAATGAAATACAAGCAGTATCTGTCAAACATCCATCAGGCAGAAACTAAAATTGTAGTAACAAATATTGTAGTCTTCGCATCTAGGAACTAATTTGCGCCATGAACAAATGGAAGAAATTTACCCACCAAGAGCAATGACGAACTTTACTTTGGAAGGCGGAAACTACACAAGCAAGATGAACCAAACGAGTGCAGAATCATGGCCGATAGGCGTACTTATATTGCTTTCAACCTTAAACATTTTTCTATCCATCGCCGCATCACTGGGCAATGCTCTGATTCTCAATTCTCTTCAAAAAGAGTCTACTCTCCATTCATCAACAAAACTTTTGTTTCGATGCCTGGCGGTCACTGATCTTTGTGTAGGTTTTATTTCACAACCCTTATATGTAACTTTTATCTTTGCTATATTCGACATAAGAAAGATAACATGGGATTTCCTCTTCTACATCGGCGAAGGAATTCATGTTACAAGCATTATATTGTGTGGAATGTCGATCTTAACATCAAAAGCAATAAGTGTGGACAGGCCTCTCGCACTTTTGCTGGGTTTGAGATACAGACACGTTGCAACTTTGAGAAGAACACGTGCAGTCATACTTTGCTTCTCTGTAATTAGTGTTTCATGCGGAGCGGTGTATTTTTGGAGTCATAGTATTTCCTGGATTGTAATCTATATATTCGGTGTACTTTGTCTAATAATCTCGATCCTCTCCTACACTAAGATTTATTTAACATTACGACAGCATCAAGCTCAAGTTCAAGACCATGTTCACCAAGGACAACCGAACGGAGGAGGAATTCCATTCGGAATATAGCACGATACAAAATGTCAGTGTCCAGCATAGCGTGGGTGCAGTTGGCGTTACTGGCTTGTTATGTTCCGTTTCTCGTTGTGACTATACTGATAAATACAACGAAAACTGGACTAACACTTTACATGGTTTGGCTTGTTACGATTACTTTAGTCTACTTAAACTCATCCCTGAACCCGATTCTTTACTGTTGGAAGATCAAAGGAGTGAGACAGGCAGCGAAGGACACGATCAAACAGTTGTGCTGTTGATTATGCAGTTGATGCTAAGCATTCGCCTTGCTTGAGCTTTGAATGTCGTACCGTCGGTAAAATTTGGACAACTTTAATAAACAACTTACAAAACTTGTATATAAAGGTGCGTAAAAACTACACAAGCGAGCTAAACCAAGCAAGCATGCAATATGACCAACAGGCGTATTTCCTTTCAGCGATATTTTAGAGAACCTATTTTTTTTTTTTAATTTGTATATTGTTTTGAAAACTCTGATCTATTCGCAGTATGGTGGGATACTGTTCATAGAAATCACATTGCTGGCAAATTACAAGTTTTAAAAACGTTTAGGAGATTTATAATTATTAAATCAAGAAACACATATATTGGAGTAGTACATCATTATTCCCTTATACTACAAGCAAATATTACAAGACCATTCTAGCACGCTAAGTCTGTTTCCACTTTATAAAAGAGCAAAATGGGTTCTCTATAACATTTTTTATCTTGTACATGTGTCAGAAAGCAACTATTGTGCTTCCTTATGTAAATCAAAGGCTCTATGAGCAAAGTCGTGAATGTGGTATATTATAAATTGATAGCCCAGAATTAGCCAAAATAAATTTTAAATGAATGCTGACAAACGACAATTTTTGTAATTGTCTATGAAATCTGTTAAACGTACGTTATAGTTGAGTCATGTTTAAAATTCTAGCTGGTAAGTGATAAACAACCCCATATTCTAACTGAAAACTAACCATCCAGTAGTCCATCGAGGCCTTCTAGCTAAGCAGCTAAGAAGTGAAGATTATTTCAGAGCTCAAAATAATTAATGCTGAGAGAGACACGTATAGTGGTAACAAGATATGAGGTACCTTAAGATGCTGCGAAGCTGGTAATGGAAAGAAGCTAGGGATTTTTTTTTCACCAAACTGTTTCACATTTGCTAAAGGGTTCTTTAATTAATAACCAGGTAACTCAGCCATTTTGTACAGGACAGTGGTATTATTTGACATACATTTTTCTCTGTTAAAGAATGGCAGACACTGTGACAGAAGGAAAATGATTAAAAGAAACTAACAGATGCCTCATACATGTGACTTCTAAGAATTAAAATTGGCAGGAAACAGTAAAGTCAACATAATTTATTATCAATTTAGAGGCCTGATACATGTAACAAATGAAAACTGCTGCTTATTTCCTTTTCTGGTACCTTTACTTGCAACAAAAAAGTTTACTTTACCCCTTTACATGCCACGAAAATCATCAATGCATTTTAATCAGCCTTATTAATTCGTTTTTAAATAATCTCTATACAGTGCCAGCCGTTCTGCATAGATTTGGTGGCCATGTTGGATCTGAACCTTAAAGCTTGTTTACCTTTTACTCTTTGTTTTCAGCGGTCAATAACAATAACTTCCAAATATTTTATTTTGCAAGCCTTACAGTCTGCTAAAAGTCAATTTATAGAGAGCAGTATTCACTGTCTGTGAAATGAGAGTAAATTTGAAATAAAATTCTTTTTCTGATCATGTGTTTCATACAAGTTACTGCAGGATCTTCATTTCAGCCCACACCTCTTGACAGCCTAGCCCCATGCAGAGTTCAGTGATGTGCTGTATTGCAGGATATTGTTTTGGCGAATCTGTAAATTAATTCAAAATTCTATGTGCCTTGTTAAAATAAATCTGTAGGACAACACGTACAACAAACCATTCAAGTGTAAGCAATTTGTTATTTATCAACATGACATGCAACCAGGTTCCTTTTCGGCTGAGATGACTGCATGCATTTATTTGGGGGGGAGGGGGGGGGCATAGGACATGTACAGAAATCAACCTTAAGGTTACTATTGTTATATTAGTGGCTATATATTACATTTTAGCGATTTTAGTGAGTTGGGCAAAAATCGCTTAATTTAGTACTTGCTAAAATTTGTCTTGGTCAAATTTCAAGTACCTCCCCGGTACCCCCTTCCCACCCTAATGGAACACAAAAATGGATACTGGTAACTTTGTTCTTTTAGGCAATGCAATTTATGTTCATTCAATGTCAAGAGACAACGGTAGTTTTTTTCTTTTACTGAACATTTATTTTCATCTTAGCCATATGTTCATCACCGGCCAGTAAAAGCTGGTTTACACGATATTACTATTTTTTGAAGTTTTTGGAAAATCCCTATATTAAAATATAGGGATTTTCCAAAAAAAGTCGCTAAATCTTGCTCAGAAAAAATAAATTAATAGCCGCAAACAATAGTACTCTCTCAGTATTTCTTTGAATGTCTACCCCATAGCACTCAGTGAATGTTGACAAAGCAAAAAATTACCTGAGTGCAATGATACACCCCTGAAGAACTACAGTTACCACATTTGAACTAATATGTCCCTTTTTTGACAGACCATGTGTATGAAGAAAAATAATTGTAAGGGACTGATGCATAATACTGTGTTTACAAATGTAGTTTTGCCTTCAAAAGCGGCAGAGCAAATTTATCATTCACATAAGGCTTGCTACCTAATGAGCTACGAATGCCAAAGGACATTTTGATTTAAGTTTAAGTCACGAGATAGATGTACTTGGGAATTTCGTTAACGAGAGTGTGACAACGAATATAAAATATTACTAGATACAAAAACTTGACGAACGTGCAAATGAATGATCGACCGAAAGACAAAGCAAGCCAACTATAAATATCTCTAAACGAATCAGTTTAATCTTGCTGAGTGAGACTAATTTGTAGCGGAAAATACAGCCTTATTTAGGGTGATTTATTACTTACCAACTATTTGATTGCATTTCAATGAAAGATAATCTCATATCCGCGGACTTTCAAAATAAGCTCTTGATCGGCGTGTAAGTTTCTTGCTTCCTTGGCCATCCTTTCCGTTGCATTGTGTGTAAATGTGGATTCGAGCACTGGCCTCACTAGAAAAATTCCTTCCAGAAAGGAAAAAATATTCGTATTCTCCTGATGTACATCCACAAGTTCGCATTACAACTCGGGAAACCAGCCCTTGTCCACGTTCGTCCGCCATTTTGAACTTAATTTAAACTTAATATAAAATTGCCAGGTTACCAAGGGAGTTTACACAAATTTAATTGAGTTTCTCCAGCAAACCGCAATAAGTCGTTCATTGCATTCACGACTTAAAAATGGTCCTTTGTTCACTGTTAGAAATTAAAAGCTTTACCGACGTGGGGCAGAACTAAAAGGAGACGTTTTTTAACCATTTTATCGTACGGAGCCGAGATACTAACTGTCGTTTCACTGAGCTTTTGTTGCTACTAAGTATATTCTTTAACCACTTGGATTAAAAAAATCAAATTATGATCACCGATCTTATTATCTCTGTATATTATTATCTCGCCATACTTTTTTGTGCCTCGTTTTCAGTTGTTGAAAATATTGAGCGAGTTCCCTTTTCTTCTGTCAATAGCAATTTATCAAATAGAGGTAGAAACTTCCTTTGCCAATATAACTGGCATTTAAAGAGTTAAGTTCCTTTTCAAAATTGCATGTATTAAAGCTGGGGACACCGAAACATGCTTAACTTGAACGACTAGCACTTAATTAGCGCCAAACACTATATCCTCCGCAAACCAACATATTTCCGGGCCTATAGGCCTATTTAATAACTGAGTCAATATCATCAAGCAGTGGGCTAAAAGCATCGATAAAAATATCTGTTCTTGTCTTTTCGCACTTGTCAGTGTTTTCGTGCTAAACATCACTTCTCTTTTTGCAACTAATGACAAAGTACTACAATGTTTATACTAATTTAACATCGACACATTTTTTTTGTCAAGTTCATTTCGGTTAAGATAGGTCATTTATTTTTATTCATCAGGCTCTTTTCCATCATTAAACCATTTACTCGTGAATTTATAACGTATGAAGCTTTCAATTTATTACGTCAAAAGATGATCAAAGTTTCCGTTTTTAATTTCTCACAATAAAAAGCCGTAAGCTTTCATGACTGACAGATAATTGTTTAAACGAGATGGAGTAACACAGCTGTATTGTATACTGCTTAATATTCAAGCCAAATGCCAAACTGTTTCTCTTTGAAAAAGAAACAGGTCTATTTAAGAAGGCTCACAACGGTTTCCAACACCTTTTAGCTCTTAAACGTCAGTACTACGAATCTTAAACAGTTGCTGCTACAATAATGATATCAAACCAATGTTCAATCATCGCTGAACAAGTTGGGGTCATTTTCATAACGTCACTGGTAACCATAGCATTTTCCCTTTAAGCGCTTATAACTCAAAAACAATCCCGGTGACCCGCATTTTGTATCATTGAATAACGATCAGCATGTTAAGATACAACTTTTTGCAAAGTTAAAAAAAAATTCTCTGAAGCCGTTTAAGAGCCACGCAAAATTTTTGAAAATTGTAAAGTTTTGATGAATTGAAGTAAAGGACCAATCTAAACTGAAATAAATTTGATAATGAATGTTTCGATGTTTAATTTAGGTAAAAGATGTAGTAATTTGTCCTTAGTTGCAAAAAAAGAAAAGTGATGCATGAAAACACTGCAGACTTGTGCGAAAAGACAAGAACAGCTGTTTGTATCGAGGCTTTTAGCCCACTACTTGATGATATTGAACCAGTCAATATATTGGCCCAAAGGATTCCGGGATTATGTTAGTTTACAGATGATATAGTGTTTGGCGCTAAGTGCTGGTCAGTGTCAGTTTTAATGTATGCAAGTTTGAAAGGGTAATTCCTCTTTAAATGCATACTATTGGCAAAGGCAGTTTCCACCTCCATTTAGTAAATCACTATTGAGAGAAGAAAAGAGGATTCACAACATATTTTAAAATTGAAAACAAGGCACTACATAGGATTTATATGGCGAAAAAAGTTTAAATTGATTAATCCAAGTTGTTAAAAAACATTAATTAATTGCAACAAAGGCGCAATGGCACGACAGTTTCCCTTGCTCCGTACGATTAAATGGGTATAAAACGTATTCTTAGACCTTCCCTACTTCATTAAAGCTTCCAATTTCTACCATTGAGCAAAGTATGAATGTATCCATGAATTGGGAAGAAAACATTCGGCAAAGAGGATCAGACTACAACAGGCAGCGATGCGGCTTGTCATTATGTTTTGGATGTGCGCGTCTCGCAGATGTAATTTTACTTGTGTATGTTAGATTAGACACAAAGAAAAACCGGGGGCCTTAATGCCTTCTTTACCAAAGTGTTAAATGATCGTTAATGGCTAAGTTTCTGTCAGTCTCGAATGTTTCAAACTATTAAATATACATATGAAAACCTTTTTTCAGATAATGGATCAGCAGATGTCGTTACTTGGGTATTGGAAATTTCGTCCAAGGAAAATAAAATGAGGAATATTTGAAAACCTATATTATATATTTATATTATATAAACTGAACACGGAACAAGCTTAGAACGGAAAAACCTCTCAGTAGAGACAGATGGTTCAAACGTTATCCTTTCTTAAGTTTTTTTTTCCTTAATCTTTTCTTTTTCGCGTTTCTTTTTTAAGAATGTGTCTATAGTCCTCGTTAGCTATAGGTTAAGCCCAACCTTCTATCAAGTTACATAACTATTCGGCCGTTATACTCCTTGATACTCTTAGGTTGAGAGATCCGTTTTGCATGAAACCAAAGTGACTCTATTAGCGTCATAAAAAAATATCCAGCTTTGCATTCGGCGTAATTAAAGTCATTACATAATTAGGTTGGTGAGAGAGCCACTTCCTTTTTTATCTCTTTTCTTTTTTGACACTGTATTTTTGGATTTATGAGTTTATTTGATGCGTTTTCCCTGTCTAAAACGCGACGTTATACAAAATGGGATAAATTTGGCAGACCAAAAGAAAAAGACCAACTTATCAATTACCGCATGCAGGCTAGCGTTGGCGTAATCAGATCCTACTTCCATTTCTTTGTTAGTCATGTAGGTCCTTTTATTAGTGAGCAAGGAAAAAATTAAACTGGAAATGTACAGGATATTTATATGTTAATTACCCATTGGGCGGAAACTAAAACTGCAGTTATAAATGCTGTGGTCTTTTGTGCACGGTACAAACTCAAGAAGTACTGACGACCAAGAACAATGGCCAACTGTAGTTTGGAACACGGAAGCAACACAAGCGAGCTTGACCAAACAAGAACATCAACATTGGTCACAGGCCCAGTTGTTTTCCTCTCAGTCTTGAACATCTTTCTATCCATCACCGCATCACTGGGTAATGCTCTTATCCTCGTTGCTCTTCATAAAGAGACTTCTCTTCATCCACCAACAAAACTTTTGTTTCGATGCCTGGCGGTCACTGATCTTTGCGCTGGCCTGATTTCACAGCCACTATTCGCTGTCGCTGTTATAACAGGTGAAATTAAGATCGAAGAAGGGTACATTGTTACAGGATTCATTTTGTGTGGAATATCGGTCTTTACATCAACCGCAATTAGCGTGGATAGACTTCTCGCCATCCTCCTGGGTTTGAGATACAGACATGCTGTAACTTTGAGACGAACCCGTGCAGTTATAGTTTTTTTCTTTGTAATCCTTGTTCCATGTGGATCGATGCAGTTTTGGCGTACTGCTATTACCTGGGTTACATTCACTGTACTTCTTGTACTGTGTCTTGTAACTTCAACATACTCATACACGAAGATTTACCTAACTCTGCGACAACATCAGTCTCAAGTGCAAAACCATCTTTCCCAAGGCCGACCGAACGTAAAAGGAACTCCACTGAACGTTGCACGATACAAAAAGACAGTTTCTAGCATAGCATGGGTACAGTTAGCAATATTCGTTTGTTATGCTCCGTTCATGATTGTTTCTTTATTCAGATTTAATATCGTATTGAAAGGAAAGTTAGTTCACGTGTTCTATTTAGCTACGGTAACTCTAGCCTACTTCAACTCATCTCTGAACCCGATTCTTTATTGTTGGAAGATCAAAGAAGTGAGGCAAGCAGTGAAGGACACAATCAGACAACTTCGCTGTTCCTTGAGTTAAATTATCCATACTAAGCGAAAAAACTAAACAGCCAGCTTCCATAACTTTTGTACAATGTTAAGCCCAGAAATTACGAAAACTTCAATGTTAACTTTGAGATTAAGTACAATGGTCAGGCATACATACATTTATACATTAAAAAAAATATATCGAACGTTATAAAGAAAAAAAAGAATATTCTATAATAGACGTGTTTTATTTGGCATTTGAATTGAATATTAGTAGACAATCACTTAGCTGCTCTGCTTCACCTTGTTTAAACAATTATTACACACCGGGCAAGAAGGCTTCTGAATATTTTGTGAGAATTTTAAAATAGAAACTTTGTGAGCACCTTTTCACGTTATAAATTAAAAGCTTCATACGTTATAAATCCATGAGTGATCGTGAAAAGCTTAATTATGGCACAGCGCCTGATAAATCAAAACAAAAGACCACTGTAAACTGAAGTAAATCTGACAGTGAATGTGTCGATGATTTAAGTATACATTGTTGTACTTTGCATTTGTTGAAAAAAGAGAAGTGATGTTTAGCATGAAAACACTGACTTGTGCGAAAAGACATTAGCAGCTGTTTCTGACGATGCTTTTAGCCCACTGCTTGATGATATTGACTCAGTTATAAAATAGGCCTAAAGGATCCCAGGATTATGTCAGTTTACGGATGATACATTGTTTAGCCCTAAGTGTGCTAAAGTGTTCAGCGCTTAAGTGTTCAGCACGTTTCGGTGTTCCTAGTTAAAATGAATGCAAGTTCAAGTTTTTGGCCAACATATTGGCAAAGACAATTTCCACTTGCATTTGATAATTTATTATTGACTAAAAAAGGGTAACTCGCCAAAAAAAAATTGAAAAATTGAAAAACACGGCATAAAATAGGATTTATACGACAAAAAAAGTCTGTTTTACAGTGAGACAATTAGACCAGTAATCCAAATTGAAATTTATTAATCCAAGCGGTTATAGAATGTTAATTAGTAGCAAGAAAGGCATAGTGATACGACACTTAGTATCCCGGCTTTGTACGATAATATTGATAAAAAAAAATGTATTCTTAGTCCTGCTCCACTTCGGTGCAACTTCCACTTTCTATCATTGAACAAAGTGGCACACATAGGGAAGAAAACAATGGAAAAAGAGGGTCATAATGCAACAGTCATTGGTGCAAACTGTCATTATATCAGTATATGTTTTGGGTGTACTCGTCTAGAAGCTAAAGCACCGGGAGCAGAGGGGCCGAATTCGACCTTTTCAAATATTAAAATGTTCGATCTATTGAGCGAGACGCGAAGACGGTCATTAAGCCTGCGGCTACGCCAAGCGTAACAGGATTCCCGCTCGTTTAACCGTCGCGTAAACAAAAATATCAAGAAACGTTTGACAAGGGCCACGAAATAGATCAAACAAGTTAATATTTACAAAGATCAAATTTGGCTTCTCTGCTCCCTGTGGTATTACAAACTACGTTATTACAGCAACCAATGAAATTTACCTCCCAAAAATGGGTCTTAATTTATATGCTTTCGTTACCAAACGTTTGTAAAAAAAATTATGACTATGTTTTGCAATAAACGTATTATGTATGCCTGACGCATCTCTAATTTTAGTTTGAAGTATCACATAACAGTCAGTCTCGAATGTTTTCCAACCCTCTGATATATGTACTGGGAAACCTTTCTTCAGATAATGGATCAGCAGATGTCGTTATTTAAGTTATTTTCGTCCGATGAACATACAAGGCGGAGTTTTTGAAACGTTCATTTTTATAGTTTATATTTATTGTTTATAGTATAGACCGGAACACGGAACGCGCGAAAAACGGAACACATTTAGAGAAGACTCTACTCTTAGGCGGAAAGAGCAGTTTGGCATGAAACCAAAGTGACTTTATCAACAACATAAACAGAAAGTAAACAACTTTGCATTCGGCATTATTTAAGTCAATACATATTTAGATTGGCGAGAGGCACTACCTTTTTTATATTTTCTCTTTCTTTTCTTTTTTGACAGTGTTTTTGGATTGATGTGTTTTTGTTGATGCTTTTTCTGCGGCTGGATTAAACGTAGCCGCTATTTCAATATACAATAATTTGACAGAGCAAAGAAAGATAATCAATTATCACAGGCAACCGTTGGCGTAATTAGGTCCTACTTTCATTCATTACACACGCGAAAACCGGAAACCCTCTGAGAAGACACAGATGGTTTAAACGTTATCCTTTCTTTAGCTCTTTTTTTTTCTTTTTTTTTCTTTTTTTTTTCGTGGTTCATTTCTTAGAATGTGTCTATAGTCCATGGCAGGGTATCCTCGACAATTTAGCAAGTTCAATAACAGTTCGGCCGTTTTACTTGTTTATACTCTTAGAGGTGGAGAGAGAGCTGTTTGCATGAAGCCAAAGTGATTATATCAACGTCATAAAACAAAAAGTAAACAACTTTGCATTCGACATAATTAAAGTCATTACATAATAAGGTTGGCGAGAAAGCCACTTTTTTTTTCTACTTTTTGTTTCCTTTTTTTTCTTTTTTTGACAGTGTTTTAGTTGATGCATTTTCCGCTGTCTTAAACGAAAAGTTTCATCTGGCTGCTAATTCAATATGCGACGATTTGACAAACCAATGATACGTTTCCATAAACTTATCGATTAACGCAAGCTGGTGTTGTCGCAATTAGGTCCTACTTTAATTTTTTTTGTAAGTTACGTCAGTCATTCCATTTGTGAGCAAATAAGAATTTTTAATTAATATTTTTATCTTCCAGATTTTGACACAGATCTTTGCAGCAATACCACGAAATCGCTTCAAGATGGCAAATCCCTTTGCTGGACGAATACACATCTGACGGTCAAACGCTACAACGTCCTTTAAATGCATGGTTTTACGTCCTGCGTGTAGATATTTTCAAATACAAGCAGCAGTCGAAGACAACTAATCGTATGAAATGTACCGGATATTTATTTGTCAATCATTCACTGGGCGGAAATTAAAACTGCAGTTATAAATACCGTTCTCTTTTCATCTAGAAATTATTTTGTCAGGAGAGCAAAGTGAAGAAGCTCCTGCGACCAAGAACAATGGCCAACATTAGTTTGGGAGAAGTAAACTACACAAGCCAGATGAACCAAACAAGCACAGAGCCATGGCTAATAGGTGTACTTGTATATATTGGCGTATACCTTTTTCTTTCGGTCTTGAACATTTTGTTGTCCATAACCGCAATACTGGGCAATGTTGTTATCCTTCTTGCCCTTCAAAAAGAGACTTCTCTTCATCCACCAACAAAACTTTTATTTCGATGCCTGGCTGTGACTGACCTTTGCGCAGGCCTGATTTCACAGCCACTATTCGCTGTAGCCGTTGTGGAGCAAATAATTGATATAAGTTACAAAGACGAAGGATACATTGTTACAGCCTTCACCTTATGTGGAATGTCGATCTTAACATCAACCGCAATAAGTGTGGACAGACTTCTCGCCCTCTTGCTGGGTTTGAGATACAGACACGTTGTAACTTTGAGACGAACCCGTGCAGTTATAGTTTCTTTCTTTGTAATCAGTGTTCCATGTGGATCGATGCATTTTTGGAGTACTAGTATTACCTGGGTTTCAAACATTTTTATTCTTGTACTTTGTCTTGCAACTGCAACCTTTTCTTACACGAAAATTTACTTAACATTACGACAACATCAATCTCAAGTACAAAACCATCTTCACCCGGGCCGACCGAACATAGTAGGACCTCCACCGAACATTGCACGATACAAAAGGACAGTATCTAGCATAGCATGGGTACAGTTAGCACTAGTCGCTTGCTATACCCCGTACGTTATTGTATCTTTTCTCAGGTTTGATATGTTCCAAGGTAAATTAATTTCCGTGTTGTATTTTGCTACGGTGACTCTAATCTACTTCAACTCATCTCTTAATCCCATTCTTTATTGTTGGAAGATCAAGGAAGTGAAACAAGCAGTGAAGGACACAATCAGACAACTTTGCTGTTGCTGCAGTTAAATTATCTATACTAAGCAGAGACATTAAACAGCCAGCTGCCATTAGTTATGTACAATATTCAGCCAAAATGATGAAAACTAATAAAAGAACTTTCAGGTCTAATGTATACATTTTTTCCTCCGGTCACTGACTTTAGTAATGATAAGCAGAACCCGAATTATTACATACAGTTTTGCTTGTAAACCGCTTTCAGTCAAGCTCGATTGTATAACATTCTCGGTCTCTCAAAAGTTCTCATTCATGACTAAACCTAGGATTGACTAAAAGAGCCTTGCCAAAAAAGAAACTCCCCTACTCTCCCAGAGGAGAGTTAGGATTAAGAAGAAATAACTATTCAAATGGTAATCAATGACACCAATAACATGTGGTGAAATGGTTAAAAAACGTATTCTTTGGGTTGTCCTTCTACCGGCGACACAACTTTCAGTCCGCAGCTTCGGATAAAGTGAATAAATAGACGAAAAAGACGAAGAACGAGATGTGATCAGAATACAATAATCATCGATGCGTTTTGTCATTATGTTTTGGAAGAAGATTTAGCCAAGCTAAATCAAACTACCTTATTGAAACCTCATGGAATTTTCCCTCGATGGGATATTTTAACGCCTTCCTTACCAAACTTGTGAAAAAATTGTTATAACTAAGTTTTGCATACTTTTTATGGCACCTTTGAAAATTTAGCTATATCTCAATCGTTCTACCCCCTAAAGCCTTTTCTTCTCTCGCTATTTCTTTAGGATACAGTGTTTGGCGCTCAGTGCCGGCATATTAACTACGGTGCCGTCGGTGTTAAACAAGTATCGGTGTTTTTTCCAGCTTTAATGCATGCAAGTTTAAACAGGAACTCATTCGTAAATGCCAACTAATGGCAAAAGCAGTTTCTTCCTCCATTTGATATTTACCATTGGCATAATAAAAGGGAACTCGCTCAATATATTAAACACTTGAAAACGTAGCACAAAATAGCATGGCAAATTAAAAAGGTCTGCTTTACACCGAGATAATTATATCAGTGATCTTAATTCGAATTTATTAGTCCACGTGGTTAGAGAAAATTAGTTAAAAAGCTAAAATGGTTAAAAAAATAAACAATTTATAGTCCTCTCCTACTTTGGTACATCTTTCAGTTTCTATCATTAAAAGAGGTGGCATAAATTGGGAGGAAAACTTTGAAAAAAAAAAGGCAGAATAGAATAGTCATCGATGCGGCTTGTCCTTATATTTTAGATGTGCACGTCTCGCAGATGTAATTTTACATGTATAGGTTAGATTATTTACAAAGAAGAACTGGAGCCCTTAATGCCTTCTTTGCCAACTCTTGAAAGATTGTTTATGACTAAGTTTTGCAATACTGACACATCTGCCATTTTTAAAATTTAGCAATATCTCATAACAGTCAGTCACCAACTCTCTGATATACATAAGAAAACCTTTCTCTAGATAATAAATCAGCAAATGTCGTAACTTATTTAATAGGTTCCGGCAATTTCGTCTAGTGGATATACAAGCGGAATTTTTTAAAAACCGATATTATATAATTATATTATAAAACGGAACATGAAACACGCAAACGCCGGAAAACCCAGTTCCGAGAAGAGACAGATGGTTGAAACGTTATCCTCCCATAAGCTTTTTTTTTTTTCCTTTCTCTTTTTTTTTTCGCAGTTTCTTTAACTAGTGTCTATAGTCCATGGACTTTTACACCCAACAGTTTTAGCAAGTTCAATAACAATTCGCCGTTATACACGTTTGTACTTTTAGATGGAGAGAGCCGTTTTGCACGAAGCCAGAATGACTCTATCAACAATATAAAACGAAAAGTGACCAGCTTAATACCATTCGGCATAATAAAAGTCATTACATAATAAGGTTGATCAGAAAGCCAGTCCTTTTTATTTTTTCTTTCTCTTTCTTTTTTAATAGTATTATTACCTGGCTTCACACTAGAAGCTAAGTTCGTTTCAAGAAAGCACTTAAGGTGCGCTTGAAAATCTCAAGTCGCACTTTACAAAATTTTGCATCACACTTGATAACAAATAAATTACATGAGGTACAAGCTGTCAATCATCTTCAGAATCGTGACAATGCTGCACGTCGCTTTCATTTGGCTTCCATTTCCTATTGGTCAAGTGCGTTCTCAAGTGTGGTGTAAACCATACTTGGCGGCGCACTTGGAAGCTTTGAAAGCTACGAAAGTTTTCATGGTCACCAAGTAAAGTTCAACCCCATTTAATTCCCCATACTCAAAGTAGGTCCCTAGTGCCCTTAGCTTATACTTTCGAGCTTTATTGTGAGCCAATTTTATTTTTTTTGTTTCGTTCATGCGTTTTCCGTTGTTGCCATGATTTAACAGACTAAAGATAGATGGTCATCAACTTGTCAATTAACTGAGGCTAGCTTTGGCGTAATTAGGTCATACTTTCTTTCCTTTGTGAGTAACGTCAGTCTTTTCATTAGTAAGCCAAAAAAAAATAATATGAAAGAGTAAAAACAGATCTATGGAGCAATACCACAGCATCGCTGCAAGGCGGTAAATCCTTTGACAAATACACATTGACGGTCTAACGCTACAACATCCTATAAATGCATAGTTTAACGTCGGGCGTGTAGATAGGTCAAATACAAGCAGCAGTCAAAGTAACTAAAATAAAATGAACCGGATATTTAGATGTCAATCATCCATTAGGCGGAAACTAAAACTACAGCAATAAATACTGTACTTCTCGAATCTAGCATTTACTTTATACACGAAGCAAAGTGAAAAAAGTACTGACGACCAAGAGCAATGGCCAACTTAAGTTTGGGAGACGGAAACTACACAAGCCAGATGAACCAAACAAGCACAGAATCATGGCCAACAGGCATACTTGTATTTCTTTCAGCCTTGAACATTTTTCTTTCCATTACCGCAATACTGGGCAATGGTCTAATCTTTGTTGCTCTTCGTATTCACAAAGGGTCTTCTCTTCATAGACCAACAAAACTTCTGTTCCGAAGTCTGGCATTCAATGACCTTTGCGCTGGCCTCTTTTCGCAGCCACTCTTTGCTGTCGCTGTTATGGCGCGTATAGTTAAGATAAACTACCTCGACGAAGTCGACGATGGATGCATTGTTACAGCCTTCATTTTGTGTGGAATATCAGTCTTAACGTTAACCGCATTAAGCGTGGATAGACTTCTCTCCCTCTTGCTGGGAATGAGATACAGACACGTTGTAACTCTTGGACGAACTCGTGCAGTTATAGTTTGTTTCTTTATAATCAGTGTTTTATGTGGATTGATGCATCTTTGGAGTAGCAGTATTACCTGGGCTGCAGTCACTGTAATTCTTGCATTTTGTCTTGTAACTGCAACCTTCTCTTACACGAAGATTTTCTTTACATTACGACAACATCAATCTCAAGTACAAAACCATGTTTACCATGGCCGACAGAACGTAGAAAGAACTCCAGCGAACATTGCACGATACAAAAAGACAGTTTTCAGTATAGCATGGATACAGTTAGCACTAGTCGCTTGCTATGCTCCGTACATTATTGTGTCTTCACTCAGATTAAATTTTATGTTACATGGAAAATTTATTTTCGTTATCTATTTAGCTACGGTAACTCTAGTCTACTTTAATTCATCTCTGAACCCGATTCTGTATTATTGGAAGATCAAAGAAGTGAGACAAGCAGTGAAGGACACGATCAAACGAGTTTGCAGATCCCGTAGTTAAACTATTCATACCAAGCGGAATAACTAAACAGCCAGTTCCATAAGTTTTGTACAGTGCTCTGAGCCATGAAACTATAAAAACTTCAATAAAAAAAACCTCCAAGTCCAATTGATACATGTATATATATATTCTTTCCTACGGTCACTTTAGTTGTTGTTGGCAACTCCTTCGAATATGGAGTAAGATGTTCACCTGGCAGCAATTTAAATTAGTTTACATGAGTTCATAGGTGACCATTCAGACCGATTCTCAGTGGAGGTTGGAACTGCGTTGGAACGTGTTGTGACTTTAGTAATAAATTATGATAAGCCGAACCCGAAATTTTGTCAGATACAGTTGAGCTTGTAAACCGCTTTCAGTCAAGAACGAACGTATAACATTCTCAGTATTCAGACAGTTCCCTTTCATGAATAAATCTATGATTGCCTGAAAGAGTCTTCCGAAGAAAATTTTTATGACAATAAATTTGAAAACTAAACATTCACGCAGCCAGGACAGCTTGTTGTCCTTTTCTCGGCCTGTAAATGACAATTTAAACTACTTTAGCGGAAAAGTCATCTGAGGAAAGTAACAGTTAATAAGTTATGTGACTGAATAAATCAGTGGCGGTTGGAAGTTTCATTGTTTGGTAAGTTTTTACCCCATTCTTTGGATGGAAAACAAGTCTTCATCAGACCGGGATGAAATGTGACGAAAAACGCCATGTAAACAGTCTTTCCGGAATGTAATGTAAGGTAAGCACGGGCGAGATGAATGCAACTCGGGCGGGCCGACTTACGTCCGGGCACTCCGGGATGAACACCCTAACGTAAAAATGATTTTTTTTTCATCCCGGGACAAAATTCATCCCGGGACGAAACTATTAGTTTATTTACATTTTGAAGTCGTTACTGTAATATTTCAGTTAAATCTATGACCAGTTGGTCAGTGCCGAAATTTCCTAAAACTGTGTGACATAGCCCCTTTAATATTTCGTGTCTCCTAAACTAGGTTACGTAATTATTATATATACTTAATTCTGAACGTTGTCGCTCCTTGTGTTCAATAGATTGCTTTCATATTTTAGATGACGCCTCTACCAGCTTTCAACTTAAGATAAAGGAGGCTATCCATATTCAAAAGGAACTACCTTGCCTCAATCAGCAATTACACCATGTAAATCTAAAATTATCCTTCTAATTCACACATTTTCACGTTCTGTTGTTACTACTTGTCTTAATTAGCATTTTGTCTACTTTTTATTCAACTCTCTGTGCTTTGTAAACTATTCAACTTAAGATGACAGATGCTCTGTCGAATGTCTTTAAAACTTAAAAAAAATTGTCGTTTTTCTTAAAATATATACTTAATGCAATCACTGTACCTTAGCCAGCTGAACGCTTCGACTCCAATCCAGAGCTTAACTAATCTAAAAATTATTTTAACCGATATTGAGTAGAAAGCAAATAATAGTATAGGAAATAAGGAGAACTGAGGCTAACAGCTTTTAACAAGCGCTGAGGTTTTGGGAATAATTAAAGGAAACCTAAAGAAACTAAGACAATTGCCCGGATGTACGTACATTCAGTATACTTTGTGCTATTTCAACACCTTTTAACACTTTTTTTAGGTTTTGGGAATCCGCGTTAGAGAAGGAAACAAAGTTTAACAGAAAAAAGTTAAATGTACAGAAACTGTTGAAATCTTTATTTCCTTTTAAAGTTTTTGATCAGTTTCCTTTGTTTAAACGCAAAAAAGCATCCACAGCTTTAAATGCGCGATACAGTAAAAACCCGCGAGTAATTACATAACATTTAAAAACCTGTTAGACTAAAATTTGCAAATTAGACCCCATTTTTATGAGAACCTATTTAGCCTCAAATTTGGAAACAGGTTGTTATATTCAAAAATTGATTAAAAATGTTTACTTTTGGGAAATACGTTTGAACAAGGCATAATTTTGCATGTATATAATGCCATATTCTAAATGAATTGTGCTTCATTTTTTACATAAGCACTCACTTATGTAGTATGAAAATTGTATACAAAAATAGGCCGAACGTATACCACTAAAAGTTCTAGTAGCATCAATGTACAATTTCGTCACAAAATAAGAACTTATTAAGAACCTTAAAAGCCTAAATGTGTACTAACTAAAATTTAAATAAGAACCTGTTTAAGCTAACCTGGAAAAAATAGGTTCTTACTCGCGGGTTTCGTTAGGTAGACTGTTGTTTCAAAACTGTCATTTGCGCTAAAAAACGCACCTGTAAAATGAAGCTTTATAATAGGACCTTGAACGTTATGCTTGATTTGTCTATCACGCTTAGGGACGGACCATTATGTTTTTGGAGGGGGGGATGAAAAATATTGAAAAAAAAATCGAAAAAAAAAATGTTTGCAGAGGAAAATTTTTCATCCCCCCCTCCAAGAAAATAATGGTCCGTCCCTTACGTATACAGTTTCGTGTGAAATAAAACAAGGGAATTTTATTTGTGCAGGAAGTGCAGAAGATCAAAACGCACATGTTTTAGTGTTTTTGTTACAGCCAAAATTAAAGGCGTTATCGTAGGTTCCTTTCTTGATCTTGAAAGGCACATGCCCACCTTTCATTAGTCTGTATTTTCTTCATTTAAAAAAAACATTAACTATTACAAGCGCTTAAAAAATACCTCTATAAGTGTACAGTTGAAAACTTCAATTATTTTGCACAGCTTTCAGTGACCTTTACACAAAAATGGATATATAGAAGTCTTAATAATATTTTAATCAAAGTTTGAAGTTTTCAAAATGAACTTTTCCGTACCTCTGATGTTTTTTTTAGTAATAGTAATGGTAGAAGAAGTTAAAATATATTTTTAGGTAGTTTTTCTGAGAATTAGAGTATGTACTAGTATGTAGTAGTATGTAATTTTTAATAAGCAAGAGAGACTCATTCTAAACGATGCAACCATGATGCACAAGTGCAATAACAAACTTGTTCCAGACTATATTGTCGATATGTTTAAACTACGTTCCCATGTCCATAATAGACAAACTCGATCGTCTAGTGCCTTGGATATACCCTTATGCCGCCTGCCCACAGGACAACGCTCTTTTACCTACAGAGGAGCTAAACTCTGGAACTCTTTTAATAGTAATATCAAGTCTTTAAAATGCCCGAGGAATTTTAGGCGCCATTTCGCAAATGTATTATTAGGTTATTTTTTTACATTTAGAATATTTTTGACATATTTATTGTAATAATAATTATACGTATATTCTTAATTAATCTAAATTTTGAAATTTTTAATCTGTATTTGTAATTTTATTATATTGAGCTGAAAAACCCTTTTTAAGGAGTGTCAATAAAGTATGTAGTATGTAGTAGTATGTAATTTTTATTAAGCAAAAACGTGTAAGGTTATTAAAACTTACTGAGCAGTTTTGGAATATATAATTATTTGCTGATCACTGGCTGTTAAATAAAGCTATCAGTACAGAAGAATTCCAATTTCTCGTTTCCCTTTTTTCCAGGGGAAAAAATTGCATTGAGAAATCGGGAGGTTCTAGAGAACGAAAACATCGAAAATGTAGAAATAGACTTAATAAAGCAAGAATGGCTAAGAAGTAAGATGATTTGAATTAAGTGTCCCTTTCCTTGAAATAGCTATTTCGATCATCGCAACAATGTTTTAAAAATTTGATCAATTTTGATATTGGCCGAGTTAATTATAATATTGACTGATTAAAGAAGAAACAACTGCATGAGAGGTTGTCTGCAAATGTTCAGTTTCATTTATTTCCTTTTCAGAGCAGTTTTGGAAGACTTGAAAGTACATGCCACTTTGTTTGCAAAACAGGGACATTCTCTTCCTTCGCGCAAATCTAAAGACAATGGAATGACAAACAAATGTTCAGAAAATGAAACGAAAGATAACGCTTTTAGTTTCACATTACTGTTGTTTCATCGGAGACTGATAACAAACTCAAATGCTCCGTCTTCTTTTTTTCCTGTACTTCTAACGAGTTTGTTTGTTTTCTTTCAATTGCTCGTTTTACTTGACACGATATTTGAGTAACAGCTACAGTAAACATAATAATATAGCGTTTGTTTTTAAAAAAAGAAAATTCAAAAGCTTAAAGCAAAAACGATAGAAAAGATCAAGAGACCAAACCAAACTTCGATTGAACAAATTGTACCATATATTAACTGGAATTTACATGAATTTGAGTTTTTTCATACACAATGCAAATAACCGTTTTCAAATCAAATGCAGAAAATACTCACTGACTAATTTGATGAAAGGTTGCCATGTGGAAGAGGAAAGGAAACTGCACGATAACGCCTTTAATTTTGGAGGTAATTGTTTTAGTTGGAAAACACACACACTAAACCATGTCTTGATTTCCTGCACAAATGAATTTCCTTGTTGTTGTTTTTTTCACACGAAACTGAAAGCGTTAAAGAAAAATCACGCATTTCAAGCAATGTTTTGAAAGGTTCCAACCTTTTCATTTTCTGTACATTTAACTTAGTTTTGTTAAATTTTTGTTTCTTTCTTCCTCCAAACTGTGTTGGAAGTAGCACAAAGTATACTGATTGTACAATCCGGGCAATTGTCTTCTCACTTTTAATTATTCCCAAAACCTCAGCGCTTGTTAAAAGCTGTTAGCCACAGTTCGCCTTATTTCCTATACTATTATTTGCTTTCTTCTTCATAATATTGGTTCAAAAAGTTTTTAGTTCAGTTTAGCTCTGCGCTGGAGAAGAAGCTTTAAGGGTTTCACCCAACGGTCAGTGGCTAAGGTACAGTGCTTGGATTTAGTATGTAAAAATTAACATAGTTTCGGAGACACGAAGACAAAATATTTCAGTTCAATTTTACGGTTAAATTGACTATGGAAGTTGGCAGATAACTATGAAAACAATATTCGTAGCTCTTGGTGCTTCATTTATGTTTTTTGTTAATTAAGATACTTTTCTGCTGTTTTTGATGAACTTTTCCGTGAGTACGGTTGATTTTCACGACGTTATTTTTTTGACAATAAGCTTATATAGCAAACAGATCATTCTTCACTTTTGACATAGCTTACCAATCGACTCAACATTAGGTGCGCGCGTATACAAACATAAAGTTTGCAACACAATCTTCCTTCGTTTCTTGTACAAAAAAGTGAAATATGGAAAAAAAACTAAATAAGTAAAAACGTTATTTGAAAGAGAGAGACTGAGAGACTGAGATTTGACTGAGTTTTGAAAAATAGAGGCTGACGTTTTTAAGATGTCCCATTCCTTGATATCTTCACTGAAATTAATACACCGAAGCGTCCCAAGGAAACTTAAAATAATTTAAAAGATTTCTGTTTTCTTATGAACCATTGAATGCATGTTTTCAAAAGAAGTTGCAATAAATCTGCCAAAAAATTGATGTTTGCAGTTGTTTTCGCTTTCGTGCGTGAAGATGTAACACCAACCATATTTCAAGTTTTTGTCATAAACGAAATAAAAGCAATGGAAACTTGTTTGAAAATGGAAGCTTGGGCAGATCTGTTTTTCATTTATTCAGTATTTTCTGAGATTTTGAAAAGCTTGAAAGTACATACAATTTGTTTTGTCCGTCTGCGTTTTGCAAATGCTTTTTTAGCTTTTAAATGAAGACTTATAATAAAAGCATAATGGATCTTTTCTTGGTCGGTTGTTGCTTCGTTTTCCGTTTCATTTCAGATTAATGAAACGGAAGATAACGCGCTTTATTTATTTCACATTACCGTTTCAGAGGAGTTTCAGTTTGCGTGAGACTCATAACACAAACTAAAATGTTCCGTCTTCTACGTTTCCTGCGCAAATGAGTTCGCTTGTTTTTCTAACGTAGACAAAGCGCAAATAATTAGGAGCTACAGTGAACATTATAAACCAGTAATTTTAAAAAAAGACTGTGTTAAAGATAGAGGAAAAACAAAGTACAGGTTCAACAAAACTTCGATCAAAAATATCCTACCGTGTATTTGTTGGAACGTACATAATATATTTGAGTTGCTTTTAAATCAAATGTTTTAAAATCACAGTTTAGCTATTAGTTTCACACATTTAAAGCTGCAGATGGTCTATTTTGCGTTTAAACAAAGGAAATTTTTTTAAAAAACTATAAAATAATGATTGTTCTCATTAATGAACATGAACATTGAACAGTTATTTTTATCTTAATTTATTCATTATCACACCTTTATCTTAGTATAAATAACTTTCTTTCGCATATGAATTTTAACTTGAAAATGGTGCCAGGATGTCACCGAAACGTCGTTCATTATTTTCGCTTGTATTTATTGTTAACTGTATTTCTAAATTTAATCTTATAAGAATTTTTTCGTAAATTTTAATTAACGGTCAGTCACTAGCAACTATAATTTTAATATATAAAAATTCTTAAGAAAACTACCTAAAAGTCTATTTTAATCACTGCAATTGCAGCCATTTGTTATTCATGAAAGGAAACTGCGATAACGCCTTTAATTTTGGTGGTAATTATTTGAGTTGCAAAACACCACACTAAAACATTTGATATCATTCGTTTCCTGCACAAATTAACTTGCCTTGTTTTATTTTGCAAAAAGTGAAATTGAAAACGTCAAAGATAAATCAAGCATTTGAGCGGGTTTTACAAGAAAGTGACACTCGTTAATGGCGCCATTGAAAAGCTGCATGGTTTTTGTTCGCTTTGAAGAAAGGGGCGGGAGAGGGTCTAAAAGGTATTCCAAATTTCCTCTAAAAAAACCTGGTTCTTGTTGTTTTCTTCTCTAACGATTCCCAAAACCCCAAGTGTAGAAAAAAGTTTAGAACCAGGCTTTCGAGAAGATTAAAACGGATTGCGTTTGGGTAAACTTGAAAAACGTCGGCCCGACCTTTTTAAAGTTTATCTCAATTTGTAGTAGTGCTCGAAAATCATCCTTGTTGGTTATGTGGCCGTGATTTTGCCAATAAATGACTTTTGCGCTGACAATTTGAAGTTTACAGCTCTTAATTAACGAAAATAAACAGAATTACCTGAAATACCGTGACATAGCTGCTTTAATTATTTTGACTAATCCAATATCCTTTCCCCTTGTTCTCTCTGTAATTAACCTATCCATAAGCTATTTAGAATCCGAATGTCAAAACTATGAAAAAAATCATTATAAATGAAGTATGTATGTTTATGTAAACCCAAACATAAATGTACCAGTACTAAACGTTTCCTAACTGATATCGTTTTTCCCAATTCCGCCCGTCAGTTTAACAGGGATGGATTTACAGTCATTGGTTTTCGTTGCCGTCCTCGTTGCATTCGGCCCCTTCTTTGCAGGAAAAAACTTGGAAGTAGCAGGGAAACAGATTGAAGGTAAGAAACGTGCGTGTGTGCGTGCGTGTATTCCGCGTGCGCGCATTCGTGGGTGATTGCGCTTCCGTGTGCGTGCGTGTATTCCGCGTGCGCGCATTCGTGGGTGATTGCGCTTGCGAATTTCCATGAATTTGTCACTTCTAATTTGCATGAATGCCACAAGTTAAAGATAAGCTATCGTTTTTTTTTTTCATCGGTCTTTCCACTTAACGGAAACAAAGGATCTAGTCACTAAAACCCAGTTTTCAACAAGGGTTGGGATATTTCGCATTAAATCGCGATCGATGTATTAATACATACGTATTTCCTAGTATGAACCAAGGTTCCGGACGACTTAAGTAAGTACATGTTGCACCTTGTTTCCACTCGTGATTTTAAAGCCCTGAGCTTGCTCTATAGGGAAAATTTTTGTTTACAATATTTGCCTCATTCGCATAAGCGCTTTTGTTTATGATCGAGCTACAAAAATATCAGTTATGAATATTGTAAGAGCATGACACGATTAACCCTCGCTATATATTTGAACATTGACGCGGGTTTGAAAACTGAAAATTTTACAAAGAATGTATGGACTCTTAAGCTCTTTTGCCACCCAGAAATTTTGCAGTTTTTGAAAGCTAATATTTCCTTTAATATTACACGTAAAAAGCTGTACATTTCGCCGATTTGAAGCTTTTTGGATATAGCAGGATGTCTTCTCTAGGCAATGTCGTACGCTAATGCGGACAAAATGTAAACAGTGACGTCAGCAAAGATAACCCTGTAACATGACACAATGTTTTTGGTAATGACGTCATATGACGTCATTAGATCCGCCATCAGCTGGAATCCGAAAAGTTCAATTTACTATTTTCTTAAAAAAGTCAGAAAATAACGAAAGTTTATGCAAAATCAAGCCAAAACCTTATGGATGTTCAAATACATGAATTTTTCAATTTTGTTTAAGGAAACTTGAAAAAATGAAGAATCGTGTCGCAAGTCGATATTTGTCCAAACCTTCACGTAATTATGCGGTTGCCATTGTTATGTCAAAACCATAAACACACCGTTGAAAACGTCTTTTGGTATGGGATGATTTGTTCAGGTGAAGTCCATAGCTTATAGTTATACTGCTAGTCTGGTCAAAATACATCTCAACTCCGAGACAGCCAATTAATCTTTTCTCTTTCCTTTTTGTTTCTTTGGTTTTGCATGATGTTAGCATTTATGTGTTGTCTTTGAGGCGTTAAGGCCTATCTTTGATATAGGATAGGAAGTTTTACGAGCCGATACCTTAATATGGTGTGATTTGACAGACTTAAAAACTAAGCTAATGGATAAATAGGTTGTTGACTTGTCAATTTTAGCGGGTGACCGATGGCATAATTGGGTCATAATTATCTCAATTTATTCTGAACTACATGATTTCCTTCAATAGTGAGCAAAGAATGATTTATCTAAAAAAGTAAAAAAAAAAAAAAACCTTGGCAGCCATACCACGACATCACTACAAGACAGTAACGCTTTAACAAATACACATTTGACGGTTTAACGCGACAACATCCTCTCAATGCCTGGTTTTACGTCATGCCTGTAAATAATGCAATTCAAATAGCCATCGAGGACGCTAAACAGGACATGTGCCGGATCATGGATAGTTATCTGTCAATCATTCCTCGGGCAGAACTTAAACTGCAGTTATAAATACTGTAGTCTTCTCATCTAGAAATTATTTTGTGCGCTGATCAAACTGAAGAAGTCCTGACGACCAAGAACAATGGCGAACTTTACTTTGGGAGACGAAAACTACACAAGCGAGATGAACCAAACAAGCACATCAACATGGCTCACAGGCACAGTTGCTTTTCTTTCAGCCTTGAACATCTTACTATCTATCACCGCATCACTGGGCAATGCTCTGATACTTGGCGCTCTTCACAAAGAGTCCTCTCTTCATCCACCGATAAAACTTTTCTTTCGATGCCTGGCGGTCACTGATCTTTGTGTGGGCTTTATTCCTCAACCACTCTTTACAACTTTTATAATGTTCGATATTGTAGAGATGAACTGGGATGTTCTCGACTACCTCATCGTAGGAATTCATGTCTCAAGCATTATTTTGTGTGGGATGTCGATCTTAACATCAACCGCAATAAGTGTGGACAGGCTACTCGCTCTATTGCTGGGTCTGAGATACAGACAAGTAATAACTTTGAGACGAACTCGTGCAGTTATAGTTTGCTTTTCTGTGATAAGTGTTTCATGCGGAGTGATGTATTTTTGGGATTATAGTATTTCCTGGATTGTAGTCTATGCATTCGGAGTACTTTGTCTGATAATCTCAATTCTTTCTTACATGAAGATTTATTTAACATTACGACAACGTCAGGCTCATCCAATACAAGATCATGTTCAACAAGGACAACCGAACGGAGGAGCAATTTCACTGAACATAGCACGATACAAGAAGACAGTGTCCAGCATAGCATGGGTGCAGTTGGCGTTAGTAGCTTGTTATGTTCCGTTTCTTGTTTTGTCTATACTTGTTAATACAGAAACAACTGGACAAAATCTTTACACGGTTAGGCTAGCTACAATAACCTTAGTCTACATAAATTCATCTCTGAACCCGATTCTTTACTGTTGGAAGATCAAAGAAGTGAGGCTGGCAGCGAAAGACACGATCAGGCAGTGTTGTTGTTTATTTAGTTGATGTTATTTATGCTAACAAGCCAGAACAGATTGAATTGCCGCCTGTAACTTGCTAATTTATTCACCTTGTAATTACTCATTTGAGAATAGTAGGTGTTTCGATGTTTAAAAATTTTAATTTTTGCAGAAGCATTTCGACCGTAAGTCGAACGAAGAAAAAAGCTTAAGTTGATATCATAAAGAGCAATATGTATAGTAACACAAATGATTTGCAATAATTTTTTAGCGACCTGACTTAATTGTTTTCTCTTTATTTGGCGTTAGTTAGCAAGTGAAATGCGTACGGTGTTATAAATGAGTAGAAAGGCTTATTGATGATGAAGCAAAATAAAGAACCGGTCTATATAAATTAAGTTAAATATACTTTGCGCCATTTTTGAGTCACTAAAAGGGAGGTAATGTTTGATGTGAAAACACTGGCTCGTGAGAAGAGACAAGAGCAGCTACTCTACTAGTTCAATGCTTGAGGCTCATGCAAAGATGAATCGAAATTTAAAAAGGGGAAGGAATTTGAACAGCTTTGCTTTTTTTTTAAAGAAAATAGTTTTATGAAGTGGATAACTTTGTGTTGCCTA
Organism: Oculina patagonica; assembly: GCF_052425735.1. Lineage (NCBI taxonomy): Eukaryota > Metazoa > Cnidaria > Anthozoa > Scleractinia > Oculinidae > Oculina > Oculina patagonica. The sequence continues at coordinate 14,950,657 of NC_135767.1, forward strand.
CTCTGGGACCCACAGTCGCCCAAGGTCGCATTAAATCGCTTTTATACAGTTTGTATAGTATGGGTTTTTTTTTTCTGCAACAATGCTTTATGGCGTACCATGACAATTCCCATGTATACCACAACTGTACTAAGGTTCACCTTGGCATCTCCACCATATTCATTGAAAACAATTATGGTCGCCTAAAATTGTCTAAAATCACTCAAAGACGCCCAAAATCGCCTTAAATCGCCCAAAATTACTCTGAATTTTGGACAAAATGAGCTAAAAATCGCCTTAAAACGCCCAAAGTCACGGCGACTTTGGGTCCCAGAGTAGGCTCGTTATTTGGCGTGTTTAAGACAGTCATGCAAAAATACACGCGCGGCTGTTATTTCCTAGTATTTTATTTTCCGCTGCCTCTTCCTTTGTAACTTTCAAACTCGGAAATTACATAAATGATTGAAAATTAAGTTGGAAAACATGTAAGCTTGGTCGTTCACAAGTTTTCAAATTATATGATGTACAAAAAAATTGTCGCATTTACTGCATAGTTGCAAATAACACGGAAAAATACATGATTCTTAATAACGTTGTCCCGTCAAAGCTTTAAGACAACACCGAAAGGTAGTGTGGGTAGAAGAGACGAGCAGCTGCACTTTTTGAATAATAATATATACATAGACATGGCAAACGCAAGATTGCACGTTCTCGTTCTCTTCCGACACGCGGAAATAAGGTAATTTTAGCGACACTGAATTTTAGAATAATTTTCAAAACTTGAAGCCAGGCGATGGTAAAAGTAAAGCTACAGAAAGGCCTCCTACAAAGACAACAAACTCGTTAAATCTTTCACGTGCAAAACTAGTAACTTTTACATTTCCTGTAGGCCAATATGCAAAATGCTAGTGAATTCTAAAAGAAAAACATGCGGTCTTGAAGCTTTGATCGGACAACGTTAATTGAAATAGCTGATATATAATGACTCTTTATACTAAATATCACGCCTTCATGTTTTTCCGAACAAGAAAAAACAATCCCTTTAACTATAGAGCATTGCGATGAAATTGAAAAGCTTAATACCACCTTGGTTAAAAATGTTTAAATGCGACGACGTTTTGACGTTCACTTAAGGTGATTCCACTGAATTGCATTGCGCATCCTTGCTGCGCATACGTTTTCGCGTCATTTGGCGCGCACACGAGCGCGCGCGCACACAGAACACTACGAGATTCCCTTCAGGCTAAGGCCGGTAGGGAAATAAATGATCGTTTTCTCTTAAACGAGCACGGTGACCCCCATTTTTTAATGCATTAATTTAAATGTCATACGGCTGTCTACAATATATCGCGATTTAAAAAAAAGTTTAAAATTCTACATTGAGATATTTTAATTTTAATGCCGTGAAAAACACGTTTTCAGGTAGTGCCGTTGACATGCGCACGAAGCAAAATCTTTAATTTCTTTCATTATCTTAATTCCTGTACATTAAAAATAGTTTTTGATATAAGATCAAAGTCTTTTTTGTTGAGCTAGACTAATACTTGAATGTAATAATGATTTTTTCTCGAAACATTAGTTCCCCATTCGGATTACTGGGGTTCCCAATATACACCTGATTGAAGAAACGTTGACCCGTGAAAAGCCTAAACGATAAACGATGCGACCCAAATGTTTACTGGGAAATCGGAAAAAGTAATCGTCTTCTGTGACAGAATGAACATTACCATACGACAGGTTGCATAAATCATGCTTTTATAGAAAAATTGAAAATATTACCTTGATTATAAATAAATGGAATACTACTAAGCTTACCAATGCTGTCTACCCACAATCCCATTCGGTCTTATCGTTCATAGTTTGAGCTTTTTACGGGTCAACGTTTCTTCAATCAGGTATATACCTCGCGGGTCGTATATTTACTATAATTCCCATCCATTTTACACAAAAACTAGCGCGGTGACCCCATTTTTTATTTCATTTTTTTAATGCTCATAACATAATTGTACCTGGACCAAGTTTCAGAAAATTTTTAATACTCCTTCTATTTCAGTGGAATCACCTTAACGTCAATATCAAGTCAAACATGAATAAAATTGGGTGCGAATATAAATTTAAAAAGAATTCCTGAGAGACACGAGAAACGATGATGATGATGATGATGATGATGATGATTTTTATAAAGTTTTGATTCTAAAGAAGCCCTAAAAATGCCATTTTAAAGTTTAAAAACTTATAAAAAATTAATGGAGCAAGAAAAGAAAATCTGAGACACCGTTTTCAGAACAATATATGTAGATCAAATCTCACATAAAAGTTTCTTCCAAAAATGTGTTCTCAAATAAACCTAATGTTGCGCAACATCATAATTGCAAACAAAATGCTGACGTTGCTTATTATGGTCTATATGATCAAAACAAAATCCAAAATTACAATCTTTATTTAATAAGCTTTCAGAAAATATATACTTTATTGGGGTTACCATTTATGGTTTTCTCACAATTTCACTTGGAACGAAAAGGCCAATTTTCCTTCCGTGATACCTTAAGTGTTTGGCGCGAATAGAGTCTTACTGAGTATTTAATTCAGGCTCCAATTTCCTCATGAACAGCATATTATAAACTAAACAGTCTAACTTTCATCTGTAATAATATGCGATAAAGTGGTTTAAAAAAATGTTCTTTTTTTATTGCTAGACACACAAAAAATTGTTCTTGGTCTTTTCCTCCTTCAGCACAGATTCTAATTGCTATCATTGCACAAAGTGTAATGACTTACAAAGAAAAGAAGAAGGTGTGATCAGAATAGAACAGTCGTTGATGCAACTTATTATTTTACAGCTGTATGTGTAGATTAGTTTATTTTTCAAATAACTGCTGGTGTTACAAACTACCCTGTTAAATTCCTTTATTTCAAACTCTTTCAGGAATTCTTATGAAGATTTTTGAATGAACACATGGTACTGGTACAAAGTCTCTTTCAATTTTTTTCAATATCCCATAACAGGCAGTCTCGAATGTTCTCCGACTCCTTGATTTACATATGAAAACCTTTCTACCAAATTGGATTATAGATAAGCTTGCGGTAAACAAGTACCTTTTATTTCCAATTATTGGATGAGATTTTTGTGATATCCAGAATAATCGAGGTCAAGGTAAGTGTAAGCGGCCTCAGCCTTCGGCTTCGGCTGATAACACTTACCGAGACCTTGATTATTCTGGATATAAAAAAAAACAGAATTTAATGATTGTTTTATTATACATTGTTTTTAAGAAATTAATGACAAACGATTTCAATACTTGCGCATATTAAAAATATATAGAGAAACATTACGTCGGCTTCGATTTACTACAAAATATAAAAGTTACTCTAAATGATCCATTAAAAGTTAAGAAGAAATGTTGAATGAGTCTTGTGTCATGTTTTTTTTTTTTTTTTGCTGTCCCGAGCCCTTTAAGGCGTTATTTTGCGAGATCATTTAGCGATCGTATCTCGCAAAATAACGCCATTAAGGGCTCTGGGCGGTAAAAAAACATGACACAAGACTCATTCAACATTTCATCTTAACTTTTATTGAATCATTAAGAGAAAATTTTATTTTTTTTTTAGTTAATCGAAGCCGACGTAATGTTTCTCTATAGATCTTTTATATGCGCCATTGATTTCAACATAAATTTATGTCAACAATTATTAACCACGAACACATAGGGTGGTCCTGTGGTTTGTCATTGAAAATAAAAGGAAGACAGCCATAAGAAGAATTGATATTCCGATCGTGGCACGTATTCCTCTTAAAATCAGAACGTGGGAGAAGCCTCGAGCCATGCGACCCATACTGCCGAAGCTTAACCCATTTTTTTGTCCATTAATACACATGGGTGGAGAGAGGCACTATGAGAGTAATTTTTTTCCCTAAGAACACAACACAATGACTCCGGCCAGGGCTCGAACCCGGACCGCTCGATCTGGAGTCCGACACACTAACCATTAGGCCACCGCATCTCCCATAAAAAAAGAACGTAGCCGTCGACCAAAACGTATATAACAAGTTGTTATCTTCATACGTTTTGTATTTTTTTTTTATTTACATCAGCTGTTTACCTAAGCAAACATTTAATAAGCACTCTCCGAATATTGTCACCTTAATCATTTGCTTTAGTATTATTTTTTTCATGAATACGTGCGAACTTTTGAAGCTGATTACACGTCGAGTGTTTCCGCTTAGATTCAAGGCAAACTGGGGTTGAAACAACAAATATATTTTGGCAAAACCCTACGTGGTGACTTTTGGCGAATTCAGAATTGATTGGCTTAAAGCAGGTGCCTTCTATTGGGCGATTCGAGTTGCTGTGAACCCGCGCAGTACAGTAGAACCCCGATATAACGATATGCCAAGGGAGCAGTAAAATATATCGTTATATCGAGGTATCGTTATATCGAAACTCCCGATATAACGATATGGCCGTGTAATAGCCGAAAATATCGTTTTATCGGGGTAAAACTAACATGTACCTTTTCACTGGATACAGAGGTTTAGAATAAAGTATCATTTTTGCATACCATCGTACAAAGCTGTTATCAGAAACGTTAGAGATTACTCGATTACTGTTATGCTACTGGATTAAGTTCGATGTTTATCATGTTTTGCTTAAATTGTGACGTTCGGCCCGCTAAATTCTCATCGTTATATCGGCAATATCGTTATATCGAAGATCGTTTTATCGTGGTTTTGCCCCATACATATTACTGTAACTTTTGCCGGGACATAGAATATTCATCGTTATATCGGGAATATCGTTATATCGAGGATCGTTATATCGGGGTTCCACTGTATTCCTATTGCCGAAAAGTATTGAACAAAAACGCATATAAATTTATCGATATTTGTTTCCTTGTTTAATCAACTAACTAAGTACAAGTATGCTAAAACGAAATGACAAGAACATCTTATGTTTGCGTTCTTTATTGTTAAACAGATCACATTTGGAGATAAAGTTTCTTAAAAGATGTGAAATTCATTCTGAACGATTGTAAATCGCTGTTGCGTCGCATCTTAATAAGAAACAAGTTCATTACAATAAGAAACAGTTTCACGGCAAAAAAAACAGTTGCTCAAGCAAAACACCTCAAGTTGTGAACTTTATTGAAATGTGTTAAGGGCAGCTGCGGTATAGCTCAATCATTTCTTAATTCCGTTTAATTTCTTTTTCCTGCTTTTACAATTGCTTTAATTAAAAAGGATATTCAAATTTTAGCCTGTGGAGTAAGTGCATAATGTTAACTAAAATAGCTATTTATTCTTTTCATATCTCAAACGGAATCAGGGAAGTCTTTAAAGGACAACAAAGTATACAATTGAGGCGTTTGCTGTCGCGTTATATCCATGCTTTTATTTTGCCAGCTTTCTGTCAATGCTGCTTATTTTAACTTAAATAAACTGTTGCTTTCAAACGAACACAATTTCGACCAGTCATTGGCAATCTGGGAAACTAAACAAAAAAAAAAAACGCGGACAACCTCGCCTGATAGCATAAATTTTATTCTGGGCTTGTTTAAAACTTTTCTTTCGCTCCGATCGGCTATTTGACAAAGTCTTTAAGTTGTTTTCGTTGAAACAATTTTTTTTCGTCATTATTCGCACAGTTACCACAAAAATAGAAAGGGGGTCTAGAAAGGGCGGAACGTTTTAGGCCGCGGGTTTTAATTTAATTCGCTAATGTTAAATGTGTTTTTTGAATTGACTTTCCTTGAGAATATGTTTTGCTTTCTTTCCAAAGTAAGCTTCCTTTATCAAACCAGAATTTTTTGCACAAAGAAAACTAAATGAAATAAGTCATCTTTTCCTTATAGGACACAAGAGACAAAAACAATTACTTAACTCTCAACAAGAAGATTTCTTTCAGTTAAAAAAGTAACATTTAACCTATTAATATTTTAGACTCAAGCGCGAAATGAAATTAAATCGCGAGAAAGGCAGGTTTCCTAACAAAGAGACAAAGAAGTGCGAAATCCTTTTTTCTAATTAGCACATTTATTCAAAAAGCTTAAACATTATCATCGTAGCATCCTCTACTACAAAACAGGGCCACAAAAACTTGAACACAATCGGATAAATAATTTCCCCACGAACGATTCGTCATCCGATCTGTTTTTAATTTAAGCATTCAGTTACAACGAAAAGTAAAGAATAATTTACCGAATTCAGGTACATTATTCTTACTCATTTTCGCGCGTACTCAATTCCGTGAAAATTAGAGAGCCGAATTCTGCGACTATTTTTTCGCGATTGCATGAAAAATAAGAGCAAAAGTGTATTAAATTTCGCGATGTTGTCAGTATTTTCTGAATCAGTCGTCAAAGACTAAGGAACTACTGAAAATATACAAAGGTCTGGTTCATTGTAACAACAAGGAGCCTGTAAACGGAAACTTTGGTGACTGTACTAAAGAGGGCTTGGCCGATTTATAAGCTGAAGAAAACGGTTATCAGAGGAAGGGTGCAAGTCGAAAACAAGACGAAAATATATTTTCAAGGATAGATAGATGCATTTACAAACATTTAAAATTTCTATTGTTTGCATATAAAATATGGTATTAGTTTTCGCGTGTTTTAACTTCGCGCAACGTATTTTTCGCGCGTATTAGTTTTCGCGATTATTCTGAAATCGCGAAAATTGCGAAAAATAGTTCTTGTGAAAGTTAGTAAGAATAACATATCATTTTTTTTTTTCACTTTTGGTAACGCTTTCTAATGTGTCAAAGCGCTTTTCTATTAAAACCACGCTTGAATAAGAGCCATTAAATCAATTTATTCATTGATAACAACGCCCATAAATCATCTTCCTTTCCTGCCATTTCTATAAACAGCCGCGCGTCAAGCCACAAGTGACGATAAAAGCAGCTTTCATCTCAAGGTGCATTTATTCAGGCGTGACCGCGTTTCAACAGTTTTCACGCCCAGGGCAAATTGAAACAAAGACGAACGATGGATTTCCGCAAGGTTTGGTCGATTTTCCTGAGCTGTTGGGCTTTTTTTCTGGTCTTACACCTCGCTACGGCTAAGCCCCGCAGCCGTATTGAGGGAAATGGTAGGTTAATAATATTAATTTACTAGCTGGCTTTGCGCAACAAGTGTGTTTAGACTATAGTTAGGCAACATCGATGTCTTTTGAAAAACCATGCGGTCTTTCAATCCAAAAATGTAATTCCCTTCCTTTAATTTTTTAAACTCAATTTCGGCGAAATCTTAAGTTTAATTCAGTAGTCTCAGTTGAAAGAAGTAAATTTAACGGTTTTTAAATGATTTATGTGCGTTTCACATTAAATTCTCGAAATTCTCAGTCAACGATCCTAATTGTATCGCAAACAAATCTACAACAAAATGAAATTACTAATTGTGTCCCCAATGCTGATAAAAAGTCTTTTTTGCGACAAAAAATCTATTTCAGGTTCAACTGCCAGTTCGAATTTTTAATTAAAACGCAAAATTTCGAAATAAGTTCAGGGCTGTTTTTCTTTTTGTTTGGCTAATGTTAGGTGAAAATGGCGGCCACGTTTGTTTCCAAAATAGTTTAGCGTACATTTGAAAAGAAGTCTTCTTCGAAATATTCGAGGCGCATACAAAAACAAAAACAAAAAACAAAAAACAAATGCCGCACGGCAAACTTAGAGAAAGATTGCGAAATAGCAAGCGAGCTGTATTATTACAAATGAAGTTCAAAGTCCTGGACATAATGCAATAACGTAAAATATATTTTACAGTAGATAACATAAGATAATTAGAATGAATTGCATCGTTAAATACAAATATAAGTCCATTGACTTTTATTCTGGGATTAAGAGGGTGGGGTGGGTTGGAGGGCTAATTGTCGATGAGTATTTTGTGTATGAAATTTCACTAAAGAGGCAGTATGTTCGGACCCAGGACGTAATTGTAGGCGTTAACGTATTGTTACAAAAATTATACCAAAGGGCTTTTGACCTACATACGTCAGGGTCGGTCAGCGTTTTTATGTATACGATATACAGGGGGATTTTAAACTGGGTATACAGTATTTCATGCTGAAAATCGCGCTTTTATGGGCATAAAGTATACTGTGTTTTCCAAATTTTGGTATTTTGCATGATTTTTGGGGGAAATTTTGGATGTACTGGTACATGCTTTTCGGGTATATTGGTATACCACTTACCCCCCTTGCCGACCCTGATACGTAAAGACACAATACAAATACAATACCGACAGCCCATGGCATATCAGCATTTATACCATGCCATAGAAAATACAGCCAATCAGAATTCAGGAAAGCCATTGTATATTCGACGGTATTCAACTCAACCTTCCCATCGTGCGCTGCAATCTTATTCTCGACGAAATTTAGTAAGCGTATTTTCTATGGCATGGTATAAAATAGTTACACAACACTTTCTCGTGGTATACTACGGAATATCCCACTCGTCACTTGTATTTTCTTGGTATACACACTCGCCTAAAGGCTCGTGTGTATACCGAAAAAAATACAAGTGACTCGTGGGATATTCCATAGTATACCACTCGAAAGCGTTGCATAACTAGTATTTATTAAATCTTATTTGCTTTAAAATATTGCAACAATTTCCATTTCACTTGTCCTTGATGAAAGTTAGTCTTGTCTTACAGAAATATTTAGCCGCATTAAAAAAAATTGCAAAGCGTTGCATCTTTCAGTTAACCAAAACAGTAAGTATTGTTATAACATTGACTGCCGCCTCTTCTATTTATTAATTAGTGGACAGGAATAAAGAATTCTGATTGGCTAAGACGGAGGGTATTTTAGGCATTTTTTTGTTCGTGGAGGGCACAATTTCTCCAAAGATCCCGAAGATCGCCAGAGGAACTACAAAGATTCCAATGTGGATCCAAAGAGTTCCGAAGATTTCCAAATATTCACCCGAATATTTCCCGAAGATCACCTAGATCTTCTGGAGATTCCAAAGATCAACACTTTCGAAGAAATTAGGAAAAGTTATCGGGAGGACAACAAACATTTCTCATCAATAGCTAACGTCTCCCAAAGATTCCCGAAAGAGCCTCATGTCTTGATCACACGAATGTTTCTCTCTATGCTTAAAAATATCTGGTCTTTCCTAGTAAAATTGGGAAAATCAGGTTACAGGTCCTTGATTAAAGGTAAAGAAAGTGAAATGAGGTCATTGATCATCGTGCCATACCTTTGATTGCGCATAACGCCGTCTAATGCTTTCATAATGCTTTTTGACATTAATTAAAGGTGTGACAAAGGTATCGTGAAATTTGTCGCGCCTCAAATCCCTGTCAAAGGCGTTATCAAAGGATTTGTTTTTTGGTGTGAATCAAAAGTGTAGCAGATTCGACTTTTCTTGCTATGAGAAGACAAGACAAGAGCAGGAAACAAATCGTCGGTTTTTGGTTAATAATGTTAGAGTTGGGTTTGTCAGGAGGCAGGATATGGTTTTAAGTTACGCCACGCCTTTTCATGTAGTTGTAGATAGTGAAAACATGTTGAAACAGTTGTAACATTGCGAGCAGCATATGTTGCACACAACAATTTAGGGTTGACGTTCAAATGTATAAAAACAATCCTTCATTCTTCCATTTCAGGTTTTGGTAAACGAGATGTACTATCACGGCGCGGTGGTTACTTCCCCATATCCGAATGCTATAGCGATTATGAATGCGACTATGGCATGAAATGCGACCCTCAATTTGGATTTTGCATTGAAGTTTCTGGTAAGCACAAGGTCCACGGAAATGCCAATGATCCAGTAGTGTAGCAGTTCTCGTAACCTTGAAATTACAGTAAAAACCCGCGTATAAGAACATAACATTTAAGGACCTGTTAGGCTAAAATTTCATTTTTAAGCACCCTTCACATAAGAACCATTTCAGGCTAAAATTCGAAAACAGGTTCTTATCTTTTTTTAAAAAAAAGAAGAAATAATCTTCTCAAAAATATAGAATTAAAAAATCTCAAAAATATATTTATAACACAGTCTGTACACATTATAGTTACAGCATAGTTACATAAAACTTGTCCTCCTTGAATATAATTATTAACTGTGATAAACAGATGAACCTTATGAAAACACAGTACATGAACAGTATAGGTTTGATTTTAACAGAATCAGATTAAAATAGTATAGTATTTTGGTTACCGAAGCCTCCAAGAATACTGTTATTGGACATTAAAGACCAGATCATTTAAAAATTCTACTATATTTCTTGAACAAAAGTTAAGAACCTAATTAAGAACCTAGTTAGCCTAATTTTACACTAAATACCATTTATATAAGAACCTGTTTAGGCTAACTTGAAAAAACCTAGGTTGTTATACGCGGGTTTCTACTGTAATAGTCTATTTTTGGGAGCTAGGGGCATTGCTCCTGTTGTTCAGTGTTCTAGTGTTCTCTCGAGAAGTAGAGAGCCATTTGTTGTGAGACCTTGCGAGAGCTACTTCGCAGCCGACCTTAAGAACTGGCAGAAAAATGAAAATGGGTTAGAAGTTAGATAAGAATTTTCAAGTATCAGTTCTTTTATTTAATATATTATTTTTATTAATGTAGTCATTGTTGTTACTGCTGCTTTTGTTGGTGTTGTTTCTGTTGTTGTTGTTATTGTTGTTGTTGTTGCTCATGTTGTATTTGCTGTTTGTTGTTGTTAATATTGTTGGTGTTGTTTTTTTGATAACAATTGCCAAGGTTTGGTGTCAGCTTAATAGGCCTTATGCATGATAAAGTCATTAGCTCAAAATTCACCACCAAGCCTCGTTTACGCAAATTATTCTCAATCCTCTGCCACCTTCATGCAGTTTCCACGTGGATATTCTTTTCATTTTTGCTGCTTTGGGAATTCGTTCATGATAATATTTACAAGTTTACAAGTTTGCACTTCGAAAGCGAGGCTTGGTGGTGAAACTAGCCGGTCTGACGTTAACATGCATAAGGGCTATTGGATTTGCTCCCTTTTTGTTTGCTTATTTGGAAGGCTTCTAAAGCTTTTCTTTTTTTTTTAACGTTTAACTGACTTTTCAGAGAATTCTCGCGAGCTTTTTTCCACATACCTCGCAAGAGGGCTTTTAGACGTTTCTAGCTCACCAAACTCTTTCTGTTTTTGTCCGAAGAGTTTTGAAACTTTTCAAGTGTTTCTGCGAATTCGAAGAGTTTGCAAATAGTTTGAGTAAGTTACCAGAGCAGCACTCCCTTGTACCTATACTAACTTAAATATTTTAGTGCGTGTTCGCACATAAGGCCGTCTTCTATAGCTTTTACATCTGTTTGTTTAATTTGTTTGTTTCTTTTCTGGTTCTAACATAGGTGGCGAAGGTCGTCGGTGAGGAAGGCTATACATCAGCGAGAATAAACTCCTGTGAGAAATTTAAAAACATAAGAAAAGCAACGCTAACGAACAGCTATTAAAGGAATGAGTTACAATTCGGTACTTAAATAGATGCACTGTAGTTGCTATTTGAAAAATGAACTTCTGTGAAATTAAATATTTTAAATGTTAATTCGATAGAGTTGATATTTATTTTGTAACTAAAGGCTGACTCTCAAATGATGCCCCGATCGTTTTTTATCGCATCGATCGTTTGCTAATACTGATCGAAGCGATTGGAAGAGATCCGGGGTTCTCATATGATCGTTCCCATCGCCTGGTATGAGCCAAGACCTAAGAAAAACAATCATTTTAGCCCAAGATCCAACGCAATGGTAACCTTCAATGAAAGAGTAAAACTCGTGGCTCCTTATCTTTTCCGCAGTTATTGCTGTTTTAAGGCGAAGAAGGGAAAGAGAAGCTAGGAGGATAGAACACGGTCTATCCAAGCAATCTTGATTGCCCCAATCGCCGCAGACGTTAGCGATCGTCCATGTAATGTTCTCATATAATCGCCCCGATCGCAAAAAAAACTTTTTGAAGTGACAGAGGCGATAGAAAATTGCGGCGATTATATAAGAACTAGGCTAGGCGTATATATTCAGTTACAATGAAAGGTAAATAATAATTTACCAATTCAGCTCTTACTAATTTTCGCACGTTCTTAATTACGCCAAAATTCGATAGCCGAATTTCTCTAGTGTTAATTTTCGCGATTCGTGAAAAATTAGTACAAAAGTGTTTAAAATTTCGTCAGTGTTTTCTGAATCAGTCGTCAAAGACTAAGGAACTACTGAAAATATACAAAGGTCTGTTTCATTGTAACAACAACGAGCCCGTAAACGGAAACTTTGGTGTTTGTACTAAAGAGGGCTTGGCCGATTTATAAGCTAAAGAAAAATGTTATCACAGCAAGGGTGCTAGTCGAAAACATAGATAGTGATAGATGATGATGATAGATAGTTGCATTTACAAACATTTAAAATTTTTATTGTTTAAATATAAAATATGGTATTAATTTTCGCGTGTTTTAATTTCGCGCAATGTATTTTTCGCGCGTATTAGATTTCGCGATTATTTTGAAATCGCAAAATCGCGAAAATAGTACCCGCGAATATTAGTAAGAGTAAAGTATCATTTTTCTTTCCACCTTTGTTAACGCTTTCTAATGTGTCAAAGCGCTTTTCTATTAAACCCACGCTTGAATAAGAGCCATTAAATCAATTTATTCATTGATAACAACGCCCATAAATCATCTTCCTTTCCTGCCATTTCTATAAACAGCCGCGCGTCAAGCCACAAGTGACGATAAAAGCAGCTTTCATCTCAAGGTGCATTTATTCAGGCGTGACTGCGTTTCAACAGTTTTCACGCCCAGGGCAAATTGAAACAAAGACGAACGATGGATTTCCGCAAGGTTTGGTCGATTTTCCTGAGCTGTTGGGCTTTTTTTCTGGTCCTACACCTCGCTACGGCTAAGCCCCGCAGCCGTATTGAGGGAAATGGTAGGTTAATAATATTAATTTACTAGCTGGCTTTGCGCAACAAGTGTGTTTAGACTATAGTTAGGCAACATCGATGTCTTTTGAAAAACCATGCGGTCTTTCAATCCAAAAATGTAATTCCCATCCTTTCATTTTTTAAACTCAATTTCGGCGATTAAGTTTAATTCAGTAGTCTCAGTTGAAAGAAGTAAATTTAACGGTTTTTAAATGATTTATGTGCGTTTCACATTAATTTCTCGAAATTCTCAGTCAACGATCCTAATTGTATCGCAAACAAATCTACAACAAAATGAAATTACTAATTGTGTCCTCAATGCCGATATAAAGTCTTTTTTTGCGACAAATAATCTATTTCAAGTTCAACTGCCAGTTCGAATTTTTAATTAAAACGCAAAATTTCGAAATAAGTTCTGGGCTGTTTTTCTTTTTGTTTGGCTAATGGTAGGTGAAAATGGCAGCCACGTTTGTTTCCAAAATATTTTAGCGTACATTTGAAAAGAAGTCTCCTTCGAAATATTCGAGGCGCATACAAAAAAAAATAAATAAAATAAAATAAAACAAATGCCGCACGGCAAACTTAGAGAAAGATTGCGAAATAGCAAGCGAGCTGTATTATTACAAATGAAGTTCAAAGTCCTGGACATAATGCAATAACGTAAAATCTATTTACAGTAGATAACATAAGATAATCAGAATGAATTGCATCGTTAAATACAAATATAAGTCCATTGACTTTTATTCTGGAATTAAGGGAGTGGGGTGGGTTGGAGGGCTAATTGTCGATGCGTATTTTGTGTATGAAATTTCACTAAAGAGGCAGTATTTTCAGACCCAGGACGTAATTGTAGGCGTTAACGTATTGTTACAAAAATTATACCAAAGGGCTTTTGACCTACATACGTCAGGGTCGGTCAGCGTTTTTATGTATTCGATATACAGGGGGATTTTAAACTGGGTATACAGTATTTCATGCTGAAAATCGCGCTTTTATGGGCATAAAGTATACTGTGTTTTTCCAAATTTTGGTATTTTGCATGATTTTTGGGGGAAATTTTGGATATACTGGTACATGCTTTTCGGGTATATTGGTATACCACTTACCCCCCTTGCCGACCCTGATACGTAAAGACACAATACAAATACAATACCGACAGCCCATGGCATATCAGCATTTATACCATGCCATAGAAAATACAGCCAATCAGAATTCAGGAAAGCCATTGTATATTCGACGGTATTCAACTCAACCTTCCCATCGTGCGCTGCAATCTTATTCTCGACGAAATTTAGTAAGCGTATTTTCTATGGCATGGTATAAAATAGTTACACAACACTTTCTCGTGGTATACTACGGAATATCCCACTCGTCACTTGTATTTTCTTGGTATACACACTCGCCTAAAGGCTCGTGTGTATACCGAAAAAAATATAAGTGACTCGTGGGATATTCCATAGTATACCACTCGAAAGCGTTGCATAACTAGTATTTATTAAATCTTATTTGCTTTAAAATATTGCAACAATTTCCATTTCACATGTCCTTGATGAAAGTTAGTCTTGTCTACAGAAATATTGAGCCGCATTAAAAAAAAATTGCAAAGCGTTGCATCTTTCAGTTGCATCTTTCAGTTAACCAAAACAGTAAGTATTGTTATAACATTGACTGCCGCCTCTTCTATTTATTAATTAGTGGACAGGAATAAAGAATTCTGATTGGCTAAGACGGAGGGTATTTTAGGCATTTTTTTGTTCGTGGAGGGCACAATTTCTCCAAAGATCCCGAAGATCGCCAGAGGAACTACAAAGATTCCAATGTGGATCCAAAGAGTCCCGAAGATTTTCAAATATTCACCCGAATATTTCCCGAAGATCACCTAGATCTTCTGGAGATTCCAAAGATCAACACTTTCGAAGAAATTAGGAAAAGTTATCGGCAGGACAACAAACATTTCTCATCAATATCTAACGTCTCCCAAAGATTGCCGAAAGAGCCTCATGTCTTGATCACACGAATGTTTCTCTCTATGCTTAAAAATATCTGGTCTTTCCTAGTAAAATTGGGAAAATCAGGTTACAGGTCCTTGATTAAAGGTAAAGAAAGTGAAATGAGGTCATCGATCATCGTGCCATACCTTTGATTGCCCATAACGCCGTCTAATGCTTTTTGACATTAATTAAAGGTATGACAAAGGTATCGTGAAATTTGTCGCGCCTCAAATCCCTGTCAAAGGCGTTATCAAAGGACTTGTTTTTTGGTGTGAATCAAAAGTGTAGCAGATTCAACTTTTCTTTCTATGAGAAGACAAGACAAGAGCAGGAAACAAATCGTCGGTTTTTGGTTAATAATGTTAGAGTTGGGTTTGTCAGGAGGCAGGATATGATTTTAAGTTACGCCACGCCCTTTCATGTAGTTGTAGATAGTGAAAACATGTTGAAACAGTTGTAACATGGCGAGCAGCATATGTTGCACACAACAATTTAGGGTTGACGTTCAAATGTATAAAATCAATCCTTCATTCTTCCATTTCAGGTTTTGGTAAACGAGATGTACTATCACGGCGCGGTGGTTACTTCCCCATATCTGAGTGTTATAGCGATTACGACTGCGTCTATGGCATGAAATGCGACCCTCAATTTGGATTTTGCATTGAAGTTTCTGGTAAGCACAAGGCCCACGGAAATGCCAATGATCCAGTAGTGTAGCAGTTCTCGTAAGCTTGAAATCAATAGTCTAGTTTTGGGAGCTAGGGGCATTGCTCCTGTTAATAATAACAATAATACTAATAATAATAATAATAATAATAATAATAATAATAATAATAATAATAATAAAACTTTATTTAATCTCGAATTTAGAGTAGCTAATATTTCCGAGAACGAAAAATAGATAACAAAAAATTACAGTGCGGCTTCTGTAACCGGGGTCACCCAGACAAAGTTAACCAATCACAAAGCAGAACGGAAACAATAAATTTCAGCATTTTTCCCTTCAGCCAATGAAATGTCGAGTACAGAACAAAGAAATTTCAACTTCTTCGTTCGCCACGAAAACACATCAATGCTAAATTTTGTCTGTATGGCGCTGGATTTTCAATTAACTTCGATTGCATCCCTTTTGAGCTTGAGTAGTTGTGACAGCACAAGTTGGAAAGTAAATATCAGCGACATTAATGAAAGAGGAGTTCGAAACTGTGTCAAAACAGGTAAAACAACGGCCATGCTATATGTCTCCAGACGTAAAAGTGCGTGGCGCAGTTCGCTCGTGACAATTTCAGACAAATTCCTCTACGGCATCAACCGGAGTTTTGGTAGTACCATTTGGAAAAGTATGTTAGTGTTGAAAACATCACCGATTTTCCTGTTCGGAATTTGTCCTGTGTCTTGCATTGTTTATACAATTGAAAGAAAAACTGAAACAGCCAGCAATAAGTTTTATTTTTTCCCGAGGATAAAACGTCCGTCGCGTTCACTGCTTTCACAAATCGATTCTTGAAAACTTGCATGACGAATGACATTCATTTGTACAGCATGTGAAACTACTCAAATTTTAAATCGAAACGTCAACGCTAGCTAACGCTCTATTCAACATATAAAGTAAATAGCGTCACGAGTGAACAAAATGAAACTTCACTGTTTTTTACTCAACTGACATTTTATTGTGTGAAGTGAAAAAAATAAATGTTGTCATCGTCGATTTCTCTGGTACGTTATGCACTTTAGAATGTCTTCCTTTGCTGGCCTTACGTGCATTTCTTTTCCAAATAGTACTACCAAAACTCCGGTTGATGCCGTAGAGGAATTTGTCTGAATTGTCACGAGCGAACTCCGCCACGCACTTTTACGTCTGGAGACATATGGCAGGGCCGTTGCTTTCCCTGTTTTGAAACAGTTTCGAACTCCTCTTTCATTAATGTCGCTGATATTTACTTTCCAACTTGTGCTGTCACAACTACTCAAGCCCAAAAGGGATGCAATCGAAGTTAATTGAAAATCCAGCGCCATACAGACAAAATTTAGCATTGATGTTTCCGTGGCGAACGAAGAAGTTGAAATTTCTTTGTTCTGTACTCGACATTTCATTGGCTGAAGGGAAAAATGCTGAAATTTATTGTTTCCGTTCTGCTTTGTGATTGGTTAACTTTGTCTGGGTGACCCCGGTTACAGTAGCCGCACTGTAAAATAAAAATTAGGGTGTCGGTAAAACGCCGACTCGGGGCCGGGGTCGGGGTCGGGGTCGGGGTCATTTTTTTTATTTTATTTTTTTTTTTAAATCACTGATTCAGAAAAAAATACAAAGTTGATATTATCGTGTGGGGCATTTCGAGTCGAAAAAAAGCATTTCCTTTACAAATTCGCCACAAATCTTGATCCTTATATGCGAGAGGTAAAATTTAACTTTAACATACAGTCAAGAGAGGCTAAGGGGACCCTTATCCTCTCTTGATACAGTTTAGCCTACTTTGTCTACTTCTCTGTAATCGAATAATATACACCCGCTTTCAATGTTACGTGCATAGCTATCTTTCAACGTCCATCTTTCGACATACATATACATACATACATAGACTTTATTTTCACTCGAATCTGTAAAAGATAGCACTATACAGTGCTCTCATACTGTCGACGTGCTTTTTGAAATGAGCCAATCAAAACCGACGGATACCCTTGTTGGTTTCACCCACAAGGTCAAAAAGTCATGCTGGTGGGCTGTAACTGGCGGATTTCGATCCGTATTGTTTGTTACAACAAACCGCTATCACCAAACACTAAAAGCGGGTGTAATACTTCCTCGTCAGCATAACCTCAATTTTAGCCGTTCTTTGCTCATTTTGCATTTTGTTGATCAACAGAACCACCTTGTGATTCATAAAAAAATAGATTTTGTTTTGAAAGGCTCTTCGGTTTTCAGTCCCACTGAAACAAATTAGGTATAAACAGAGAATTCAAGAGAAACTCGCGTAGACGTTGTCTCGCAAATATTCTAAATCTGTTTATTTTTAAACATGCGCGGCAGATTTTTGTAGTAGAATTTGGTGGGCATGAACTGTTTCAGGTGTAAATTAAATTGTATATGTTTTTGAGTAATAAAAATTAAAGCTGCCTTTCATATCCAAAGAGGTATTTTCAAAGAAGTAGAGCGGTCTGTTTTGACAGAGAAACTCGCATGTCGGGCGGTTTGTTGTTACATGTTTCAGTCACGAAAATTCCTCAACAATCGAGACATATAGCCAGCTTTTTAAACTTTTGCACAGACGTCAATTGCTGGATCGACTGGATCGAATTTGAACAGCAAACGAAGATTGTATGGTGTGTGTAGTAAGCGAGAGCGACGAAAGGCGGGCAGGATAGAACTCACCATTTGCGTCGAAATCGATGTGTACATTAAGATCAATTTTAATTAAAATTTCTTTCCGCATTTCAGTCACGCAAATTGGAGAAATGGCTAAATACCTCCACTTATATTTAAAACAATAACAGAATTTATAAACTTAAAGATTGCGAGACATGTTAATGCGAGCTTCGCTGTCTAAACAAAACAATATTGCTTCCTTATAAATATTTTTTGGATACGAAAGGCGGCTTTATTTTAACGATATAAACCTGAATTAATTTTCTCTTGCTACACAAACGCATCAGTGTACAATTTGATTTAAACTTGAAAAAGTTCATGCTATGTTATCGAGGAGATAACGCTCAGAAAGAAGTCGGCAGCACATTCTATACGCCAAACTGTTTAATAGAGAATTTCACCTGTCGCCAGTTAGACCACAAATTTCTTCTTTTATACTTTTGAACTTATAACGATCAAAATTCCCGGCTATTTTGTGAAGGAAATGCTTTTTCCGACTCGAAATTTTCCATACGCCAATATAAACTTTGTATTTTTTTTTCTGAATCGGTGGTTTTTTTTTTAAAAAAATAAAAAAATTGACCGCGACCCCGGCCCCGGCCCCGGCCCCGACCCCGACCCCGAGTCGGCGTTTTACCGACACCCTAAAAATTACTATTTACATATTTAAAATTGACTTATATTAACTAATTATAAAAATTGTCATTTACATGCTTCATGAATTGGCTTTGCAGATGTGCCTTTTAAAGTCAGATAAGTTACATAGCCTTATCAAATTAGGTAGAGAATTCCATTATTTTGTTGCCAGATAAGTAAAGGAGTGGAGACCAAAAGTTGTAGCTCTAGGTTTGGGCATTTCCAGTATATAGTTTCCACGCAGGTTGTATGAAGTAGAACGGAACGAGAACATGTTTCTCATATAGGCTGGATAGTCATTGAAAAATAGACTTTTGTACAAGATAGTAAGGAATTTACAGATGCGTTGATCATGAAATTGGAGACAGTTTATCCTGTCTAGCAGCACATTATAAGGCGATTCAAAATCACTTAAAATGAATCTCAGAATCCTTTTGTTAAGTGGTTGTTCAGTGTTCTAGTGTTCTCTCGAGAAGTAGAGAGCCATTTGTTGTGAGACCTTGCGAGAGCTACTTCGCAGCCGACCTTAAGAACTGGCAGAAAAATGAAAATGGGTTAGAAGTTCCTTCCCGAGCAAATTCTTGGCGAACAAGCAAGACAGATATGGCGAGCGAACTGGCTTTGTGTACATGTATATATTTCGTGTGAGAACACACCAAAAGGACTGTAGTCAGGCTGGTCGCCGATTGGGCAGAATAATACAAAGGGAATACAAAAGATTTTTCTGCCCAATCAGGAGGCAGTATTCAGAGAGCTTTTTGAACTGGTCTGGTAAGACTCTTTCCCCAGGGGCACTTTTAGTCGATACAACTTTTATATGCTGATTTTTTTCCCCGCAGTTTCGCGCCATTTTCTACCCGCATTTTTGCGTTTCTCTCCCCCCACTAACTGCCCCTGGGTCTCCGAGGATGATTACTGCGATGATCTTTCATTTGCTTAAAATTGTTGTTGTTGTTGCTCGTGTTGTATTTGCTGTTTGTTGTTGTTAATATCGTTGGTGTTGTTTTTTTAATAACAATTGACATGGTTTGGTGTCAGCTTAATTGGATTTGCTCCCTTTTTGTTTGCTTATTTGAAAGGCTTCTAAAGCTTTTGACTTTTTCTTTTTTTTTTTAACGTTTAAATGACTTTTTCAGAGAATTCTCGCAAGCTTTTTTCCACATACCTCGCAAGAGGGTTTCTAGACGTTTCTAGCTCACCAAACTCTTTCTGTTTTTGTCCGAAGAGTTTTGAAACTTTTCAAGTGTTTCTGAGAATTCGAAGAGTTTGCAAATAGTTTGAGTAAGTTACCAGAGCAGCACTCCCTTGTACCTATACTTAAATATTTTAGTGCGTGTTCGCACATACTGAGGCCGTCTTCTATAGCTACTCATTTGCATGGAAGCTATTTAACAAATTGATTCCATTTTGCCGTGCGTCTGTTGAGTTATAGATCACAGATGACGTCAAAATGTGGTAAGAACAAAAAAAGTGGCCCACGAGCCGCAAGGCGAGTGGGTCACTGTTGTTCTTACCACATTTTGACGTCTTCTGTGATCTATAACTGAACAGGCCCACGGCAAAATTGAATCTATTTGTTTTATATAATAAAACTCTGATATATATTATGAACTCTGATCACGCGCGCGAGTCACACCACCGCGTGACGTCATCTATGCGTCTGTACTCTGATAGATCATAAGTAAGAACCAATCAAAATGCGCGTAGACTTCAGGTTATTATATAAAAATGAATGTTACATCTGTTTGTTTAATCTATTTGTTTGTTTTCTGGTTCTAACATAGGTGGCGAAGGTCGCCGGTGAGGAAGGCTATACATCAGCGAGAATAAACTCCTGTGAGAAATTTAAAAACATAAGAAAAGCAACGCTAACGAACAGCTATTAAAGGAATGAGTTACAATTCGGTACTTAAATAGATGCACTGTAGTTGCTATTTGAAAAATGAACTTCTGTGAAATTAAATATTTTAAATGTTAATTCGATAGAGTTGATATTTATTTTGTAACTAAAGGCTGACTCTCAAATGATCGCCCCGATCGTTTTTTATCGCATCGATCGTTTGCTAATACTGATCGAAGCGATTGGAAGAGATCCGGGGTTCTCATATGATCGTTCCCATCGCCTGGTATGAGCGAAGACCTAAGGAAAACAATCATTTTAGCCCTAGATCCAACGCAATGGTAACCTTCAATGAAAGAGTAAAACTCATGGCTCCCTATCTTTTCTGCAGTTATTGCTGTTTTAAGGCGAAGAAGGGAAAGAGAAGCTAGAAGGATAGAACACGGTCTATCCAGGCAATCTTGATTGCCCCAATCGCCGCAGACGTTAGCGATCGTCCGTGTAATGTTCTCATATAATCGCCCCGATCGCAAGAAAACTTTTTGAAGTGACAGAGGCGATAGAAAAGTGCGGCGATTATATAAGAACTAGGCTTAAAAGAACTCTAATTGAAGAACGTACTGTTCGTGGCATTTTGTTCATCAAGTTAACTATTCACTTTGATTTGATGAGAAGGGGATGTGGCGTGGATGGAAGGGGTATGGTATTAAGCTGCTAAACATTTTTTAATAACTATTTGATAGCATTTAATGTCAATATTATTATGATAAATTCAACAATTGTCTTGGAAACTTAAAATACAAGAGAAATCAGAAACTCGTGACAGCCGAGGGAAAACTTAATATTTCGTCTCTTGTTACAAGACAACTTTATCACCAACACACAGAACATAACATTTTACAGTGCTGCACTTAACTCATATAGAAAGCCAACAATATAAGATAATTCATATTCAATTTAATCCATTTTTAATAGCTTTCTAGATACTAAACGAGGCTCATGAAAACCGCGGCATGGATCTGTCCTCATCTATCTTCTCAGGTGCTGGAATAATGTCCTCATCGACCTCATCAGGTCCGGTTGTGATGTAAACACAGCGCCCATAAACCTTGCCAGTAAGTTTGTTGGTTTTTCCTCTTCGCGTCGAACATGTCATGCCAACTCGACAGGGACATTGCATGGCGCCGGGCTGTGTGATGAAAATGCAATACAATAACTATGAGAATATGCAATTATTTGGCTAAAATGATTAAAAAGGTTAAAGGAGAAGTTCACTCCAGAATGGCCATTTATTTTCTTTACGCCAATAAAAAGTTTATACAAGGATATGTTATTCACCAAAATTTCAGCCTCCAACGTGCGCTATAACCCTACGAAATCTTTCTTTGAAGTAGCCAAAAGTTCGACAACTGAACGCCGCCATCTTGGAGCTGGTAATGTATGCGTGACGTCAAAGAGCTCAGCCTGAAGTTTGGCGGGGAAATTTAAATACTCGAAACTCCTTGTTTCTTTGTAGTGGCTTTTGTTTGTCAAAATGCCTTTTTGTGCAGCTCCGTGTTGCTTCAACAGAGCTCCATGAGATACAAAAATCTTTTCACCGTCTTTCAATATCTAAAAGAAAAATTGCTCAAGAATGGCTTATAAGAATGGGTAAAGGACGAAAAATTCCTGCCAAAGCGAACACAATATTTGTGTGTTCCGAAAACTATACGGAAGACTGCTTCGAAGAAGATCACAGATACAGTCTCCAAAAAAAAGAAATAGCCAGACGCAATCAACCAATATAAGATCGCAACTTCCAAGGTGAGCTTTATGTCATTTTTGTAGTTGACTGACTGAGCTAGAAATGTTTGAATTATTTCATTTTAGATCAAGCAAAATTTTGACTTCTTGTTTGTATCTTTTTCTCTGTCTTTTTCCTTCTATCTTTATTTACATGTACAACCCAGTCATTGCATTCAAATTTTTTTAGCCCGTTTTGTTATTTCTATTCTGAGAAGTGTTTTTGCCAATTGAAGTCAATTTTTGTTCATGCTGTAATTATTTGCCGTCGTGGTATTTGCTCGATTAAACACCGGCTTCGTATAAACGCCGGATCAAAACTGTTAACTTTTAAATAAACGCCGGGGACGTTTGATCGAGGTCCCGGTGTTTATTTGCCGTCGAGCAAACAAGTAAACATATTCTCTTAAATAGCACTGCAACAACAAACTGGTAAGGTTTGCTTCTTTGGTAATTTTTTATAATGTTCAATGAAACGTCCGGCGTAAAATAACTAGGATGGATGCTGTAAACAAAATGAAACAGCAATGTTCGCGTTCGTGTTGTCATGACTGACGCACTGTTGTTTATAACAGTGGAGGAGGACATTTATAGCCGCGGAGGACGTTGGCGACATTGCCGTTTATGGTCTCATTGGCTGTATATGTTCTGCAGTTCTGTTTGAAACAAATCTTGATAGCAACATGCACGTGCCGTATGCATTACTGTTACTTTGGTAATAATCATCCTCGGAGACCCAGGAGCAGGTTTTCGGCCGTGACGACGAGAAAAATCGTTGTTCTCGAAGGAGAGATAATAATAAATCAACTAAATTACAGAAAATTGCACTTCGTTAATAAACACCGGACCCCGATTGAAAACCGGCTTCAAATAAACGTCGGGTTTACCAGGCCAAGTTTGAAATAAACGCCGGAGGTGTTTGATTGAGAAAATACAGTAAGCAAAATGACTGGTATTGCGTCTGGCTTTTTCTTTCTTTTGTGGGTATTGCCACGCAGGAGACTGTATCTGTGATCTACTTTGAAGCAGTCTTCCACATAGTTATTGGAACACACAAATATTTGTGTCCGCTTTTGAGCAATTGTTCTTTTAAATATCGGAAGACGGTGAAAATAAACACCTCTTTTTGTATTTATTGGAGCTCTTTTTGAGCAAAATGGAGCTGAACAAGCAGGCATTTTGACAAACAAAAGCCACTACAAAGAAACAAGGAGTTTCGAGTATTTAAATTTCCCCGCCAAACTTTAGGCTGAGCTCTTTGACGTCACGCATACATTACCAGCTCCAAGATGGCGGCGTTCAGTTGTCGTGTTTTGGGCTACTTCAAAGAAAGATTTCGTAGGGTTATAGCGCACGTTGGAGGCTGAAATTTTGGTGAATAACATATCTTTGTATAAACTTTGTATTGGAGTAAAGAAAATAAATGGCCATTCTGGAGTGAACTTCTCCTTTAAGTTAGCGTCGGGTTAAAAATTACCATCTCCTCAGAGAGTGTAATCTGGATTTCAAGTGACGAGGATGATCGAATGGAGCAGAATGAAGGTAAAAATCAAGACCAAAAAAATCCCTAGGGCTTCCAACAAAACCCCAAAAAATTTCTGGACCAAAAATACCCCCAAAAAAACCCATGCCGAATTTCTGATCTTTTAATTTCCAGAAAGGGGACATATAACACAAAGAAAACAGAAATTGAACGCTCGCATTTGGTTATTCATCATACCATCTGAATTTATCTTTCCCTCATCTGGTAGTCATTTTAACAATGCTAGAGACACCCAAGAACACTTCTGTTTTAACAAAACATGATGAATATCAACTCTTAACACGACCACTACCACAAATCTTTAGATAATTTGTTTTTAGTACTAAAAAAAAATCCCTACTTTAATAAAGCCACACCCAAAAAAATACTTGCCAAACCATTCAATTCACCCCGACACTTCAAATCTCAAGATTTTCGTAATAACTAGGGTGTGAAAAGTGCAAATGAAGCATAATTGTGACAAAACTTTAATTTTTTCCTGTTCTGTTATCTGATAGTGCGCTGGTATTTATCATGCAATCGTTTTTGGAACACTGATAAAAACCACCAATTGTCACGAGTTCCAAAATTGCGCAAAATGTTACAACTTGAATTTACACAAAACTAGATGCTTAAATTTTGCATTTGTTTAAGGCATACCAATATGTGTGGATCGCACGGTTCTTTCAGTTGTGGTTGAAGTAAACAGGTACCATTCGTTGTGGGCGACACTCCAGCACAACATTCCTTGGGACTGCAGTCACTTTGAGACTGACACTTTACAAATTTCTAAAGTGAAACAAAAATTCATCATCATTCCTCTCTGTGCTTAAAGAGACAGTGTAACGAGAAGTCTTCAAAGTTTTTGTGTACACTGTGCTAGAATTATGAGGGTACACTCACTGATCAACAAAAAAAACTTTGAACAACAAAATAAGGGCATAAATTCATTCTCCAAAATGTGAAACAACTGTGTTCAATGATTTTTTTTTTTTTTAAAAAGTTCTTCCAAGAAAAACTGTTAAACTTGAAAATGTCGGCCCGTGTTTTTCAAGTTTGAGCCCACTTCTTTGCTACCAGTCTGTAACCACACCACTGTTTAACAATTTTAGCGAGGCTAGGCCACTATGAGTGGATTTTCCAATTAACAGCAACACCTTCATTGGATTTTCAAGTAGTAGCAAATGTTGGTGAAACTGTCCCTTTAATTTGAACACAGCGGCTTCGGTTCTGGAGCGCACTACACTCGTGGTCGGAAAAGCAAATAATGTACCTCCAAAAGTAATCACACTATAGTAATAAAACTTGTTAGGTGTGTTACGCAATCGTTTATTTAAGTGGCAGTTACGATTATGACGTCATATTACGTATTTATGACATTATATACATTTCAAAAGTCCGCCCTCTCTTTAAATTTTTCATCAATAAACACCAAGAATCGAAACCTCTGGCCAATCTCTTTTTGTTTTCTAAAATCTGTTTGGCTATAGTAAACTATAATAAAAAAAAAGGACAAGAGGAGGCGTTCGCTTGCATTTCCATGGTTCTTCACACCTCTCCGTTGATGAAGAAGAAGAAGAAGAAGAAGAAGAAGAAGAAGAAGAAGAAGAAGAAGAAGAAGAAGAAGAAGAAGAAGAAGAAGAAGGAGGAGGAGGAGGAGGAGGAGGAGGAGGAGCTCCTTGCTGCAAAACTTCAGTTTTTGCGGGCACTTTACGGCCAAACTCATGAAAACTGACAAGAAGAACTCTTACTCGCCTGTAGGGGTTTCACCAGCTCCGTTAGGGAGAGGTGTTTCTTTGGCGCTACCTGCAACAAGATATACTCAGTGTTTCTTTAATAGTCTGGCACAAGGCTTGCCTGTACACCACTACAAGTGCGACCTAAAGATAATGTTGACCTTGGAAATTTTTATAGGATTCTCTGTGAGTGCGACAAAGTTTATTTGGAGGAAACGGGAAATCTTATATGCGTGAAAAGATGAAAAAAAAAACGTTAAGTCTAGACAAAACTTAAATACAGTAGTAATAATTACTGACCAAGTCAGGCTTCCCCGGGTCTGTAACAAAGGGGTTCTTCTTTGGCGCTACCTGAAGCAACAAGGCAAACGCATTTTTTTTTTAGATCTAGGCAATGCTAAAAGGGACTATGGCACGGGGATTTAGCTGATTTTTGGTCTAAACTGTTCTGAAATCAGAATCTTAATAAACATCATCTTTGAACATCTAAAGAAATATATAACCTTACTTTGCGGATAGAATTCAAGCTACGGCTATAAATATCGATTTTTCGACGACGCGCGGAAACAACTTGAAAACGTTTGCCTAACTTTTTTAAATTGCAATCCGCTTCCATCCAAGCCATCCGCAGCCAAAGATACTCGTTAACAGTTTCAATACTCTAATAAAGCAATTTTTAATAAATATGGACTGTTAATTTTAGTTTTCCTGCGACACAAATATAAATTTTGGCTGTTGGAAAATCTGGTAAAACTTCAACAAACTGGAACACAAACTGTTGACTCAGATAAAAATGTAGGATGTTTACAGGATTCGCTATTCCCCAAAAATTATAGGTAAAAAATTGAAATGTATGTTTTTATACCCTTGGTACAATTTGAAATTTTTCTGTGTTCTGGTGTATGGTAATAAATGAAAATGAACGTAAAACAAAGAAAATACCAGATTGCACCAATTGCAAGGGGAAAATTCAACCACAACGTATGCGTAAATGGATGAAGGAATATAACAGATCAGAGGCGTACGGCTTCCCCGTACCCAGGTCTCCAAATAAGGAGATACGCAACCAATATGACCCGATTGCCTGTTGAAGACTGGTACCAACAAATGTAAAAATTGTTGAAACATTTCGGTTTTGTACCAAAATGATCGTTTGTTTGACAAATGATGAACAAATAAAAAAATATCATTTCAAGCCACGTGAAACAATCACACTTTTTAGTTTTCAAATCTAAAATTATTTAGTAATTTTCGTAACTGCGTGCACACTTAAGTAGCAAAACAGATATTCCTGTCTTATGTTTATTAGGCTCAGAATGAATTGTTTTTTCTTTAAGATGAATTACATTTTAGTCGATGACCGTACCGTGGTAAAACGCACGTTTGGATTGGATGTCTAGTTGGTTGGCATTTAAAACGCACATCCTCATTGAGTTCGCCTTATTAGTTGGTATTTAAAACACGTTTCCTAATTGGATCCCAGTTGGTTGACATCTAAAACGCACCACCTGATTGGAGGCCTAGTTGTTTAGCAATTTTAAAACGCACAAACTGGTTGGATGGCTAATTAATTCAGAGAACAGAATAACAGAATGGTTTCACGTGTATTAAAAAAAATTATTTTTAAAGAATGGTTACTTTACTCTTTAAACTATTGATTTGTGAATGATTTCAATATGGTTGAATGAATAATGGCTTCATCTCACAAACTGGTTGGATGGCTAATTAATTCAGATAAGTTTTTTTTTGCGCTCTAAACAGAATGGTTTCACGTGTATTAAAAAATTAATTTTTAAAGACTGGTTACTTTATTCTTTAAACTATTGATTTGTGAATGATTTCAATATGGTTGAAATGATAATGGCTTCTCCTTTATATTTTAAAACAACAAAAATCATCTTTAAAAGCATTGTGTTCCATAAAACCTGTAGCCTTGGCCACTGAAGTAAACTAAAGTGAATGTTTGCTACATAGGGCGACCTGTGTTGTTTCGGTGTTGTTTGATCTCCGTATTAGCATAAATTTTTCGAAAAATAATTTTTGTCAGGCAAACTTTCAAAATTTGTTAATATCATAAGTTGAAGCGTTGATGCCATATACAATAGCAAGTCTAAGAGGAGAAAAACGTCAAATTTGCGGACAAAATATCTTTCTTTTGTATAAATATTAAATAACTTCTTATATATAAAAAAGAGCTGAAAATGATTTTCTGTGATTTGTGAAAAAGCTTTCTTTTTGTGTTTTTTTCAACTTCGTCAAATTTGCGGACAAAAAGTTTTTCCTATATAAAAAATATTAAATAACTTCTTATATATCGAAAAAAATTGTAAGTGATTTTCTGTGATTTGTAATAAAACTTCCTTTTCGTGTTTTATCAACTTCCCGTACACTTTCTAGAAATGCGTGGATGTATTGCGAGGGACGTATTCTGACTGTGAAAAACCTGTTATTTTTTACATGTAAAATAATGACTATCACGATACAACCAAATTAGCCCTTTTTACCGCAAATAATAAATTTTTGATGAAACATTTAATCCTTGACTAAACCAATTTACCAAGCCAAAAAACGAAACAAGCAACATCGCATTTTTTTACCAGCGACAATGTTCTAAATGTCGTTTTTGATAAAAGATGTCAAAAACAATTAATTAACCAGGAAAGAATACGAATTTTAGAAATCTGGTTACACTTCTATTGTACACTTTCCGACTAACTGGATATTCTATGTAATTTGCTGTGTTTCTAATCTTTTCAAGATCTTTATCTTTAATATTTTCGTGGCCAAAACCAAAATTAGAAAAGAAAATTGGGCTTTTATTCCAAGTAGGAAACTTTTCAGCCAGGGAAGTCTTAGCGGCGAAATTTGCCTAAAATCCCCACAGCGTTTGAAATTGTACCGCCTGACTATCCGAAACACAAATACCGCACAGATGTGTCACGTAAAGTAACAGTATGTTTTTCAGTAAAAGTTTGTGTAGGCGGGTCAAATTTTTTGCCATTAACGATACATCTATTTGGTACGCACATGCTGATCTTAAACAAAAGAGGGTTTTCCCATACCAACTGTATGCCTTAAAACTTTCTCTGCGGAAAAAAGCGTGTGGTCGAAAGGATCAAGAACTGAAGAGTGCTTTTTTGTGAGACTAAAACCGCTTATACAAAATATTCTTAATATCGAAATCTTAACTTGTTTGACATTTTGTCGCAACTTCAGTAAAAATCTTAAAGTTTTTGAGAAGCTTTTAGCCTTAATTGCGAGAAAAGGTCATAGATAGCTTGGGCGTTAACTAACCTGTGTCCGGCCAGGTATAAATTAAAAATGATTTGAATTAAATACGGTGAATTCAATAATTTTATCTTTTCTACTAAAAGCCGGCTGAGAACTGAATTATTGATATAAAAGGCAAACTTCAAATTTGAATTTGGTCTACCGCCTGATTGAAAAGTAAATCAACTTTTCAAAAAGTTTGCATTAGAAAGCGTCGAAAAATAATCATTTAGGAATGTAAAAGAAATAATGTATTATGCATTATTTTTGTTCCTTTCAGCGGACGGTACTTAAATTTCTCGGTTGGAGCTCCGCGTATAAAAATCGCACCCTGCTACTTCAAAAGAAATTAATTGAAGAGCGAACGACACATGAATTACGCTAACAAAGGTTCTAAATTTGTTACACTAACAAAATTCCTTTTCGTTTTAATACTACGTTCAAAATATGACAATCTGTTTGAAATTTTTCGTGCTATCTCGTAGTTCTTTGTGATTATTATTATTTAAAAGATTTTCTGAACCAAAATTTCTCCAACGAATAAGATGAAAAAAAACTTCCTTTTTCGCAGTTTTATAAAACATATTTTCTTCGTTCTAAACTCAAACGCAAATATATAAATATGGGAAGCTATTGAACACAAAAGCTTGAGTATTTTAAAACGTCCTAAGCAATTATTTCTGAAGTGAAGCTTTCTGGCAGACGCTTATCTCAATATTTTTCCATTTATCATTAAAATTTGTACAACAAACCTGTTTGTACCTCAGAATTGTAATAATTCGGTACTTTTTACAGACAATATCCCAGCTTTGAAAGTTCTTTCATCGGCGCTTAACCGTCAAAATAATTGCGCTCATAGATACCCTTTAAGCGAAAAAAACAGCGCACTAAGACAAAATAAAAAATATATATATTCAAACAAAAATTAGAAAAAAAGAAAACGAGAGAAATAAATTAAAAAGATACAAACTTACCTTACGATACGCTAAGCACGTTGATAATAAAAATGCAAAAACGCCTATCCAAAGCAGAAGTGATTTCATTGCGATATAGCTCTTGAGTTTGCGTCGTTTTCAACAAACAGCTTGTCCGCACGGCGAATGTCTTCAAATGCGAACTCCTAAATATATATGGGCGTTTTGTCCAGACTGTGTCGCCCCCGCTCGGTAATCAAGCCACTGAACTTTGCATGTGGAGTGTTGTTTTGAACATTTTATGTGCTTAATACCGGATAGTCGTATATCAAGCAAAATAATCACGCATTCAACTTGACCCTTGGAAACCACGCTTCACGCAAAATATCGATCTTGACAACACCTCATGCTAGATAATTCTCCACTGATCGAGAACGCCAGCGCGCGGGCAACAGATGGTCATTTATAGATGGGTAGATTCAAACACTGTAGCGTTGTTTTGCAACGAAGTTGCGCGCTTACAGTCGCCGATATAAAGTGTTAAGAAAATGGAGCAAAAACTGGAAAAAACCGGAAATAAGGAATTGCGAAAGCCTGTTTAAATTAGACTGACTGGTTAGACTTAATTCGCTTATTTGTAACTAAATGTGCAGTTTGGGCTTACAGAAGTTTCAGTTGCTGATATAGAAACAAAAATGGCTGCAGGAATAAAATATGAAATCATGCGCGCTCAAACTGTGTCAGCTTGGACAGGAAGAAACGCCGAGTCACCGGTGTCAAGCAATAATAAATTGTTGGACTTTACAAAGGAAGTTTTCCTGTTATTTACATTACCGGCTCCCGGCGAAAATTATCCCGGTCGTTTTTTGACCTTCAATAAACTTATTCCGGTTTATTCCTCAGAAAGCGTCAGAAAAGGGCCGAAAATCGGTAGAAACTTTTTAACAGAACTAGGTATTGATTTTAAAACAGCAACTCGAACAAAACAGTGAGCACCTTTTGTTTCCTTCTTTATTTTCGATTTCTAAGTCTTAAATTGGTAGATTCGTAATTAAGCATCCCGATGCACTATTTACCAAGCCATCACATTTAATGTTCAAGTAAAAAGCTGACAGCATCATTAAAACGAGGCATTTCTTATGACAGAATAAGATTTCTCTATTTTACCATACTAACATACTGAGAGTTTTGAGAGCTTTGAGAAAGCATGCATGCACAAATGCGCTCCTCTCTGGAAGAATTAATTTTAGAAAAGATAAAAAAAAAAATTCGCTCGCCACAGTTAACTTATTTCGCTGTATCGGAAAAATGGAAGACAAATATAAGTTTTAAATGTTTTTTTCTTGTAAGGACAGAGGATAAAACTGTAGTGAACAAGTCTTATTTAAGGCTAAGTGGTCACACATTTCTTCTAATGCAGCCTCGAATACTTTAAAAATAGTAAAACTTGTTTTTGACCCTCGACATAAAAAATAACATTTACTTAAGGCAAAATGAAACCACTGAAACTTTTAGAGAAAGTAAATTAAACAAAAGGTTATTTACCAACGATATCTCAAGGACTGGAAGTGAAATTAAAACTTTAACAATATGGCAAAGCCTTAGACAAACTTAAGTTACTCAACACGTCCGGGCTAAAAAGACAGACCGGCGCACTCAATTCCGGCAAAACAAAGGAAGCCTTTTATACCTCTATTGTTAAGAATCTGCTAAACGTTCGGCCTCTTGGAAGGCTGCACATTTTGAGATTTTCTTTTGTTTGTCGTGTTTTTGTAGATTACCTATTAAATTAGCAGCTGCTTCAGAAAAAAAAAGGCGTTTCCTTTTAAAGGAAATTTCACACAAGAATAAAGTGAAACACTCCTGCATATTATTATGCAGAAATTGTTGCTGGGTTTTTGCATGTGCGGAAGGACATTGTTAATTGTTTTTTCCGCAGGTGAAAGGTTAAAAATAAGGAAATTCATAAACGTTTATTCATTTAATGCTTTACAATTCCCCGGTTGGTTTAAAATATCGTTTATCTATAAAAGGCTGGAACGAAAGGGTCGCGTCTGGTTTGAGAAGATCAGCGAATTTTAAACCAAAGAAACTTTTACATCAGGCAATTTACACTAGAATTTCCAATTTCAATATAGCAGTTCGAAATATGCTATTTTAATGCATAAAATGCAAAAGTACTGCTTATTAAACGTAATTTTTGCTTTACCAAATTCAGCTCGACTCCGTGGAAGTATCAAGTCCTTTGTTAATAGTTTGGCTTTTTAGTCAACAAAAATATATAAGATAGCAAACAGGTTTTTTTTCAAGTGATTTCAGTTTTTGACAAGATCAAGAGTTCAAGCCCGATGTCCGTTCGCATCAATAATTCACCTGATTTCGTAAAGATATAATAATAAAACATGGGCTAATTGCATTTACCCCTCCCAATTGCAATGGACCTGGTGGTCCATCGCACGTTGCTTCCCATAGCCCCAGCACTTTTCCCACCCACTCCAACAATCTTCCATTGTCAATCTATACAACAGGTAGCTGGGTGAGAGAGGCATTGTCAACTTGCCTTAGAACAAGAAAACCGAACCCCAGACCACAAAATCTGCAAATTAATGCACTAAACACCGCGTATTGACACCTTTCGCTTACCGATTTATTAGCACATGAGTCATACAACTGAAAAAGCTCGTGCGCCGTTTCATATTGACAA
Source organism: Oculina patagonica (assembly GCF_052425735.1). Lineage (NCBI taxonomy): Eukaryota > Metazoa > Cnidaria > Anthozoa > Scleractinia > Oculinidae > Oculina > Oculina patagonica. The sequence continues at coordinate 14,983,283 of NC_135767.1, forward strand.
AGCTCGTTTGCAAGAAATTGCTTTCTATACAACTTTATTTTAGGTATAATTGTCGATGTAGGCCCCAAGGGTATGTATAAATGGAACCAACTTTTTGTTCAGAAACTCATTTTGGCCCGATTTTTACGAGGATAAAACCATCATGTTCAGAAGCACGTTATATCAGACATGGCGCGTGGATCAAAAGCTTGAGGCAACAGTCTGGAAAAAGGAACTCTATGACCTCTTCTATGTTTCCGCGCTGTTTAAGAGCGTTTTCAGACATAACGGGCAAATCTATAGCTTGAGGCGGGCATCTGCAACGAAACAAATCACTCTACAACTACTTACTACGCCATTAAACTTTTCCGAGCTGTTTAAAAACACCTTAAAAAAGGCTTTCAGTGTTATCTACACTCAGATCACTTGAGCCTTAAGTATCGGTAACACTAAAAAGGTTATTTAACTGCCCTTTGGTGATGGGGGCTTCAGCTATTTAGGAAAAACAATTTGCATAATAATAATAGTTCCTTTTTGCCTAAACGTGACTCATTTCCTTGTTAAAAAGGATGTAGAGATTTTAAGAGGTTTAGATAAGGAGCGCGTGCGATGTTTCATTCATGTGCTCTTATATCCGGTTGGACAAGTTTTCTTTAAAAGTTTAATTTGCACACGTGCGGCGAAAAATGAAACGTGTTTCTTTGCCAAATCAAGTACGCTCGTATCAAAATCAACTTAATTTCGACAGTTTTTCCCTTTTTGTTTATGTTTTTAGATAGCATGGTGGGGTAGTAATTGGTGTGCTGAGCTTTGCAGTCAAGCCCTTCGGGTTAGAGCCCTAGTTGGGGCCATTACGTTGTGCTCTTAGGCAAGACACTCAAATGAACTCCCACAGATCTCTCTCCGAGGTGGGTGGGTAACGGTGAATTAACTGCTGGGGGGGGGGGGGGTGTTAAACAATAGTCTTCTAAAATAAGGTCACCTTTGTTTTATTGTCATTGGCCCGATTTATACTAGAGACGGATGATCCGTCTGGACGACCTTACATTTTAATTAGGCGAGCATTTTTAGTTCGTGCGATAATTCGTCTGTGTATAAATACGGGCAAACAGACGGATCATTCGTCCAGACTCCAGACCAACTATCTTCATCTTGTCTTCTTCATTTTGTCTCGGTGTAATGCTAAAAATGCTCCATATGTTGTTACCTAGGCTAGCTGCCGCAAGCCGCTGAAGACAGCTAATCTTAAGCGGCTAATCATAATCGAAACCATACCGGCATAACTTTATCCATGCAAAACCACCTTTTATACCTGTTTTCCCTCGCTTAGCACGGGCTGTTTTTCCGCTTTTGCCACTAGCTAGAAATTACCCATTTCCCACGCTACCCACGGGTTACGTTTTGCCATATTTGGCACTAAGATCAACTGAGGAGGAGTTAAAGAAAGCTAACATCAGCTGGAACGCAGCAGAGAAGGCGGCAGCAAATAGAGTTCGGTGGCGAAGCATTGTTGACGCCCTTTGCTCCACCAGGAGCCTAAAGGAATAAGTCAAGTAAGTCATATTTGGCACTGGTTACACGGCGACCAAATTTCCCCGCGCTTTTCTTTTCTACAGGTTACATCTTTCCCGCGTTTGCCACTGATTACTAGGTTTTCCTGCGTTCGCTACGCGTTGTTACTGCATGTTTGCCACGGGCTACTTTTATAATTTTTCTGCTCTTGTTTCTCGTGTTTGCCGCATAATTGATGTTTCTCGCGTTTGGCTTTGTTAACAGAGAGATTAAGCAGGACGTTTGTTTTTCCCGCGAACGGCAAAATTTCAACTTCTCGGCCGTCTGCCGTTCGTACGCGAAAATGAGTAGTTTTGTTTGCCATGAAAGTGGGATTTTTTCCCTATTATTTTGAGGGATTAATTTTAGAATTTGATAAAAAGGTAAAAAAATAAATAAAATGTAAGCTCGCGTTTGCCGTATATCGTCATGTTTAATCTCTCTAACATGTCCCCGCGCTTATCACAGGTAACGTGTTTTCCCGCGCCTGTCACTAACCACACGATTTCGTTCGCTTGACTATTAACCGCGCTTGATGTTTAACTGCGTTTGCCACGGGTTACACGTCTTGACACGGGTTACGTGATTTCCACGTTTGACACGGGTTACGTTTTCCTGCGTTTGCTATGGGTTGTATAATTTGTAAGCGTTTTCCACGGGTTACTCTTCCCGCGTTTTTATTATAATATTTCCGTTCGGGTCCTGTTTTCCCGCGTTTGCTATGGGTTGTATAATTTTTAAGCGTTTTCCACGGGTTACGTTTCCCGTGTCACTGATAACATAATTTCGCACGCTTGCCACGGCTTACGCTTTTCCAAGCTTGACAAGGGTTACACGTTTCCCCACGATTGTTTTTTTTTTCACGGGTTACATGCTTCCTTGCGTTTGCTATGGATTGCATTAACCCATGATTGATTCATGGGTTACATTTTTCCACGTTTGTCACTGATTTAATGTCTTTGCGCGCCTGGCATGGGTGACCTTTTTGGTTTGAGGTTTGATTGGTGAATAGCGTTATCTGTTGACCATCCATTTACGACTCGTCAAGAGCTCCGTGATTTTATTTCGAAAAACATCTAAAATTATAAACAATTTGCAGTCCGTTGCACCCCAGGTTGCACCCAGTGGGCAATGACTGCCTCTGAAATGCAGAACAAATTACCGGCGTTTTCTTTTCATCAAACCACACATTCAATAAAAGTAGCGATGTTACTCTACCAAGTAAAGAAACACAATCATTGCAAAAGTTATTTACCAGACAAGTGAAAAGCGATTCCACGGATTTAAGCCAGCAAAGAAGAAACATTTATAGTGCGTTCAAAGAATTGAAGGGCGTCTCCAAGACTAAAAGCCCTCGAAAAAAGTTAATAAAACTGGAGAGCGAAGCACTAGTTTGTAACACTACAAACAGAGGTTTTTCACCCTGAACGCTTCGTAGATTTTGCTGGGCTTACGAACGTTTCCTGGGCCTTACTATATCATAATATTAAAATATTTTTCAGCTGATGAACTTTAGTTGTAGTAGTTTTACTATTTGGTTGAGAACAAATACACTGTACATGTGCTGTCAACATCAAACATCAAATTATACTTATGGAATAAAAGGCGAAGGATAACACTGTCTGCGAGATTTGCTATTCAGGACACAAGTATGTCCCATGAATGGCAAAATCCCGCTCTCGGTAGAAAACAAAATATACCTTTTTATAATTATTAATTAAAGACGATTTTTTTTCTTTTTATCAAAAAAAAAAAATAATAAAATACAAGCAAATTTATGCTTCTACTATATAAACTAAGTGAATCATTCTGCACTAGCTCCCTCCCCCTGCGGACTATTATGGATCCGCCTGGGCCCACGACTCCCGGCCGGCTTTGGAGGCTTGGCAAACTTCTGCCTGATGAGATCCTTACGGGGGTGGAGTTGGTCTTGAAGGAACTCTTCGTTCAACTCTTTAGGGTCTGAAGTTTCAATCTGCAAAACAACATTGTAGTTATATTCCTTGTAACTGTTCTTTACTAAATTAGTTGTAATAGCAAAGCGCGCGAGTGACGTCACGACGCAGACAAGACTCAGACAAACCGAAATGGCGGACGATTTTCCTAAAACACTTTCTAAAGCAGCCGGCTTTCCTTAAGCTCTTACAGAAAACGAAAAGTTCGCCTAGATTTCTTCTACTTCTCTCAGAACACGCTGATGTTTTAGAGCCGCGTGGCGGTTATACTCGTTTGAATTCTATTTTTAGACCTCGCGCGCTTTGCTATTGTATTGGCAGCACCAGCCCACTTGCCCACCCCACCCCGCTCTAGTCTTTTTCTAAGAAACGAATTTTTGAGACCCTCCTTTCGACAGTCTTGTCGGTTGGTGTGTACTGCAGAGCAAAAAAAAAAAAAAAAAAAAACGAACGAACGAACGCACGCACGCACGCATGAAGGAGCGGGCGAGCGCACGCAGCACGCACACCCGCATCAACGAATTCACGCACCCACGAACGAACGAAAGAATGAACGCACGCACGCACGAATTGAATTACTTGCTTTTCATACCTTTCTTCCTATTTCCATGCCTACGTCGCTACCCATGGCTACATCCAGCAAAGGACCCTTGCATGTGGAATACAACATACGATCCTTTATGGGGCATTTATATCCAGGCATTGAATACACGAACACTACAATACAACAGAAACAAGACGAGTTAGTAAGCTTCAATCCTAAAGAAATTATGAAGCAGCCATATGCCCCCGTCATTTTTATAGGGGAGTCCCCCCTGGGGATGCTTTATCAGTTGCAGGGCCCTAGTGGATATGGACGTTCTCTGGATTTGGAGCCCCCGGGTCTACATGTAAATCTACTATAGGGGGTCAAAAACTCCTAGTGGATTTGGATACCCGTGGGTCCACATTTTCTGTTTCTTGTTTCTGTATCAGGAAGCAACTACTGCTACTCGTTCTGAATGAGATGCCAGTCCCTCGCAGGTTAATAATCAGTAGAATTGGCTAGCACCCATTTATACATAAATACCCTTGCATAGAGGGAGGCACTGTGAGGGTAAAGTGTCTTTCTCATGACCACAAAACAAACAGGTAAAAAGACAAGGGATAAATGAAAAGTTATCTTTCACCTATAGACTCGAGGTAGTCGCCTTCAAAAGTGTGCTTAAAAAGATAGAAAACATAACGCCCTCTGTCTCCAGGGACATGCTTTTTCAAATCATTAGGCGCAACATCCTCCTGTGTATCCGCTAGCACAATCGTTTCACTTGGTATGTCAAGCTCCTGTGGGAGAAATACATAGTATATTTATTCATCGTGTGTACAACGTTGATAATTTGTGAAACTATACCGGCAACAATCTACAAATGAATTTAAGTGGTTCTAATTAAAGTCTGTGATTAAAACCCTGGTGTGTGACCATTCAAATGAAAGCTATTGATCAGTACGTTCATGTGGTACTATTTATTATGCTGTACAAGGTGCTTCTAACTTATGTCTGTAAATAAAACTAGGTAGTGTGTGGCCATTCAAATTAAAATTTTTTTAGGGTTTTTTTAAGGGGAAAATGTCTGTGAATGAAACCCTAGTGTGTGCTAAATGAAAGCTACTGAGAAATACTTTTATGTGGTACCGTTTATTTTGCTGTACAAGGTGGTTCTAACTTATATGTCTGTGAAAGAAACCCTAGCGTGTGACCATTTAAATGAAAGCTACTAAGAAGTGCTTTTATGTGGTACCGTTTATTATGCTGTACAAGGTGGTTCTAACTTATAAGTCTATGGATGTAACCCAAGTGCGGGACCATTCAAATGAAAGCTAGCTGAGTCTTTTGCGGAAACGGGAAAAAATACAAAAGAAAACAAATTGGCAGTACTTTCGCTTTCTTCTGTTCATTACGCTGAAAAGGTGATTACCACCTCATTATTACGTTGTTTAAGAATTAAATGGTAGTGTGACTTACTAATTGGACGAGGCTAAGCTTTTTCTCTTTAAGATCAACAAGTTTTTCTAAAGCTTCATCCGTTAAGGGAAACTGGACGCCAGTCATGTGGCTCTGTTTGCTATCCACGCTAATGTCTGCCCGCATCTGCAATAAGAGAAAATTGGTTATTTACATTAACAGTGTATTCCAAACTGAAGGGAAAAAAAAAACGCTTTGAGATGGTGGCCGATATAAACTTTAATAACCAAAAACTTTTTACCCCGAATTATGCAGCAAAAATGCCTGAATGAACTTCAGAACAACAACAACAACAACGAGAATGTGCGAGATCACCAACCTCTTGTTGTTTAACCATTTCCAACTCCAGTTCCTGGTCTGTGAGGGGTGGAGGAGCACTCTCAGAGACTTTGTGTTTCTTAAATCCACTTAAAGACACATCTGACTACAAGAACAAAATTAATTGTCAACTTTATTAGAAAGTTCAAAGTAAGTCTAAACTCTAAACTAGCACAGCAGGTGCAAATACTAGCGCAACGGCTTAATGTAACTACTGATTCCAGGAAAAGATTTGTGCCCTTGAGTTGATAAGTAAATCAGTGTTGGATAGTAAGATTAACAATAATCAACTTTGTTATTAATTCAGGCTATACCTACTGTACACATTTTCAATCCCTGCACTTTGATCAATATTTATGCAAGTGTAAAATTAATGTGGGCTAGCGTCTTTACAAAGTTACATGACCAATGGCTATTATAATAGCTATTATAATAATTTCAGAGACACAGATGTAATTTATTTGATCAGTAATTGGATAGCTTTCAGTTCTTTTGGTGGCTTTTAATTTGGGCTAAAAAAGTGTCATCTGTAATCAGTGGTTTATGTGGGCTTGTTTGATTAACAAAACAGTGGCTAAGGATTCAGGGTAATTGATGTTGATCCTTTAGTGTGGGCTGGTAAATGTAAATTGCACATGTACAAAGTAAAACAACTTTTAACACTGTCGTGTTAGTTCAGCCTAAGAGACTCATATAATTATGTATCTCTGACAACAGTATATTTTAAATGTGAGCTACGTTCTCACAGTGACTGAGCCAGATCTACCCATAATTTTAACAGCAGGGCTGAAGACTAACCTTTAAACTCACTGGTTTATTGGCTAGTGACATGTCAGATGTTACTAGCCAAAAAGTTATTTTTCAGTAGACAGATCTATTGATTTCTATCAAGAACTGTTGAATTGTACGAGTTTTTCACTAGCCAAAGTGCCTAGTGGGAATGCTAAACCTGGTAGCCAAAACCTAAAATTTAGTAGTCTTTGGCTTGTTGGCTACCGTTAGTCTCGAGCGCTGTATCAGTGTAGTAAATGTGGGCTTGTTAAATTATAACTGGCCTGATGGCTATTTATATATTATCTATTTGCGCTAACAGATGTCAGTTTTATCAGAGTGTGGTAAAGTGTGGTCACTTACAAAGTTACAAGTCTGCCCAAGTGACTATTAATTAGGGTAACAGATGTCAAGCTCTGATATCAACGTCAGTGGTAAATGGGGGTTTGTACATAGACATCACTTTCATGTACAAAGACATCGCCCACATGTAGATGTACAAAAGTAACTGGTCCTGGTTTCAGTGTGGGCAAAGTTATGTGGGTGTTGCATTCACAAAGCAAATGCCCACTCGGCAGGTGGCCACTGATAATAATACATAATATTTTAAGAGGAGGCCTCCAATCACCTAGGGGTGGTTTTCAGGAGGGTTCTCTTAGAAAATAAATGTTTAACCTTAAAATACATTAAAATAAATGTTGAAAATAAATGTTTAACCTTAAAATACATTAAAATCAAATTTATGTATTAAAATACATTAAAATCTAAAATGATCAAGGCTAGGTGATACTGATAATTATGTGGCCTTGTTGGTTTGCAACATTTATAGCCTGACCCATTGATTATTGATTAATGCTATTTTTAACCCTGATATCTAAGTGTGGGGTAAAAGTTGTGTAGGCTTGAAAGTTTACAACTTACATTTTGATTCAGGCTAATAAATAGATAAGTAGGAATTTACAGTGGCATATCCACAAAGTGACTGTTTTTTCACTGTTTCCAAATCAAATTGAAATTTAAAAGTTGGATTTTGGGAAGAGAAGGAAGTTGGAGAACCCATAGAAAAACCCTAGGAGCAAGGACAAGAACCAACAACAATCTTGACTCATATAATTATGATGCAGGGTTCAGAGTTTGAATTTGGTGGGTGGCAAGTGCTCTCGCCACTGCATGCTCGCTGCTACCCCAGCTTACTGATGTCTATATGTGATATCAGGATGGTACTTGAAATGTGACCTTCAGTTGGCATTTTACAGAGTTACATAGCAGCCCAACCCAGCGACTGTTGATTTACGCTACAAGACAAGTAGTTGTCCCTGATATCTGTGTAAAACTCAAAATAAGTTTTTCACAACAGAAAGTACTGTAGCTACAAAGGTGGCCAGTCTTAAGTCTGTATGGTAGAAGTTACATCTGGGCTTGTATATATGTTATAGTTTCAGGTCAAAATGATTTTGTGTAAGTACCGTATTTATTCGGCTATAAGCCGACCCCGGCTATAAGCCGAGACCCTAGGCCTAAACTTTCGGTTTTCAGAAGCAGTTCAAGTCTGACAAAAAATAAACCCAAAACACTCGGCTATAAGCCGAGACCCAGTTTTTCAAATCAACATATTTGTTTAATCACAACTACGTATGCAATCGATAAAACAACAAAAGAAATTACTAATAAAAGGTGAATTTACATGTATTTAGAACCGTACATACGCGTGACAAAAAAATTCACCTGAGTTTTTTCTTCTCTTGATCGCATGAAGTGTCACGTTAGCGGTGATTCTGCATAAAACTATTAAAAAGCTGAAGGAAAAGAAACAGTCTCAGGCAGAAATTTACTTGTGGAAGAGATTGCGAGGAAATTGTTCAATACATGCAAGACTTCGAATGATCTCGACCGTTCAAAAGACGATCACGCACGCCGACAAAATAATATTCCAGAGCGAGCCGATGGAGTCGATGGATGACCACAGTTCCAGCCTACTAGTAAATAGCGAAGAAAAGACGAATAAAAACTTCGTTCTTAACGTTTCTTCACTAAACCAAATGGCTTTTTAGGAGCCGCCACTTCAATAAAAGGTAATGAACAAGAATTAATTACGAATGCTTGTTAATTTTCTTTATCGATGATCGCTCGGCTTATAGATGAATAATTTATTCAAATTCAACTCTTTTCTAGTACCATGAAATTTTTTTCGGCGGAAATACTCGGCTATAAGCCGAACCCCCAATTTGGTTGAGTTTTGTCCAGTTTTTTGTAAGATTTGGTGAAAAAATCGCTTGGCTTATAGCCGAATAAATACGGTACTGTATTACTGAGTAATAAATCTGGAACAAAGGAAAATACAAATCAAACTACCAGTACAAAAGTAGTTTGAAATCATTTTGACCTGAAATTCATTTTAAACTATTGAAACAACATTGTACATGTACATCTGGTTATAAGTTTTTACTCGACAACATAACAACCTGGGTGGCCTTTCGGATTTAGGCTAAGTAACGTCTACTTCTGATAAACATAATGATGATAATGTGGCTTGTAAATTTGCCAAAAGTTACCCACCATTAGTGGCCAATGATTCAAGCTACATGTAAGTAGAAAACAACAGGAATAATGTAAATACATGTACATACTTGATGAGTTCCAAACAGTTCATCTTTTATATGACCTCCTCCAAACTCCTTCTTCAGAGTGGCTTTTGTACCAGCAAACAACATCTTCCGCTGAGGCTAAGGAGCACAAAATAAAATAACACTAGCTTGTACAGCTATAACACTGCGTCATGCATACATGTAATGTACAATGCACTTTAAAACTGTCACAATGGAACACAAAGAAAATTGGATCCACACGTGTACATTAAATGGACTAATATGCAAAGTGTTTCTTTATATTGGAAACATTCTTCTTTGAATTCCATATTAAAATAAAATAAAAATATTGTGCTGTATTTTATATTCCGCCCTTAGACTGCTGATGGGGTATAAGCAACCCTCCAAGTTAAGACCATTTTAGTCGCCATGGCGACTAAAATTTTGAGCTGGCGACTAAATTTGAACCAAGGTCGCCAGCATGGCGATTAAAAGTGAGAGGAAGGATTGAAAGCATCAGCTTAATTTGGTGACTAAAATTTTTCACTGGCGACCAAAACTTGAGTAGTTGGTGGCCAAATGGAAAATAAACTTGGAGGGTTGATAAGGCAGTAGGTAATTAAAGATGATTTCCAGTCCGTACTGCGCAGACTCAGGGTTTGTTTTCATTTTTGTTTTGAATTCGTTGAAACGTTACACTTCGGTGATAGCGTACATGAAGTGTTTTAGTTCGCCATTACAGATCGTTTCGTTCAAGAATTCAAGATGAGCTAAAACGTCCCTTTGAAATACCGTCGAGCTACTTTTACTTGTTATTATTGTTTTGCAAGGATATCTGGCGTTAATAATGAAGAAAAGGTAAGTTTTGTCCCGGAATTTTTATTTTTGCTAGTAAACATTCTTCTGTTTGTGAGACTCACAAACATTGCAGGCGGAGATTGCGCAGTACGGACTGGAAATCATCTTTAAGTAGTAAGTATTCTAAATGTAAGCTATTACTGGTAGACAGTAACTGTGCATAAGCATGGTCCTCTTGCTTTCAACATCTCACAAAATAAACGTTGCAAAAGTTATATGACTTCGTTTTTCAATTTTATTTTGAACTTTGGTACTCCAGGCTCAATGTTTACCGGGTAAATTAAGTGTTTTATGTTAACCCACCTTGGCAAAGTCAGGAGAATATGAAATGAACAGCCATTCATAACCTTGAGCATTTTGGGTGTCCAGCCGATAAAACAAGTAGCAAGGTTCCTCTTCATCTAGCAGTGGTAGAATCAAGTTATCATAATGTAAATACAGTCAAGGTCTATCTTGTGTAAAACAAACAAACTGCAGAGCACTCGATGTAAAGATTTGTGTTTGTACCCAGTGTTGTTTTGCTCAATATTTCTGTCCCTGTACAAGAAATTCAACCTTCAAAATTCCATGCCAATATAATAGACATACCTTATTACAGGAAATTAACGCTTGTGTTAATTAAGGTATCTGAAATTAACGCGACTTAAATTAACGCGAATTGAAGGAAAAATTACTTCCCAATAAAGGAAATTAACGCGAAAGAGAGGGTAACATTTCAAAATGAAGAAAATTAACGCGACAAACACAAAGGAAAGAAAGACTTGTTGAGACAACAGGAACAAGTTAACTTAAACACAAAGGAAACTGCACGCCTGGAGCGTTTTTCACAGTTTTAGTGATACCGGCAGATTTCCACCCTGATGAAATAATGTCTTTTCATAAGTGTCAAGACGTCTGGACTGTATCGAGAAATTGGTTCCCATGGAAATTAGCGCTCCACTTAATAAACGGCACGGAAATTAACGTTAACAAAAATTAACGCGAATTTTTGAAATTCGCGTTAATTTCCTATAATAAGGTATACAGTTTAACATACATAGAAAGCTTCAGAGTTTCATGTAGTGTATCTGATTGGTTGGTTGTTATTTGGTTTTAATTATAGAACTTTTTATGCACGCAAGTGGCAAACGCTCCAAGAAATAACCAGGCACAGGTTGTTCGACAGCTGGATAACACTAACTACCAGATAAATCGCTATTCAGTGGATAAGTGTTGGCAAAACATACTACGCGAGTTATCCAGTGGATAGCGTTATCCATTCACTGAACAACCTGGGTCAGGTCCTCTTTCAAGCTGCGTCATAATGTCTCCAGGTTGAGTCTTGAGTATTCATGTGTGGTGGTGCTGGGGTTCTAGGGAGGTCTGTACTTCCCGCTTGAGCTTCCCATACCTTTTATTTCGTGTTTCCACCCCTTCCATTATAAAGTATTGGTTCCAGCCTCAGCCTCTGTGCTGTTACTTTACAAAATATTTATTACTAAATGTTGTGAGATTATTCTCAATTTCTGCCAGTTCCCATGAAGAAAAAAAAAGTAAAATAATGTACTAACATATTTACCCATGTGACATGGAAGAACTCAACCTGAGCTCCTTAAGAAGTGTACATGCATCCAACAAGGTCGAGTTGGAATTTGGACCCTGAGAACTCTGAGAAAAAACCTTGCAGCATGGTTGAGAACCAACAACAAACTCAACCCACGCATGGCACCAATTAAGCTGGAATTAAACCGGGCCACATTGGTGGGAGGCGAGCACTCTCACCACAGTGACTGTGCTATCTCTGCTCCCATCACCTTGGGAATCCTGCTTTCCGCCGTCTCTTTTTGTTGAATTTCCCGTCTCCAATACCCCTCCCGAACCCTTGTCCTCCACTTGAGTGGGAGAAGAACAAACTGCCTGAAGAGACAGGTACGGTTTACCTTGTTCAGAGTATTTGTAGTGTCTGCCCATAATGGTGTACATGTACGTGTATACACAGGGATGTCGCTAAGGGCCGGCTGCCGGCTTATTTAACCGGCTGAAATAGAACTTAAATCCGGCTGAAATTTCACCTGAAAACAAAGACTTTTAGGTAAAGGTTTAGAGCTGCCAAGGCCAGAAAAGCCAGCTGGGCTTGTTGATGAGCCGGCTTAGTGTTTTCTTAGCTACATCCCTGTACATACATGTCTGTGGTGTACAAGAAACATTAAAAGTTGCCTGAAAACTACAAATCTTCTTATAAAATTACATGTACATCAAGGATATCATTCTCCCAGTCTCCTTCAGGTATCTCCTTTTTAGAACATAATAACTCCTCTGAAAAAAAAAAAATACAACAAAAAATTAAATAAATAAATCCAAAATAAACACTTTCAGTGACCACTCCTGTGGGGCTTTTTAGCCAATGTGCATGTAGCTGTCAATGACAGGGCTCGAGACTAACGGTAGCCAACTAGCCAAAGGCTACAAAAATTTAGGTTTTGGCTACCAGGTTTAGCATTCCTACTAGCCATTTGGCTAGTGAAAAACTCGGAAAAGTCAACTGTTCTTGACAGAAATCAATATACCTGACTAGTGAAAAATTACATTTGGCTAGTAAAATCTGACATGTCACTAGCCAATAAACCAGTGACTTAAAAAGTTAGTCTCAAGCCCTGCAATGACCACATCTGATTCTAATCAGTAACTTTACCCTTTGCGTACACAATGCCAGTTTGTATGTACAGTCGTAGTTATGGTTGAATTTAGTTTTGGTTTAAAAGTTTGCAAACTAGTTTGATATTTTTTCTTTTACCACTGACAACCTAAAACAAAGAAAAATAAATTCAAATAAATTGGAATCGCTGAAAAATGAATGGGATATTTTAAACCAACAAAAAATTTAAACTAGAAAAATAAACATCAACAAAAGCCTGAAACCCTCAGCTATTGACACAAACAATGTTCACTTGTAACTAAAAGTATAAAGTGTGGTTCCAGAAAATATCTATACCCAGCCCACAGAAGGTCAATGGAAATTCCAAGGGGGTGGAGGGTCTCAGAAAGCAAAATTTTTTTAAATAAAGCCAACTTGGAATTTCTAGAGGGGTGGGGTGGTTCAACCAAAAAAACATTCTGTGAAGGACGTATGTTTAAAAAAAAAAAAAAAAAAAGATATACATACCATTCTGAATGTCAACTTTAATAACTCTAATGTTGCCTTCCTTTGCTGCGGCAAACACGGCCTTTAGTTCGTCATTTGCTGCAAATAAAATTTAGGATGTAAGAATATAACTGACCCTGTTAATCTTTATGTAAATGCAGTTCTATGATTGCATATAATTTGATGGCTTACGTTTTTAAAAGAAATTGAAGATATATATACATGTAGCTAGCGCTAGTCTGATTCAAACTCTTGGGGAAGTTGCTGTTGGAAAGAATTCGAAAGTACTAAATAAATATGGACGGTTATATTCCTGACCTCAGAGGCCACAATCCTTTTCGTCACCACAATAATAATTGCAGCCTCTGGCCCAAGGTGATTTTTTAAATACAAATGTAGCAAAGCAAGCAAAGTCACGCAACCTGATCTAGTAGCACAAGCGCACATTTCATAACTTAATTAGGTTAGCGCATCCTTGCTAGGGAGCCATAAAGAATGTGCCAGCATTTTCCTTAAGTCTCGCTTCTATTACACCTGCAAAACTATTTTATGCACTTTTCTAAAGTGTGATCTTTAAACAACTATGGTCTGTGATAGGTCACCCTGCGAGCAGAGCCCTTTGTTTTCCACTGATATACTTGAGAAGAAAGGGCTCTACAAGAATCGTGTCAAATCTTTGTTGAGCATGCCCAAGGTTTACGCGATGCTTGCGCGTTTAGCTTGCGCGAGGACCACTTAATCCTAGCATGCGTGCGCAAAATGGCGGGTTAAATTGTACATGACAGTGTGAACAAAGTGCTTGTTTTACAAGTTCTTTTCTTCAAAAAGCGTCTGAGTTTTTTCAGTAAAAACACGTCAAGCACCGCTTGAGGTCTCATTAGTGACTTTATGTGCGATAAGCGCGCACAAACAGTAGCAGATGGCAAGAGCAATCGTCAGCTCTAGTGCTTTCGAGAGCGTACTGTGGGCTCCCTCTTGGTCATCATTTTTTCCAAAAAAATTAATGCCCGCGCAGCAAAAACCGATTTAATCCAGGCTGACCAGCCCAAACTTTGGGGCTGCGGCGACTTCAAAGAAATGACACGATTTATGCAGAGCCTCTTTCTACTTCCCAAATCTCAACCGCAGGGAAGTTAAAAGAGGCTCTGCTTGCAGGGTGGTGATAGGTATGCCTGTATAATTTAATAAGGAAGCACCTTTCAAAATTTGCTGTGGCAAAGTATGTGTGAGAACGAGGTAAATCAACAGAAAATTACCCATATGAAAAGCACTGCAAATGCAAAAAACAACGGATCGCGAAATACATTTAAGCCAAAATTGTTGCTTTACCATTTGACACTCACTCTAGTACGTACAATGATCGAATGACCGAGGTGTACAAAATTGCTGTACGTTGCTGTTTTGGTGAGTACATCACACTTTGAAATTTCCTTCTTTTAAAAGAAGCCACTCTGTTATTTGAAGGAAATCCGTTGGTTCAATAGCCAGTTTAATGATAAGCTTTTTAGGGCATTTTCAAGCTTACGAATACAGCTGAAGCCGAAAATGTGCAGTGAAAATCGATAACAAAATAAAGATATTATGCTTCAAAAAATGCCTGTTTTAGGACTTATTAGCAAAACCAAAATGTCAACAGCAAACTTACCTTGAATGCCGGTCTGATGAGACATTATTTTGGTGGAAAATAACAAAACAGAAATGGCAGACCCTCCTCCTGCGATCACAGCAAACCGTGTCTGAACTTCAAGGGACCGGCCATTTATGTGACGTCATGCAATTTCAAGTTACGTCACTTCCTCTGTGAACAGGAAGTAAACTTCATATTGATCAAGTGAACTTTTCGAGAGAATATTCCAACTTTTTTAAAGTATATAAATATTAATATTATGTACTATTCTCTAACTGTAAGATGGGAAAAAATTCAGAGTTTAAAATTATCTTTTACGTATTCATGGGATTAAGAGAAGAAGTTAGGCTTTTTGAAAAAAGAAAGTCGGATTTTCTTTGGAAGAAGTTTACGGAAAAGTTTCATAAAAACGTTTTAGAACAAGTAAATAATTTATATATTTTTTTCAAATGAGCTGTTTTGAATCGTGGTCAAATTTTTTCCATGCTTTTCACATTGCCTTGGTTCCGAAGTTTGTTTCTGTGACATTTCGTGACAGCAATATCTGTCAGCGGTAAATACGAGATCGATAACTTGGGAGAATTATACGCCAAATCAGCGACAAAAAAGGAGAAATTTATTTTAAAATTAAACCTTATCAACTAAAAAATACAAATACCTTTCAGATAGAACATAAATCTGTTTTTTATTGTTTATAGCAAAGAGATTGCAAAAACTTTGGGTATTCCTTTCGATAGACAATAACAAATTTCTCAAGGCAGCTGATCAAAACTGAGATTCTTATTACCTCAAAACTCCCGACACGTTGCAAAAGGAGCTTCGTGGGTTCGTGTTTTTGTCCGCGTATCTTCATTGACTTGCACAGAATTTTCCAGCTTGCAAAACGTTTTCCAGTGATCTAGATTGAAAGAATGAAGGCTCTTATACTTGTAGGAGGATATGGCACAAGACTTCGCCCGCTTACGCTGTCAAAACCTAAACCTCTGGTCGAGTTTTGTAATAAACCCATGGTGATGCACCAAGTCGAAGCTTTGGCCGAGGTAAGCTTTGATCACGAGATTTAGCTTAAATTAAACTTGCTTTGCAAGCAAGAAGTTTGCACAATATGGATTTGTTGTGTGTGCTAATAGTTTCATCGCGAACATAGTATTATCATCGTAAATTTGTATTCAACTAAAATTCCAGTTTTGGACTCAATTTACAAGGGAATTGCGAAAATGGATTAAAATATATATAAAGTTTAAATTAATGGTTTATCAGACTTCAAACTTTAGCTTAATCTTAACCAAGAGATTTTCTTTCTTTCCTTTTTTTCCTAAACTTCAAGCAATAGCTAATTTAACCGAGCTTACCATTATGATAATGAAGTTTAGCATACTCCCTCAAATCCCCCCCCCCCCCCCCTTTCAACTTTATAATAATGATCCCCTGGCCCTTTTTGTGTGCTCTAAACTACTCTCCTCACTCCCTTTTCCCTAAAATATATAAGAAACTGTAGTATAAACATTTAATTTTCCCTATATTGATCAAGACATTAATTTGACAGTTCGACTTTTGAGATCAAGCTTTCTATAAGCAGTTATTAAGTTCACCACTTTACATGTATAATGTGTAATTCAAGAAAATATATATACTCCCCCCACAGAAGGGATTGGAAATTCCTGGGGTTGGGAGGGATCTCAAAGGCCAAAATTTTTAAGGAAATTATGAATTTTGAATTTCCAGAGGGGTTAGGGGGTTTTAGGAAAAATCCCTTCCATGAGGGAGGTATGGATATTTAAATTTTATGGAACGTTAAGGTTTTGTGAGGGGGGCTGACAGCAGAACAATTAGCCCAAATTGTATGGCTAGCTGAACAATTAAAAACTAATTGTATCACTCAGAATTTCACGCCAAAACATACAGCTGCACCAGTGTTACAACACCTTTCTAGTCTCTCTAGTCTGCTTCACTTGCTGCTTTGTTTCTGAGAAATAGTCTTATCGAAAATTAAAAAAAAAAGGCTTATCTTCATGGACTTTCAAAGCCAAGATGATAGGACCCCCTGACACATTTTAACACAAAAAATTGCTGAATTCAGTGGCTCGTATTTAAGGTAGCATTATTATTAAAAGAAAATCGGGTTTTTTTTTTTCAAAACTATTAGGGATTAATTGTATTTGTTTTGGTATTGTTCCTAACAGGCTGGTGTGAAACATATAATTCTTGCTGTCAGTTATCGAGCAGAGATGTTAGAGAAGGAGATGAAACAACAGCAGAATAGGGTGAGATTGTACTGTTTATGTTTTGACCAACCAGAACGAGCAAGCTTAATTAACCTGTACTAAATGACTTTTTATACTACAGTATATGCTGTTAAGTAAAACATCATCATGCGAAGAAGTTAATGTCTGCTAGCCCGGGAAAGTGGAATTGCAGTCAGGCTAGTGGACTTATAGCCTGACTGCAATTCCACTAGCTTGTAACTTCATTTTTCTTTTTTTTTTCTTTGTGTTGTAAAACTGTTTTGTAATGTGCTGAGAAAATGAATAAAAAATGTCCAAAATGACAAAAAAGCCTTAGAAAAGCGCTGCATAATATAACAGTCTTTTTTATCTGCAAAATGTGTTTCGTTGACAATGTGTTGTATAATAAAACAATTATCCTGCTCAATCTTGCAGAATATCATCTGATTTATCATCTGATAGGCCTTGTGAGCTAAGTATCAGGCGATATTCCGCGTAATTTCGCAGGATAATTGTTAACATGTACAGTTGTAGTAAGGAAACCCCTTAAGCCAATCTGGGTACCTTCAGAAAATTACTGTAATTTATGATAATTTTTTTATTGCTGCCTAATTTAAAGCTACAGTGTCAAAATTTTATATCTTAGATGCCCTATCAGGGCACTAAACAATCGATCATTAATACTGTGTACTTTACAACATTTTGACATTTTTCCCTATCCTTCGCAGTTAGGGATCACAATTACAATTTCTCAAGAAAAAGAGCCTTTAGGAACTGGTAGGTGAAATACAATATTTAGTTTTTACAGCTAATAAATTATTGTACATCAAATTATCGTCAAAAAGATAAGGCAAGCATGTCCAATTGACCCAAACTAGGTTATCATCATTGAATTTTATTACAATGATAAGGCCTGAACCTCAGTTAGTTTGGGGGAATTGGGGGGGGGGGGAAAAGAAAAAGGAAAGAGGAAAGAAATAAAAAAGGGGAAGGGGGGGGGGGGAAAAAGAAAAAAAAAAAGGGGATAAGACATTATCGGGCAAGCATGTCCAATTCACCCAAACTACCAGTAGGTCAGATCATCAAACAGCACAGACAGTTCAACTGACCAAAATATTGAGACAAAAACAATACGGTACATGAACACTCCTTGTTCTTAAAACATGTGCACAGAAAAGCAAATCACAAGTCGACTTCCAGTAAATTGGGATGATTAAAAGAACGGATAAAAATAATGAGTTGCTGTGTATCACTTTGTTCAGACAAGTAATATATATTATTGTAATTTTTTTAAAAAGTGCTGAAATGTTGTCTTGTTTTGCAAGATGATGATCTGTCCGCATTGTCTACCCTCCCCATTTATCTTTATGTTGGAGAGGCCTCCTATTCTCAATGACACTACCAATGTGTTGCTTCCAAAAATAATTTAAATACCCCCCCACCCGCCCCCCACAGGTGTTTTGGGTTTGAATTCCCTCCCGTCTCTTGCTTTGGAAATTCCTGTTTAATTAGCTTTGTACTAAATACTTTTTGGACAATGGGACTCTCTCACTATTGGAATTTTAAATGACCTACTGGGGTTGGGGTGGGTTTGGTATATATTATTTGGAACCACATGCAGTTTAATTTGTAATTTAAAAAAAAAGATTCTTTAGTTACATATATACATTTTCAGTATTATTATTTTTTCTTTCTTAGCTGGACCTCTGGCTTTGGCAAGAGATCATCTTACAGTGGATGAGGAGCCATTTTTCGTGTTAAACAGTGATGTCGTGTGTGACTTCCCATTCAAGGACATGTTAAAATTCCACAAAGATCATGGAAAGGAAGGCACTATTGTTGTAAGTAAACAGCAGCATAATGTTTGGTAATATATATCAAACGCATCAGTGTGTTTCACCACATTTCCAAACACAGGGTTGCCATGGTCAGGGAAAAGCCAGGGAAAAACAAAAAAATTTCCAAAGGTCAGGGAAGTCACAGGGAATTTAGCAAAAAGTCAGGGAAAATCTTGCTAGTTCTTGTCAAAGTCAGTGAAAAATCAGGGAATTTTGGCTGAAACAAGAAATTAAACAGAATGGATTTGTTGGTGAAGTCAAATGCCATCGTGATGTGTTCAAAATCCCGTAAAGAGATTGAAACTATCGCTGGTCTGCAAAAGAAGCTAATTAAAAGCAAATGTAAAAAGGTTTCAAGGTTTTTGATTCACCTAATTCAAGGTCAGTGAGAATTGTTTTGAGGTCAGTGAAAAGTCAGGGAATTTTTGGGGTTCTAATGAGTGGCAACCCTGCAAACACCTAGAAGAGAGTTGAAAATACGACACACGGCAGAGAATTTTTGACGAAATTTGAAGTGTTAGGATAGCCGATGAAACACTGTCTCAGTCTCCAGTTGATGAAATATCTCTTCTCAATCAAAACAAAACGGAGTGTCAAAATAAATGGTGACATAAAGTCATATCCTGAAATCTATGCTAATTAAGATCAGATATCCAAAGCCACCGTCTCTCTTTTGGGGTTGTGACACATATTGTGCGAATCAGTTTATACATGCCACTTAGTTAATAGTATTTAATGTTATTGCTCAAAAGAGGTCTTTAAGATTTGCAGTGTACACATACATTGTCAGTACCTTTAAGTCAACGCAGTTTAATGTCAAACAATTATCATGATGTTACATGTACATTAAGACTTATAAAAGGGGCCAGAATGCAGGGGCGGCATAAAGCTCCTTGGAAGGCTTAACAGGGTTGCATAAGAAAACAATAGACACAGAACAATGACCCTTGCCCTGAAAACAATTACATGTATAGTAAGAGCTTTGTGCCAACAGGAGCAAATGAAATTACAGGTTCCGAAGAGCTTCATATGCCAACAGAGAATGCAGGTTGCAGTTTTTGAGTTATTCAAGCTGTCATGAAGGATTCAAAATAACTGAATTCCGCTCTTCTGGGATGATTCTTTTCTTTTCGGAAACTGTGTAGCTACTGTAGTATTTTAATCGGTTTTTTCTTACAATCAGGTAACAAAAGTTGAAGAACCTTCCAGGTTTGGCGTGGTTGTTTTTGATGCAAATACAGGACGGATTGAAAAATTTGTTGAAAAGCCTCAAGTTTATGTGTCAAACAAAATTAATGCTGGACTGTACATATTTAACCCAAAGATGTTATCAAGAATTGAGGTGAGTTGAAGTACCTTGTGGGTTAGTACATTATGTACATGAAGATACTGCCTGTCGTTTTAGAAACAGAAAGTGACACACTAGTCATGTTTTCACACAATACAATCATATTAGACATTATTGAAAACTATGAATGGTATAATAATTTATTATTGCAATTTCTGAGTATTGATCAATTGGTTAACAGGAAATGGTATATGAGCTCATTATGCCAATGACCACAAATATGGTAGCCGATACGCATTAACAAAAACATCTGGGGAGCTCATTACAAATACCGTCGCTTGCATTTACAGTGTAAGCTTGAATACTCACTGGTCACCTAAACATGATCTAATTGGGTATCAAACGTGGCATGATTCGTCATCAAAGGTCGAAGTTTAGCAGACTGTAACGCAACTTTCGCGCTCAAAATGCTGACCATAAACACTGAGCACAGGCGAAACTTTACACCAGAAGTGATTCAAGTGAACCTGCATATGCATATTGACACAGATCAAGATCAATTTGTCAGAAGAAGTCTTCATATCCAATCTTTCTGCCATTTTGAAACCCAAATGTGTTGAACTTTCAGCACGAAAGTTGCCGTTACGGTCTGCCAAACTTCAACGTTTGATGACAAATCGTGCCATGTTTGATACCCAATTAGATCATGTTTCAGTGGTGAGTGTTTGCACTTACCTTATTGTTACTTATTTTCGCGGGACTTAATTTTCGCGATTTTCGCGATTTTCAAAAAATCGCGAAATTAAAGACCCGCGAAAATTAATTCTAAACGATTTCTATTGTATTTTTAATGCTAATTACGTATTTTTGGCCAAATCGCGAAAATTAGGTCTCGCGAAATATTTCTGTTCCATTTTCGCGAAATTAAGTACCCGCGAAAATAAGTAACAATAAGGTAGATGCAAGCGACGGTATTGCAGCTCTTCGGGTGTTTTATTCCTCTCGCACTTGCTGCATATGAGAGAGTTACAGCCAACTCGGTGCAATGCACCTCGTTGGCTATCTATTATGTCATATCCAACGCACACTCATAGAATAAATTGTTAAATATTAAATTTTATTATTAACCATATAAATATTAATTAAAATTATAAATTATAAGTCCTAGAAGTATGGAAAAAAAGAAAACAATATGAAAACACAGATAAGATTATATGCAGTTCATATACTGGCACCCTGCAAACCCTGCAAAGCTGGTAACTGGTTCCACATGTGGACAATCATAATTATCCATGAAAGAGTTGTGCATGATAAGGCTGTTATATGGAGGCTGCACGACATTAAAACCCCTACCTTGTAAACTGTATAATTTACATGTAGTTCTAAGGCATTAAAAACTGGGGAATTTGAGCCATCCTATTTAAAACTCTTAAATAAACTAAAATGCTCAAGCATCACAGTTCATAGCAGCCATAGCTAGGCAGAGATTATAGGTAGCAAAATTACCTTGATTCAATTCTGTCAGTAATGACTTAATCGCATTACATTTTAATACACAATTGCTAAAATAAACTGTAATTGCAATCTATGTTCTTGGATCAAGTGATTGCACTGCCACTTAATAATCAGTTTATACTGAAATTAATACCATGGCATTCCACTTATAAGCCTAGGGCTCATACAACTTTGTAAGCGGTTTTGGATATAAGTGGTGGGAATTGTAAGTGGAAATTTTACGGTAATGGCGTCAAGTACATGTAAATCCCCAGCATTGATGAACAGATTTTGAAAAAATAAAATCTCTGTGACCCCTACATTCTGTTAAAATTTAATATTTAACAGCATGTTGAAATTAAGCTAATTTGATAACAATAACTTGACAATAGTGAACTTGACAATGACGATGTCACATTCAAAACTTCTTGTTGTTTCCCTCGCAGCTCAGACCGACATCAATTGAAAAGGAAATTTTTCCACGGATGGCTCAGGATGATAACCTATTTGCATTTAACCTTTCAGGTAGGCTGGTATTTTTTTGTTGTGTGTTATTAATTATAATATAAGTTACATCTTGTGTGTGTTGCTATTGGCTGTTTCTTGTCCAGGGGAGTAGGTGGCAGGGAGGCTCTTCCTGCAGTAGACTGTATGGGTAGGCTCCGCCTGAAAGAGGTAACTTTCTCAGGCTGCAGGTATATACAATGTAAAAGGGTAGGGATTTTATGTGTTGGAGTATAGAAAAGGTTAGGGAAACTTCCTTCAACTAAGGGGTGTCTAGAATGGACACGCCCTGTAACTGATTCATCAAAGTATTTTAAGCTGGCTCCTGCATTTTTCAGTCCCTCAACTCACAGGGCACAGAGGAGTCAAGTTTGTCCGCAATTCAAAATCTTTCCCGTGCATAACGACCTTCAAAGCGATCGTGTAAGCGTATGTGATACAGCGCCGTCATGCGATACTTGTTTGCAAATCGTCTGGTGATATCGTATTCTGAAGCGAAGCGAAGCTTTACTGCTGGTCTCTCTGGTAACGCCCACAAACATTGCTGTCTGCGGATGTCACATGAGGGTACGAATACGATATCACCAGACGATCTGAAAACAAGTATCGCATGACGGCGCTGTATCATGTACGGCTTACACGATCGCTTTGAAAAGCTTTTGAAGGTCGTTTTGCACGGTGGAGATTTTGAATTGCGGACAAACTTGACTCCTCTGTGCTCTGTGCTCAACTTTGATGGATCAAATGAATACTAAGACTGTTTTTCTGTTGATGCAAAAGTTATAGTATTCAACAGATGCCCAATCACTGATGAACAAGTTATTTTCTTGGCATTACAAGATACCATAGATACCCTTAAAGTGCACCTTACCCAAATTTTATTTTGTCCAAGTAAACTACCACATTTTGCTGTGCATATTTTGCTGTGCATATGGTCACATGGTTGACATGTCAAAATGTTCGCAAGTGATGACTGAACAGCTACTGAAAGTTTCAGCATTGTAGAGTAAAAATCCTCTTTTCAAAATTTTGGAAAAACCTTATGGGGGCCGGTGCATCCACCCAGCCCCCACCCTTGTACGTCCGAGGGTTAACTGCACGAAATGTCTCCTATTTAGGTTTTTGGATGGATGTCGGTCAGCCAAAAGATTTTCTGATTGGAATGGGACTGTTTCTCCGTCACATGAGAGAAAAACATCCCGAACTTCTGCATGAAGGAACAGGAGTCATAGGCAATGTATTAGTGGTGAGTCTGCAGTGATTTCAATTTTGTTTCCATGATATTCAGTAGTGAATTCCTTTTCTAAGTTTTTTGTCAAATGTGAATACGTTTGATAAGTCGTGATGCAACACGATCAAGAGAAACACTTCATTCTACAGGTTTTTTAATGTGTTTACGTATGAGTGTTCAAACGCATAATTGTACTTAAGTTTCAGCCGTGGCAAACGAGGACACATTGTTGCAGACACATTGCATACACAAAACGTTTTTACTGTGTGCCCCCGCACGCAACATTTGTTGTGGACACAAAATTTGTGTCGGAGACACAAAAACTGATGTCGGCAACAACTGTTTCCCCGTTTGTGGAGCATGAAAACAAAACAAATAACATTTGTTTTGAAGATGAATTTTTCAACAATAACACCCAGCATGGGACAAAGAAAAATTCTGAGTCCCCGACGGGAATCGAACCCATGGCCTCCCAGATACCGGTTGGGCGCTCTAACCAACTGAGCTACAAGAGACTCGTGGTGAGCTGGGCCTTTTTACTAGGTTTATATGTGACACGCGTCCTGCATACTGCTAGGATCAGCAATGTCGAAATCATCAAGTTTGTAGTAAATAATAAAGATGGTAAATTTTAAGCTCGGTAATAAATAATGAAGATGAAGTGTTCAACATGACACGAGCATGGGACAAAGAAAAAATCTGAGTCCCGCTCCGTTTGCTACCCATGAAACATCACGAGTAACAATGTGTCCGCAAGAATGTGAAAAACGCGAATTTCCATATTTTGAACTGCAGTCTCCATACATGTCTTTTAATGCAAGTGTTCAGAAATTGTTGTTACATCAAGACAATATAATATCGTAGTTGAATAATAGATAACTTTATTTCTATTGACATAATAGTTATTATTTGAGCCACCTTAATAACTGTAAAATGATTTACACAGATAAGGCTAAAAATTATAAAAGATAATTATATTAAAAAGAGCCGAACGTTTTCGACATATTGTCGTCATCATCATTTTTTTAAATATATTTTTATAATTTTTAGCCTTGTCTATAATTAAAACGATTATCTTTCTAATCGTAACTTACTCTTTTTGTTTAGGATCCTACAGCTAAAATAGGTGAAGGTTGTAGAATAGGACCTAATGTGGTGATTGGACCAGGAGCTGTTATCCAGGACGGTAAGTGTAAGAAACCATTCTTTAGTACCTTATTCTTACTAATTTTCGCGTTTACTTAATTTCGCAAAAATTCGAGAGGCGAATTTCGCGAGTATTAATTTTCGCGATTGAAAGAAAAATTAGTGAAAAAGTGTATTAAATTTCGCGATTTGTCAGTGTTTTGTGGATCAGTCGTCAAAGACTAACTAAAGGAACTACTGGAAATACACAAAGATCTGGTTCAATATAACTGCAAGGAGCCTGCAAATGGAAACTTTAGTGACTGTACTAAAGAGGTTTTAAACCAATTTACAAGCTCGAAACAGTAATCAGAGGAAGGGTGCTTCTCAAAAACAAGACGGAAAGATATTTTTAAAGGTAGATAGTTGCAGTTCCAAACATTTAAAATTTTTACTGTATTGATATGTGATATATGGTATTAATTTTCGCGTTTTTTTCGCGCGTACTAAATTTCGCGATTATTTTGAAATCGCGAAAATCGCGTAAATTAGTACTCGCGAAAATAAGTAAGAATAAGGTCGATGGTCTAGCTCTAAGATAAATCAACGACGTTTAAGACTACAGTATTTCAGAATTTGATTTGTAATGTCTTACTTTTATTCTTATCAGGAGCATGTCTCTCTCGTTGCACAATTCTGCAAGAAGCCGTCATCAGGTCACACTCCTGGATCCACTCTGCCATCATTGGCTGGAAATCGGTCGTAGGACAATGGGTAGGTTTACTGCTAGACATTCAAACCGTCTGAAATCTGCACTATTTGCGTTTTCGAGACCGAAACTGCGTAGTATAGGCTGTTTCTCATATAATCGCCCCGATCGTTTCTATCGCCTCTGTCACTTCAAAAAGTTTTCTTGCGGTCGGGGCGATTATTTGGGACCATTACACGGACGATCGCTAACGTCTGCGGCGATGGGGCGATCACGATCGCTTGGATCGCACGTGTTCTATCCTTCTAGCTTCTCTTTCCCTTCGCCGTAAAACGGTAATAACTGAGAAGATAGGAGGCCAAGAGTTTTGCTCTTTCATTGAAGGCTGCCATTGTGTTGGATCTAGGGCTATAATGATTGTTTTTCTTAGGTCTTCGCTCATACCAGGCGATCGCGGCGATCATATGAGAACCCCCGATCACTTCTAATCGCTTCGATCGTCTACTATCGTCTCAGTATTTGCAAACGATCGATGCGATAGAAACGATCGGGACGATCATATGAGAACCAATGCAAAGTACTTTCGACACTTACTTAACAAAACCGCTCTATCTTCAGGGAATAATGAATTGAGTTATTACACCATTGAAATTACTCGTTTTATTTTTCAGGTTCGGATGGAGGGTGTATCTGTCCTCGGAGAAGACGTTATTGTTAAAGATGAATTATATATTAATGGAGGAAGGATACTTCCTCACAAATCCATATCAGATTCGTCACCAGAGCCCCAAATTATCATGTAAATAGGGAATTGGTAATGAAAAATGTCTTAATAAAGCAGTTTTCAATTGAGTGTCGTAAAACCAAAACCAAAGTAATTACTCTGGCCAATCACAAAGGACACAGACAATCCAGTGAACCAATCAAAACTCGAAGCAAATACATGTAGCCGGCACAAAGCGCGGGAAAACGTGCGCGAGCGAGTCACGATTGGTTTTGGTTTCACTCCTGATTGGCTGAGAAAGTGGCGCGAGATTTTTAAGCCAATCACTGATCGTAGTAATGCAAAACCAAAGCAAACGCAATTTACTTTCGACACTCAAGTGAAAACCGCTCTAAATAACTGTGTTAACTAGGATTTCGGTTAAAGCAACTTTTTGGGTAACGACGTCGCTGCAAAGGTCATCTATTTTAAAAGGGAAGAGCATCTATTTTAAAAGAAAACACGACGGTGACGCAGATTTTTATTTTAATAGTACAGTTTCGCAGAACACAATCGAGACATGGTTACCTCGCTATATGCATATTTACAAGAATCCTAGGCACTGCGGGTAAGGGTCAAGTGGGAGCTCTCGCAAGGTCGAACATGAATGGCTCGCTACCCTTTGAGGGAACAATAGAACAAACAATAGGAACAATGCCCTTAGTCTCCAAAAACAATAGCAACTGCTACACTAGAAGACCAGTAGAATTACTGGCTCACGAGAGCTGCTACACTACATTAGAGTCACTTCAATCTTGGACAAAACTAGTTGAAACAAACGCATTTCACGCATTTTTCACAAATGTCCTGACCTGCAAGCGGGTGAAAAATATTTTATCCCCCTCCCCCCCCCCCCCCACTCAATGTTGCTTCTGAAAAGTTTGCGGTTTGACAGGCTTTCTTTTTAAAAACACTACAGCATTAACAACATTGAAATGGGGAAGTTGGGGGGTTGCAAAACTGAACTCTGTTAGCTAAATTCGTGGAAAATTGCTAAGTGTTTCAACAGTTTTGTCCAAGATTGTGGCTATAAAAAGGCTTAGCTACTTACATCTCGTGATTATTTAGATCTATTTTTCGAGTCTTGTAGAGTCGAACGCGTGTAGCTAATTAGATAAAGACCCATTTGAAGCCCAAATGTGAAGCCCGAATTGAAGTCTAGAAGTTTTACCCAACTGCTTCACGTTTTAAAAAAATGTCATTTCACGTTGTTTTGTAGAAGACGGCTAAGAAATGTGTGAAGGTTTATAACGCACGTGCAAAACCACTTTACTGCTTATTCTCGTTGCCGTTGTGGTTTGCTGAAGCTCTCTATTACAACGAAGATCCCGAAAGTGTGATCACTTTTAATTCAGATTCTTCCGTGCATATTTTATCCAATCAGAGGTCAACTGGAAGCTATCCTTGGCTTCTGATTGGATAATTACTGTAGCTGCACTTTTGGGTTCCTTGCTGTAATTTTCAACAATGTAGTC